>NC_140992.1:160391745-160991745 GCF_052327205.1 Somniosus microcephalus
CCTCCCTCTTCCTCCCCCCCCCCTTCCCCTCCCTCCCCTCCCTCCCTCCATCTTCCTCCCCCTCCCTCTTCCTCCCTCCCTCTTCCTCCTCCCCCTCTTCTTCCTCCTCCCTCCTCCCTCCCTCTTCCTCCCTCTTCCTCCCTCTTTCTCCTCCCCCTCCTCCCTCTTCCTCCTCTTCCCCCTTCCTCCTCCCTCTTCCTCCCCCCCTCCCTCTTCCTCCCCTCCTCCCTCTTCCTCCCCCTTCCTCCCTCCCTCCCTCTTCCTCCCCTCCTCCCTCTTCCTCCCTCCTCCCTCTTCCTCCCCCCCTCCTCCCTCCCTCCTCCCCCCCTCCTCCCTCCTCTTCCCTCTTCCCCCTTCCCCCTCACCTCCCCCACCCCTCACCACCCCCACCTCCCCCACCTCCCCCACCCCTCCCCTCCCCCACCCCTCCCCCACCCCCACCCCCACCCCTCCCCTCCCCACCCCCACCCCTCACCTCCCCACCCCCACCCCTCACCTCACCACCCCCACCCCTCACCTCACCTCCCCCACCCCTCACCTCCCCCTCCCCCACCCCTCACCTCCCCCACCCCCCCCACCCCTCACCTCCCCCACCCCCCCACCCCTCCCACCCCTCACCTCCCCCTCCCCCACACCTCCCCCCCCACCCCTCACCTCCCCCACCCCCCCCACCCCTCACCTCCCCCACCCCCCCACCCCTCACCTCCCCCCCACCCCTCACCTCCCCCCCACCCCTCACCTCCCCCACCCCCCCCACCCCTCACCTCCCCCACCCCCCACCCCTCCCCCACCCCCCCACCCCTCCCACCCCTCACCTCCCCCTCCCCCACACCTCCCCCCCCACCCTCACCTCCCCCACCCCCCCCACCCCTCACCTCCCCACCCCCCCACCCCTCACCTCCCCCCACCCCTCACCTCCCCCCCACCCCTCACCTCCCCCACCCCTCACCTCCCCCACCCCCCCCACCCCTCACCTCCCCCACCCCCCTCCCCCCCCACCCCTCCCCCCCCACCCCTCACCTCCCCCACCCCCCCCACCCCTCACCTCCCCCCCTCACCTCCCCCACCCCCCCCCTCACCTCCCCCACCCCCCCCCTCACCTCCCCCTCACCTCCCCCACCCCCCCCCCTCACCTCCCCCTCACCTCCCCCACCCCCCCCCTCACCTCCCCCTCCCCCCCCCTCACCTCCCCCTCCCCCCCCCTCACCTCCCCCTCCCCCCCCCTCACCTCCCCCTCCCCCCTCACCTCCACCACCCCTCACCTCCCTCACCCCCCCACCCCTCACCTCCCCCACCCCCCCACCCCTCACCTCCCCCACCCCCCCACCCCTCACCTCCCCCACCCCCCCACCCCTCACCTCCCTCACCTCCCCCACCCCCCCACCCCTCACCTCCCCCACCCCCCTCACCCCCACCCCTCACCTCCCTCACCCCCCTACCCCTCACCTCCTCACCTCACCTCCGTGTTTTTCGGGCGCTCTTTTTCCAGTTCAAGCACCCTTTGCTCGGTGCCGCTGCCCGTGGTTACCAGGGCAACTAACGCAAAAACACCCAACAATGCCCAACCGAGGCAGCCCTGGAGCATGCGCACTGTTAACCCCGCCCAACGAACCGAGCCCCGCTCCCCGCCCATCAAACCCAGCCCCGCCACGCCCCCCGCCCATCAAACCTAGCGCCGCCCCCCGCCCATCAAACCCAGCGCCGCCCCCCGCCCATCAAACCCAGCCACCCCATCAAACCGAGCCCCGTCCCCGCCCATCAAACCCAGTCCCGCCCCCCGCACATCAAACCCAGCCCCGTCCCCCGCCCATCAAACCCATTCCCCGTCCCCGCCCATCAAACCCAGCCCCGCCCCCGGCCATCAAACTCAGCCCCGCCCACCGAGCCCAGCCGAGCCCATCAAACCCAGCCCCGCTCCCCGCCCATCAAACTCAGCCCCGCCCACCGAACCCAGCCCCGCCCCTCGCCCATCAGACCGAGTTGCCCCGCCCATCAAACTCAGCCTCGCCCACCGAACCCAGCCCCGCCCCTCGCCCATCAGACCGAGTTGCCCCGCCCATCAAACTCAGCCCCGCCCACCGAACCCAGCCCCGCCCCTCGCCCATCAGACCCAGAGTTGCCCCGCCCCTCAAACCCAGCCCCGCACCCCGCCCATCAAACTCAGCCCCGCCGACCGAACCCAGCCCCGCCCTTCGCCCGTCAGACCCATCCCCGCCCCACGCCCATCAAACCCAGCCCCGCCCTTCACCTATCAAACCCAGCCCCGTCCACTGCCCCTCAAACCCAGCCCCGCCCATCAAACCCAGCCCGCCCCCCACCCATCGAACCCAGTCCCGCCCTTTGCCCATCAAACCCATCCCTGTCCCCGCCCATCAAACCCAGCCCGCCCCCACCCATCGAACCCAGTCCCGCCCTTTGCCCATCAAACCCAGCCCTGTCCCCGCCCATCAAACCCAGCCTCGCCCTTCGCCCATCAAACCCCCCCCGCCCCTCAGATCCGGACCCGCCCCTCATCAAACAGAGCCACGCCCCCTTCCATCAAACCAGCCCCGCACCCCGCCCACCAAACCCAGCCCTGCCCATCAAACCCTGCCCCGTCCTCGCCCATCAAACCCAGCGCCGCACCCCGCCCATCAAACCCAGCCCCGCCCCTGCCCATGAAACCCAGCCCCACGCCTCGCCCATCAAACCAAGCCCTGCCCATCAAACCCAGCCCCCTCCCCGCCCATCAAACCCAGCGCCGCACCCCACCCATCAAACCCAGCTCCGCCCCCGTCCATCCAACCCAGACCCGCCCCCCGCCCATCAAACCCAGCACCGCCTATCAAACACAGCCGCGGTATGTCTTTTCCTGTCCAGCAGTTTTTGTATAAATGGCCCAGTTGTAGGTTACAGTCTGGCGAATGCGGGGGCTGCCTGTCATAGCATACTTCCTGGTCAATGTGCAGTCACTAGTTGAGGGTACCAAAAGGTACATTGCATGATATTCCATAGAAACAGCAACCTGATCCATGCCCGCTCCTCATCTTCTCCTGCCGCTGTGCACTGTCTCAACTAACCATTGGTCTGCATAAGCGCAGTCTCAAGGACAGCATTGACCGTACTGAAGTCCCCATCAGTCGCAGTCTCAATGCGACCTCTGACCTGCCCATGGAGCAGGAGACAGGAGAACTCAACATTAGAAACATAGAAACATAGAAGATAGGAGCAGGAGTAGGCCATTCGGCCCCTCGAGCCTGCTCCGCCATTCAATGCGATCATGGCTGATCATCCAAATTCAGTACCCGGTCCCTGCTTTCTCCCCATACCCCTTGATCTCTTTAGCCTTAAGAAATATATCCAACTCCTTCTTGAGTATATTTCATGAACTGGCCTCCACTGCCTTCTGTGGTAGAGAGTTCCACAGGTTCACCACTCTCTGGGTGAAGAAATTCCTCCTCATTTCTGTCCTAAATGGCCTACCCTTTATCCTTAGACTGTGTCCCCTGGTTCTGGACTCCCCGACCATCGGGAACATCCTTCCTGCATCTAGTCTGTCCAGTCCTGTCAGAATTTTATAAGTTTCAATGAGATCACCTCTCATTCTTCTAAACTCCAGCGAGTACAATCCCAATCGACCCAATCTCTCCTCATATGTCATTCCCGCCATCCCAGGTATCAGCCTGGTGAATCTTTGCTGAACTCCTTCCATGGCAAGAACATCCTTCCTCAGATAAGGCGACCAAAACTGCACACAATACTCAAGATGTGGTCTCACCAAGGCCCTGTACAACTGCAGCAAGACATCCTTGTTCCTGTACTCAAACCCTCTCACTACGAAGGCCAACATACCATTTGCCTTCTTAACCGCCTGCTGCACCTGCATGCTTACCTTCAGCGACTGGTGCACAAGGACACCCAGGTCTCGTTGCACTTCCCCTTCTCCCAATCTATTGCAATTTAGATAATCTGCCTTCCTGTTTTTGCCGCCAAAGTGGATAACCTCACATTTATCCATGTTATATTGCATCTGCCATGTTTCTGCCCAATCACCCAACATGTCCAAATCATCCTGGAGTTTCTAGACCTCCTCCTCACAGCACACACGCCCACCCAGCTTTGTGTCATCTGCAAATTTGGAGATATTACATCTAGTTCCCTCGTCTAGATCATTAATATATATTGTGATAGCTGGGGTCCAAGGACCAATCCCTGCGGTACCCCACTAGTCACTGCCTGCCACTTGGAAAAAGACCCGTTTATTCCAACTCTTTGCTTTCTGTCTGCCAACCAGTTCTCTATCCAAGTCAATACCTTGCCCCCAATCCCATGTGCCTTAACTTTACATGCTAATCTCTTATGCGGGACCTAATCGAAGGCCTTCTAAAAGTCCAGATACACCACATCTACTGACTCTCCCTTATCTATTTTACCAGTTACATCCTCAAAAAATTCCAGTAGTCAAGCACGATTTAACTTTTGTGAATCCATGTTGACTTTGTCTGATCCTGTCCCTGTTTTCCAAGTGCTCTGCTATTACATCTTTTACAATGGACTCTAGCATTTTCCCCACTACCGATGTCAGGCTTACCGGTCTGTAATTCCCCATTTTCTCGCTACCACATTTTTTGTATAGTGGGATAACATTAGCTACCCTCCAATCCATGGGTACTGTTCCAGATTTCATCGAATGTTGGAAGATGATCAGCAATGCATCTACTATTTCTAGGGCCACTTCTTTAAGTACCCTAGGATGTAGATTATCAGGCCCTGGGGATTTATCAGCCTTCAGTCCCATCAATTTCCCTAACACCATTTCCCTACAAATACTGATTTCTTTCAGTTCCTCCCTTTCATCAGACCCTATGTTCCCCGGCATCTCTGGGAGGTTATTTATGTCCTCCTTTGTGAAGACAGAACCAAAATATGTATTTAGTTGGTCTGCCATTTCTTTGTTCCCCATTATAAATTCCCCTGATTCTGACTGCAAGGGACCTACGCTTGACTTCACCAATCTTTTTCTCTTCACATATCTATAAAAGCTTTTACTGTCAGTTTTTATGTTCCCTGCAAGCTTACTCTCATACTCTATTTTCCCCTTCTTAATTAATCCTTTTGTCCTCCTTTGTTGAATCCTAAACTGCTTCCAATCCTCAGGATTATTGCTTTTTCTGGCCAATTTATATGTCCTCTCCTTGGATCTTATGCTATCCCTAATTTCCCTTGTTAGCCACGGTTGAGTCACCTTTTTTGTTTTATTTTTATGCCAAACTGGGATGAACAAATTCTGTAGTTCATCCATGCGGTCTTTGAATGTTTGCCATTGCCTATCCACCGTCAACCCTTTGAGTGACATTCCCTAATCAATCCTACCCAACTCGCGCCTCATACCATCGTAGTTTCCTTTATTTAAATTGAGGACCCTAGTCTCTGAGTCAACTACTTCATTCTCCATCTTAATGAAGAATTCGATCACATTATGATCGCTCAGACCCAAGGGGCCTCGTACAACAAGATTGCTAATTAATCCTTTCTCGTTACATAATACCCAGTCTAAGATGGCCTGAAATCTGGTTGGTTCCTCGACATATTGGTCCAGGAAACCATCCCGTAAACACTCCAGGAATTCCTCCTTCACAGTATTGTTACTAATTTGGTTAGCCCAATCTATATGTAGATTAAAGTCACCCATGATGACTGCTGTGCCCTTATTGCACGCTTCTTTAATTTCCCTTTTAATGCCATCCCCAACCTCCTCATTACTGTTTGGAGGTCTATATACCACTCCCACTAATGTTTTCTGCCCCTTGGTATTTCTCAATTCTACCCATACAGATTCCACATCAGAGCTAATATCCTTCCTTACAATTGTTTTAATCCCTTCTTTAACCAGTAATGCTACCCCACCTCCCTTTCCTTTTTGCCTATCTTTCCTGAATATCGAATGCCCCTGGATGTTGAGTTCCCAGCCTTGGCCATCCTTGAGCCACGTTTCTGCAATCCCAACCAAATCATATTCGTTTACCTCTATTTGCGCAGCCAATTCATCCACCTTATTACGAATGCTCCTCGCATTAAGACACAAAGCCTTCAGGCTTATTTTTTTAACGCTCTTAGACCTATTAGAATTATTATTTACTGTGGCCATGTTTGATTTAAACCGTTGATTTCTCTGACTGCCACTTTTGTTTTTCTCCTTCCTTTCTTTTGCTTTTATCCTTGTTTCCCTTTCCTCTGTCCCCCTGCTCAGGTTCCCAACCCCCTGCCATCTTAGTTTAAACCCTCCCCCAGAGCACTAGCAAACACTCCCCCTAGGACATCCGTTCCAGCCCTGCCCAGATGCAAACCGTCCGGTTTGAACTGATCCCACCTCCCCCAGAATCGGTTCCAATGTCCCAGGAACTTGAATCCCTCCCCGTTGCACCATTCCTCTAGCCACGTATGCATCTGAAATATCAAGCCTCGCATGTCCACAGTATTAGCATTTCTGAGAGGTGCTATGATTCATTGCATGCTCCATTGTGGGCGGTGGTGCTCTGTTGCAGATGAGCCTGGGGTTTCCTTGTGCTCCGTGATATACTTCAATATCAGTCCTGTGTATCTGAACGGCACACATGCGGTTTGTGGAATGCTCCACACCAGCCACGATGTGCTGAAAGCCCCTTGGTAAGCTCTTCAGTGCCCGCAGCAATCTTTTGTGCTCCTTCTTTCAAAAGCATGGCCCATGCAGTCTTCCTCCAAGTCCTCATCGGCTGACAATGGATGCAACCTGACCCTTGAGCGACTGGTCCTTCGGTGCTGCCATCACCAGCTCCTGCTGCATTGTGCTTTGCGTCCCACCCATTGCACTCCCCTCAAAGCCACTGCCTGCCCCCACTGATGGGCCTGCCCCAACCGATGGGTCTGCCCAGGCTTAAAGTGAATCATTGATCACAACAATCAGATCCTGCCTGGTGTACTTTATGCTTCTTTTGGTTGGACATCATGTTCGATTGTTTTATTGGTGGTGCCCTCCTCAGATTAATGGGGCACTTGTGGTGCTGCTTTCTGACCCGGTGACACTGGGTCCCGGTGCCACCCTTATTGTCCATCTAAAATAGGCCTAAATGGTGGGGAACCAAGGGTCTAATGAGGGTGAGGAACTTAGTGTAATTAATATAAGTAGAGAAAAAGTACTTGAGAAACTAATGGGACTAAAAGCTAACAAGTCCCCTGGACCTGATGGCCTAAATCCTAGGGTTGTAGAAGAGGTGGCTGCAGAGATAGTGGATGCATTAGTTGTGATCTTCCAAAATTCCCACGATTCTAGAACAGTCCCAGCGGATTGGAAGGTAGCAAATGTAACGCCGCTATTCAAGAAAGGCGGGATAGAGAAAACAGGGAACTGCAGGCCAGTTAGCGTGACAGCAGTCATCGGGAAAATGCTGGAATCCATTGTTAAGGAAGTGGTATCAGGGCACGTCGAAAATCATAACATGATTAGGCAGAGTCAACATGGTTTTATGAAAGGGAAATCGTGTTTGACAAATTTATTAGTGTTTTTTGAGGATGTAACTAGCAGGGTAGATAAAGGGGAACCAGTGGATGTAGTATATTTGGATTTCCAAAAGGCATTCGATAAGGTGCCACATAAAAGGTTATTACACAAGATAAGGGCTCACAGGATTGGGGGTAATATAGGAGCATGGATAGAGGATTGGTTAACAGACAGAAAACAGAGAGTAGGGATAAATGGGTCTTTTTCAGGTTGGCAGGCTATAACTAGTGGGGTGCCGCAAGGATCAATGCTGGGGCCTCGGCTATTTACAATCTACATTAGTAACCTAAATGAAGGGACCGAGTGTAATGTATCCAAGTTTGCTAATGATACAATACTAGGTGGGACAGTAAGCTGTGAGGAGAACACAAAGTCTGCAAAGGGATATAGATAGACTAAGTGAGTGAGCAGTAAGGTGGCAGATCACAGAAACCCCACAGTGCAGATAGAGGCCATTTCGGCCCATCGAGCCTGCACCGACACACAGAATCACAGAAAGAGTATAATGTAGGGAAATCTGAGGTTATCCACTTTATTAGGAAGAATAGAAATACAGAATATTTTTTAAATGGTGAGAAACTTTTAAATGTTGGTGTTCAGAGAGATTTGGGTGTCCTCATGCAAGAAACACAGAAAGCTAGCATACAGGTACCGCAAGATAAGGAAGGCAAATGGCATGTTGGCCTTTATTGCAAAGGGGTTGGAGTATAACAGTAAAGAAGGCTTGCTACAATTGTACAGGGCCTTGGTGAGACCACACCTGGAGTACTGTGCACAGTGCTGGTCTCCTTATCTAAGGAAGGATATACTTGCCTTGGAGGCGGTGCAACAAAGGTTCACTAGATTGATTCCTGGGATGAGAGGGCTGTCCTATGATGAGAGATTGTGTAGAATGGGCCTATACTCTCTGGAGTTTAGAAGAATGAGAGGTGATCTCATTGAAACATACAAGATTCCGAAGGGGATGGACAGGGTAGATGCTGAGAGGTTGTTTCCCATGGCTGGAGTGCCTAGAACTAGGGGGCATAGTTTCAGGATAAGGGGTCGGCCATTTAAGACTGAGATGAGGAGGAATTTCTTCACTCAGAGGGTTGTGAATCTTTGGAATTCTCTGCCCCAGAGGGCTGTGGATGCTAAGTCTGTGAGTGTATTCAAGGCTGAGATCGATAGATTTTTGGACTCTAGGGGAATCACGGGATATGGGTATCGGGCGGGAAAGTGGAGTTGAGGTCGATGATCAGCCATGATCTTATTGAATGGCGGACCAGGCTCGAGGGGCCGTATGGCCTAGTCTAGCTCTTATTTCTTATGTTCTTATTCCACAGTCTGGGCACTGCTGAGCTAGTACTCGCAGGGATACAATCAGCAACTGCTTGCTCAGGTGCACTTTCTTCAAGCATGTCATTGGATTCTGATGCCAATGCATGTAGCATACCTGCAGAAAGAGACGGGGTATGAGGGTTAGGAGGCAGCCTCAATGGGAACCTAGTCACAGTTTGTTTTCCGCACGATGACTGAAAACGATTTGGATCTTCACTGATTCCAGTGATGAATCAATGAGTGAATGAACGGGTGCAGAAGGAAGGAACTGGAGATTAGGCTTCTTGCCTCTCCATCCCTGTATTCTCCCTGTGCTGGATAGCTATAGCTGCCTCCTAGGAACATGAAGGTGGAGGTTGTAGGGGGTTGTTCCTCCTCCTGTTCTGCTTCTCTCCCTCTTTCTCTGGACATTGGTCTCCTGCAGGAAGAGTACAAAGAGTTGAATTGTTGACATTGTCAGAGGACCATCAGGGAAATGCATGTATCAGCCTGCTCCACATTGTGGGTGTGATGACAGGAACAAGCATTGGTCAGTCTATATGGTCAGTCGGAGCAGCATCTCAGGCTGCGAGGAAAGGATCCACCAGTGAAAAAAGGAGGTACAGTGAAGTCTTTCTAGGTGCACAATGACGGACATGGAACATTTCACACTACTGTCAGACCGTGTGGGTATGAGGATACAGGCTGTGCCCTTCACTGTTGACGTGTTACATTAATGTGTGATCTGAGTGGGGTTTCCTACCTTGGCACACCCAGTGAGATCACTGAGCTTCTCTTGAATTGCAGCCAGTCCTCAGTAATGCTGCCAGAGTTGACAGGATTTGCTGCCTCCTCTTAGGCATCCTGACTGACTCTCTGTGGGACACAGCAACCATTGATAGGAAAGCTGACCTGGCACACATCTGCAATCACAAAATAATTACTAATGCGGGAGGCCATTCAGCCCATCTTAATTAATCCATCCCTGCCATTTGCCACAAAACCACCATGCTTCATGAGATGGAAAAAATCATGAGGAAGATCACCCTTCCCATTCATGAAGACTTGAAAAACCCACCATGAAAGTTCTTAAAATCCTGCCGGCCATTCTGGGAAACAGCAGCCAATATTCATGCAGCTGGTATCGGCCCACTATCCAGATGGACGGAATGGTGGGACGCATGCAACATAAAGAACGAACACCTCATCACTGAGCCAACAGCAGAGGTCACTGGCTTTGACCTCCCTTGAAGACAGTGGACAACGTTAACCGAATCCACACGGAGCATGGACGATGTGGCCACCTGTTCCACAAGTGGAAGATGAGGGATGACCCGAAGTGTGACTGTGGCCCTGAGTCCCAGACCGTGGAACACCTCACTTCAACCTGCCCACTAAGATCGGTTGCTGGAGGCTCCTCATTTCTCTACTCGGCATCTCAGGAGGTCATCGAATGGATAGCCAAACTAGACATCCCATTGTAAGCTTTTCCTGTCATGCGAAAGTAGTAGTAATGAATCCATCCACAAAGATCCTGCAGTCCCCCCATTGCAGCCACCAGTTGTTTCTTAAATGGTTCCAGGATTGTTGCTTCCGCTAATCTGTCTGGGAGTCCGTACCATGTGCTCAGCATACTCTGAAGAAAAATTTGCTGATATCAGCCTTAAATTTACCTTCTACTATTTTGAACCTGTCTCCCCATATCTTACCCTCACAATGTAATTTAAAGTAATGTTCTGGATTTACCACTTCTATTCCCTTAACTATATTATAAACCTCCATAAACTCACCTTTCAGACACCTCTGTTCCTGGCTCTGACCACAACTGGACACCATACTCAAGGTGGGTCTGACCAGTGTAGCGGGTGGTGTGTGGAGTCAGCTTTACCCTGACTGGATTTTGAGCGGTTCGAATTGCTCCCACACCCCTGGGTTCTAGACACCAGACTTAGGTACAGACTGCGATACAAAATTGGAGTAGACAACTGGTTTGGTGCAAGAAAACTGTATTTTTATTAGTCACAATAAAATTACACACTTAAATTACTGGAGTGATTACAGGCATACAAAAGTACACTTAATTAAGAATGGGGAACACATGGCACAATGAGGGAAAATCACATTAATAATCCCCCTACCCTTGTCCCATCCCCAATATCTAACTAAATTGTACTACAAGAGCCAGGGATTATGCTCACCAATAGGGGTTTCTTGACAGTTCGAATCCTGTCAGTTAAGCCAGTTGCGTTTTTGGGGTTCGCTCTGTGTCCTTTGGGGCCTGCTGTCGCCACGTGGTCCCAGTCTTAGAATCTGCGAAGATTCTTCAGTTGGGTGGAGTCCGCAGATGTGGTAAGGGCGCGGTTGTGGATTTGTCTGGGTAAGTACCTTCTTTTCTCCATTAGCGATAGGGAGTAAAGTCTTTGCTGGGTACTTTAGCTTGTAGAGTGGAAAACTTCAGGTTTTGTTCTTCTGGTGGTGGTCTGGTCGTTGAGTTTTGTTGCGGTTGGGGTTTGGTTGGCGGTCTTCGGTGTCGGCTCGGTCGCGGTGGCCTAGATCATTACCTGTGCAGTGGTAATGATCTGAAGGTATGGTTTACCTGGCCCCTTGTTACCGCGGTGCTCGTGGTCGGTCCTTGTGTAAAGATGCAGTTGCGGCCTAGTCGTCTTCGGTCGAGCCTGCCCCACCGTGCCTCCTCGCCGTGATGTTGCGTGAGCCTTCCAGTTGGATGCCCCTGTGGCCTGAAGGCTTCTGCGAGTGGTGTGCTTCTGCCCGCTTCTTTGAGTTTCGAGTATCCTTGGTTCCGAGCGTGTGCCTGCTTGTGCTTGGTTACTGGTGGGCCTACAATTATACTCTTTGAGTTTGTTATCTGTGCGCCAAATCAGGGTTATTTCTTTGTCTAATTTTGGCGGGCTCGTTTAAGGTGATCATAGTCGTTCACCTAACTGATTTTTGGGTGGTTGTCCCATTGTTAAATGGTCTTTAATGTCTCAGTGTTTGTTATGCATAATGTAAATCGGTATCTTCCTGGCTTGGTAGCCAGTTTAAACTGTAAGTGATTATATATGCATAGTCTTGATGGCTTTAAGTTTGTGCAAGATTAAGTCGTTTCCTGAGTTGATTTGTTTTTAAAGGAAAGAATGCGTGTTCTGTCTTCTTTAGCTGTCTGGTTTGAAATCACAAATCAAGCTGTCTCCCACAGGCCCGGGCATATCAAGTTTTGAGTTTTGAACTTGACATGCTGTTTGCAGGGTCCTGCTTTAACCTTGCAGGTCTTGCCATGAAGTCCAAAAGCCACTTCCTTTTAGGGTACCCTTGTTAATAACTTGGAAGATGTGGGAATTTTGTGAATCCTACACACACTACTGGATATAGTGCTCAGGATGCAGTCACACCAGAACTGGACACAGTGCCCAAGGTGGGTCTGACCAGAGCCTGGACAGTTTGTTCAATATTTGGTCGAACTGTTATTCTACTCTGTAAGCTGTTAGTTAAACATCTATCGGTTTGTTGATTGGTGCTCTTCATTAATTGGATATATTTAGCATTGAGTTCCCTGGATCACATTCACCTTCATCCTTCGCTATTTCAGTCCCATTCTGTTGCCCATTTTCCTTTCTATGTGCAGTACTTTACTCTCAACTGCAATAAATTTCACTGCCATTTTTCTACCCACTTACATATTTGGTCCATTAACATGTCCACTGCCCCTATCTGTGGCTCGTAGATATGTCTGAAATTTCACCGTAACCTCGGTGACAAGAACACCCATACCCCTTCAAGCTGCAGAAGACCCATCTGACCTGTTGTACATGAGTGCATGGCCTCATTGAGCTGTATTGGTTAACCCGGGACTGCGCTCAGATACACTGCCAGAGCCAATATCAGAAGGATCTGCCCAGCCTGAACAGATAAGGAGTCCCACAAAGCCCAAGATCTAACCCCTCAGAGCAAATCACACACTTAGTTACACCAGTGAGGATCTGGGGCAGAGAGCGTTGCATGGAGCAGTGCCATCCAATAGGTTTTTAAGTTATTTTACGGACTCCCAGGCAGCCTGTAATTTTCCTGGCCTGGACAAGATTGTTTATGATATTTTTGTTTATTGTGAGAGGTGGCTGCCCCTCTTCCACTATTTGAAAGGGCTGCTCCTCAACGTCTGTCTCTCCTTCAGTCCCACGCTCCTGATCTTTGGCCACACGGTGTGGAGGGGAAGTCGGAGAACTTCCTCGTGGGCCTGCTCCTGGCCTGGCCACGGTGGTCATTCACAGGTCCAGGTTGGACCCGGCCCGTGGGCTGGTCGCTCCGGTTGCCTGCCTTTCTTCTGCAGTCTTGTCCTCGCCCGGATGGCCCCGACGAAGGAGCATGCAGTGTCTGCCAGTACACTTGAGGCCTTCCATGACCGATGGGCACCACAGTGTGTACTGGACACAGGTAATAGCATTATTATTGAAGTTTCCTTGTTCTTTTTATGGTTTAGTTCTTTTACATTAGTTGTGCCCCTCTTGAAAGGGGGCACTTTTGTTTGGTTTTTGTTTCATGATACTAGGGCAACCCAATGTCTCCTTATTGGCTTATTTAGCAAAGGCAACACTCAGTGGGCACTGCAGGAAGTAGAGTGCCTGGTGGACACAGATAACAATATTATGATTTAGATATTAAGTGTTCCTTTTGTTTGGTTGGGACTTTATGTTTAAATGATTGTATTAGTTTTGCTGCCTCACTTGTACAGTTATTTTTCTGTTGATACCTCTGGAGCAACCCAGTGTCACCCTTATTGGCCAACCGAACACTAGTGGCAGTCAGCTCATGGTTGAAGTTCAGTTCTGGTTACCTGTATTTCCGCCGGCAGCAACCTGGGCCAAACTGCATAAAACCCATTGGCACAATCAGTTCCTCTTGGTCGAGGGACTTTTTAAAAAGTCTGATCCAGGATGGCGCTTCTGGAAGCGTTGAACAAAGTGCCTGCACTTGTCCCCTGGTACCGGCTGCCAGGACTCCCGGCGACTCGCACTCCTGTTTGTTCGGGACCCTTACAGTTTATTCTCTCTTGTAAACTCGCCACACTATCTGGAGAAGCACACTGTAGCCGCTGATTGGGTCCCAGGTTTTTCACAGACACAAGCACCAGGGCATGAGTTGTGCCAGGGGGTAGTGAGCAGGGTGCCTCACCCTCTCTCACACACACACACACTGATACACATTCTCCACACAAGCACACAGTCAGCCAGGAGGCAGGGTCCTTTCTGTTAAAATATTTACTGCTTGTGGAAGGGCTCGGTTATTTTTCAGTTTTTGCAGTGTCATTTCCTGGATTACAACACGATTGGCGATCACCTGACTGTTGGCTGGCATAAGACAGTGGGTGGGTGGATGCGGTGGTGACTTTGCAGAAAGCGACAGTAGCAGCGTGTGTGTGTGTCGGCAGTGGGGAAACAGTGTGACTCTTGAGCTGAACAATGGCAGAGAACTCGCTCTTATACTGGGGCTCGGGCTCCCCGCCTTGCTGGAGGATCATGATCGCTCTGCAGGAGAAGAAACTGCACGGAGTCCCGCACAAGCTGCTGTCGTTTGACAAACAGGAGCACAAGTCAGCGGACGTCCTGGCCATCAACCCCAGAGGCCAGGTAACACAGCCCGGCTCTCCGAGCAGCGCCGCGCTGACTGGGACTTCGCCAGTTACCCCTCACCTGGTGCTCGGGGCTGAACTTTCGCCCAACAACTAACTGCTTTCATTCTGTCCCACTTTCTCTTCCAGCTTCCAACCTTCAAGCACAACGGCAACGTCGTGAACGAGTCTTTCGCGGCCTGTTTGTACCTGGAGGTAAGTGTCGACCTGCTTCAGGTCGGAGCGACATGGATGTCCCCGGCTTTCCGGAGTTTCAATCTCAGTTTGTATGTCGGAGGAGAGGATCTGAGATTTCTGTCTTGAGACACCGAGAGCTCCCCCCGATGGTTGAGCGAGTGGCTGGCCCACACACACACACACACACCAGGAAGTTCCAGGGAGCTGCCACTGCTCTCCCGGGACAGTTCGGGGTCTGGTGCCACGGTGCCAGCACACAGCAGTGAGTTAGCTGCCGTGGAGAGAGGGGACACTGGCCTGCACAGACACATGGTATGAACTTTAAGGGAAGGTGCCTGCACGTGGCCTGACATACACGTGTCGGCCCTGATGCAGTTTCGAAATCAGTTTCTGATTTTTGCCAGCCTTGGTGGAGACTCGGGCGAGTGGGAGAGAAGTGCCAATCGGGAATGACACCCAGTCCGGCGGGAAGGACACCCAGGAGCACAGCCCTAACACTACCCAGGGGGAGGTGGGGTGGACCTGAGGGGACTCCGACCCACCATTACCCTGAGCTGGGGGCACAGATGCTGCCACTGTTCCTTTGGCTGGAGACTTGCCCAGGGGAGGGGGCTGGGGCTGATCCCAGAAGGTGGGGTCTGGTTGTTTGAGAGGCTGGAAGTGGAAGGAGCCAAGTGTTAGCAAGTGACTGGGCTCCCTGCAGCGAAGTCAGTCCCAAATTACTCCAGACGGTAGGGCCTTGAATGGTGCGAGTGAGGCAATGCTTCCAGTTCAACATTGCATCTAAAGCTTGGGTATGTGCGAGATTGTGTGAGGGCTTGGGACGCACCAGGAGATCATGTGTAACAGCCAACGCTTTGCGGCCAGGAATCGTGAGCCGTTGGTAGTGTTGGGTCGAGTTTCCTTGCCAGATTCCTTTGTGAGTGGGTTTCCTCTCCATCTGGTGCCAGGACTGCAGGTAGTGAGCACGGTGCTGAGCTGGGTCACATCCCTACTGCCAGGATTGGGCCAAGAAGTGGCAAATTGGACAACCCTCCTTTCACCCCACCTGCCTGTCTACTGAACCATCCCCCAAACAGAGAGGAGTCTGTTCCAGTCAGGACCAGTCACACTCACCCCCTCAGGCTACCGGTGGATCTGTGCCTCCCCCTCAAGAATAGCCCCTCCCCCTGGGTCGTGGTGGGTAAATGCCTCTCCCCCAAGGTAGTGGTGAGGCATGCCCCTCCCCCTGCGTCATGGTGGGTCAGTGCCCCTCCCCACAGGTATAGCCCCCCGGGTCGTGGTGGGTCAGTGCCCCTCCCCCCGGGTCGTGGTGGGTCAGTGCCCCTCCCCCCGGGTCGTGGTGGGTCAGCGTCCCTCCCACTGGGTCGTGGTGGGTCATTGCCCCTCCCCCCAGGTCTTGGTGGGTCAGTGGCCCTCCCCCAGGCCCCACTCGGGCACGCGGCCCCACTCGGGCACGCGGCCCCACTCGGACTCGCGGCGCCACTCGGGCACGCGGCGCCACTCGGGCACGCGGCGCCACTCGTACACGCGGCGCCACTCGGGCACGCGGCCCCGCGGCCCCACGGGGCAGTTAAGAGTCAACCACATTGCTGTGGGTCTGGAGTCACATGTAGGCCAGACCAGGTAAGGACGGCAGATTTCCTTCCCTAAAGGACAGATGTGTTTTTACTACAATCCGGTAGTTTCATGGTCACCATTACTGATGCTAGTTTTTAATTCCAGATTTATTTAATTAAAATTGAATTTAAATTTCCCAGCTGCCTGTGGTGGGATTTGAACTCACGTCTACCAGATTATTAATCTAGGTCTTTGGATTACTAGTCCAGTAACATAACCACTATGATACCATGACCGCATATGCAAAGGCTTACTGATGTATTGGTTGTAGGAGCAATGAGTTTTGACTAGCCCAGTTCTTAAAGCTATCCCACCGTGCGATGTAAACTGCTGGAATATATCCAGCGGAGTTGGTAAAGCGATCTCTGTCAGTGTTCAGCTGCTGCCAGTTAAACCGGGCCTGTGTGCATGAAGGACAGGAGATCTGGGAAGGTGTGGCCCATCTAACCTGAGCGAGTGAGCAGCAGGAAAGTGACTGTTTGAAAGGGAAATGTCACGTAGCTCGAAACAAAATATTCCTCAGGATTTCTGTGTATATTTATCTGACTTTTGCTTGGGCTATATCTCTTCTCCTCTGCCTTAGAGTCAGTTCAAGTCCCAAGGCAGCCAGCTGATCCCGGACGCCCCAGCAGAACAGGCTCTGGTTTATCAGAGAATGTTTGAGGTTCTAACTCTGCATCAGAAAATGGGTAAGTTCCTGGCCCAGAGCTGTCTTGTTACTGTCACAATTCATTCAGCCTGAGAAGGTCCAGTTGTGTTCCGAGGGGGAGCGTGAGGTGGAGAGAGAGGGGTGAGGCAGAAAGGGCAGGTGAGGGGGAGGCTGAGGCGAAGAGGATTGTGATGGGGAGGGTGAGAGTGAGGGTTCAGTGGATGGGGAAGGTGAGGGGAGGGAGGGTGAGGGGGAGGGGGAGGGGTATCAGAGGGTGCGGCGGGGGGGGAAGAGCGAGGGGAGAGGGAGGCTGAGGGGGAGAGGAAGGTGAGGAGGAGGAAGGGGAGGCGGAGGGGGAGGAGGGAAGCGGAGAGGGAAGGGGGCAGAGAGGAGTGTGGCGGGGAGGGTGAGGGTTCAGTGGATGGGGAGGGAGAGGGGAGGGTTAGGGGGAGGGGGCTGAGCAGGATGGGAGGGGAAGGAAAGGGGGGAGGGAGAGGTGGCGGGGGAGGGGGAGGGAGAGGTGGTGGGGGAGGGAGAGGTGGAGGGGGAGGGGAGGCTGAGGAGGAGTGAGAGGGGGAGGGGAAGAGAGATGGGGAGGGGGAAGGGGAGGGGAGAGGGAGGCGGAGGGGGAAAGGGAGTGGGAGGGAGAGGGAGGGGAGGTGGATGGGGATGGAGAGGGATGGGGAGAGGGAGGGGGAGCATGTCCTCTCTGTATTCACAAACTCCAGTTCCATAGAGCAGTGCTATGGTCACTGCACACAATACACCTTGCTCCAGAAAGAAAGCAAAAATAGTTTCCAAAGAGCAAAGAGCCATGTGGGTCACCACACATACTCCTATCTCCCTCTGTTAGCTGAACTTTAACTGAGCTCGGTGCAGCCTGTGGCTGTACGGCCCCACAGAGTCCCCTCATCGAAGTAGAGTGCCAGCGAGTCTCCCTTACTGACTCACAGGGAACTCCTTTTGTTTCGGAAAATTGCATTTGACTCGACACGGGCTTCCCAGTTGAGAGTTGGTTATCGGACGAGAAGCTGAGCTGCTCATCACTGTTACTGGACACAGGGATTGTTCTAACCTCACCATTATTATATCTGCAGCTGACTACGTTTTCTACAATTGGAGGGTTCCAGAACCTGAGCGACATGACACAGCGCTGGCAAGAAACAAGACCGTGCTGAGTACAGAGTTTACAGTCTGGGAAGGATACCTGGGGAAGGTACGTCCCTTTGTCTCCAGGGGGCTGGAACACAATGGCGAGGAAGCAACGCTTCAGTTGTATAGAGCCGTGGTGAATGTTCCCTCCAATTGTTTTTTCATGCGCGGTTCCTTTAAATTTGCTGCGCGGTATCTTCCAGCGGCAACAGCTTGTGGGTGGCCTGCGCGGGACCTCCCGATTGATGCCAGGCCCCATTCGCGCCCACGCAGCTTAGGGGGAACACTGGCCGTGGTTAGACTCCAACAGGAGCACTGCATTCAGGTCTGGGCATCGCACCTCCGGAGCGATATATTGGCCTTGGAGCGGGTGTAGCACAGATTCACCAGAATGATACCAGGGCTGAGGGAGTCAAATTATGAGGACAGGTTGCATAGACTAGGCTTGCATTCCCTTGAGTTTAGAACGTTGAGGGGTGATCTAATCGAGGTGTTTAAAATAATAAAAAGAGGCTGGGTAAACTAGGTAGAGAGAAACTATTTCCTCTGGGGGAGTTCAGAACAAAGGGACACAATCTTAAAGTTAGAGCCAGGCTGTTCAGGAGGGAATTCAGGAAGCAATTTTTTTTTACACAAAGGGTAGTAGAAATCTGGAACTTGCTCCCCCACAAGGCTGTGGATGCAATTTTCAAGAATGAGATTGATAGATATTTCTTGGGTAAGCATGCCGAGGGATATGGAGCAAAGCCAGCAAATGAAGTTGAGGTGCAGATCAGTGGAACAGGCTTGATGGGTTGAATGGCCTCCTCCTGTTCCTACAAAATGCCTGGCTGGGATCCATCCGCACTCTCTGCTGAACTCAGTCAGGACAGCCGGACACCGCAGGGTGCGAGAGCCGGGCACCGCAGGGTGCGAGAGCCGGGCACCGCAGGGTGCGAGAGCCGGGCACCGCAGGGTGCGAGAGCCGGGCTTTTTAAATGTGTGTCCCAAAGCCCTTGTACCATCAACTTGTGGGAACAGTCTTTCCCTGTCTAGCCTATCCAAACCCATCCTAATCTTGTACACCTCTATCAAATCACCCTTCAGCCTCCTTTGCTCTAATGAAAACAAATGCAGCTTCTCCAACCTGTCCTTGTAGCTAACATCCCTCATCCTCGGAACCATTCTGGTAAATTTCCTCTGCACCCTCTCAAGGGCCTTCACATCCTTCCTAAAGTGTGGTGACCAGAACTGGACGCAATACTCCAGTTGTGGCCGAACCAGCGCTTTATAAAGGTTCAGCATAACTTCTCTACTTTTGTACTCAATACCTCTATTTATGAAGCCCAAGATCCCATATGCTTTGCTGACCACTCTCTCAATATGTTCTGCCACCTTCAGAGACCTATGCGCATTAACTCCCAGGTCCCTCTGTCCCTGAACACTCTTTAAAACTGTGCCATTAAGTGTATATTGCCTCTCCCTGTTCCTTCTGCCATATTGCATCACCTCACACTTCTCTCTATTAAATTCCATCTGCCACTTGTCTGCCCATTCTGCTAGCCTTTCTACGTCCTGTTGCGGTCGACTGGTATCATCCTCACTGTTTGCCAAACCCCGAAGTTTGGTGTCATCGGCAAATTTAGAAATTCTACTCTATATTCCAATATCCAGGTAATTTATATATATCAAAGAAAGCAGTGGCCCCAGCACTGACCCTTGGGGAAGACCACTGTCTACCATCCTTCAGTCTGAAAAACAACTATTTACCACAACTCGCTGTTTTCTGTCCTTAAGCCAATTCCTTATCCAAGCTGCCACTAACCCACCTATTCCATGAGCCTCAATTTTGTTAACTGGCCTTCTATGTGGTACTTTGTCAAACGCCTTCCTAAAATCCATGTAGACAACATCCATTGCATTCCCTTCAATCCTCTCTGTTACTTCATCAAAAAATTCAATTAGATTAGTCAAACATGATCTGCCTTTTACAAACCCGTGTTGGCTCTCCTTAATTAGCTTAAACCTCTGCAAATGCCCATTAATTTTTTCCTTAATTATTGTTTCTAAAACTTTACCCACCACTGATGTTAAACTGACCGGCCTGTAGTTACTAGGATTGTCCTTACAACCTTTCTTGAACAATGGTGTCACATTTGCCACTTCCCAATCCTCAGGCACCTCCCCCGCATCTAGGGAAGTGTAGGAACTGGGGTTCCTAGCCGAAGAATTGAGATCGACTCAGAAAATCAAAAACAATAAAATTTAATGAACAAACGAAGCTGTACAGGAAACTGTAGGATACAATGCAAATAGGTCTGGTCTGCTTGAAAGCCTCTCTGGAAACTGCTAGCAGGTTCCGAGCTCAACTGCTGGAAGGTTCCGAGCTCTACTGCTAGAAGGTTCCGAGCTCTGACGTCATGACGTTCTTCCCGCCGTTGAGAGATCACATGACGGATGGCATGACGTCATCACGTGGAGTACAGGAAAGAAGCCCTAGTACAGTTAACAGATACATTAAAGGTGCAGCCCCCAGCTGTACTACATTGCTGTAAAAGGAATTATATACAATTGTCCGTAATCCTCTGGTGGTTCCGCCACATGCGCCCCCCCCAGAATTGCTTTTAACAGAGACGGTAAGGCGAGAAGGGGGTCTGACGAGTCTGTCCGACCGACTGCGATACCCCGGCAGCTGGAACGGAGCGCTAGAAGACGAATTGGCTGTGGTTGGGATGACGCCGCAGGCGGAGGAGAAGAAGAGGCCGGCTGTGGTCGGACCGGTGAGGTGGGCACTGGCGACTCGGTGGATGACTGTGGCTGTACTGGACCGGCAGTCGACGGTGGACGACCACAACGAGGCGGCTGAGCGGTGACGACTGGTTCGCTCAGATCCAGATGCGCCGGTTTCAACCAGTCGATGGAGATGTGGTCAGGCTTACCGCCGACGTCGACTGTGAAGGACTTGTCACCTGACGAGATGACGCGGAACGGACCTGTGTAAGGCGGTTTGAGCGGGTTTTTGCGAGCATCCTGCCGAATGAACACGTATTCTGCGCTCTTAAGATCCACCGGGACATGGGAGCGCTGCAGGTCATGATGCGACGTAGGCACTGGGATGACATTCCTAGCCGCTTCCTGGTGGCTGACGAGCTGCTGAGCTGGGGACCAGGATTCCGTGTGAGGAGGAAGAAAATCGCCAGGCACTCTGAGTGGTTGGCCGTAAACCAGCTCTGCTGAAGAAGAATGCAGGTCGGCCTTAGGCGCCGTGCGAAGACCTAGCAGCACCCAAGGGAGCCTGTCCACCCAACTAGGCCCACGGAGACTAGCACGCAGTGCGGCTTTAAGGGACCTGTGGAATCTTTCACACAGACCGTTCGCCTGTGGATGGTGGGCGGTGGTACGATGAAGCTTGGTGCCCAAACCTTGAGCTACGGCGTTCCAAAGCTCAGAGGTAAATTGAGGCCCCCGGTCGGAGGAGATGTCAGCCAGTACCCCGAACCGAGCTACCCACGACGCGATGAAGGCTCTGGAGACGTCTGCCGCTGTGGTGGCAACCAAAGGAATTGCCTCTGGCCACCTGGTGGTGCGGTCTACCACGGTGAGCAGGTGAGTGTACCCACGAGAGGAAGGGAGAGGACCAACCAGGTCCACGTGCACATGGTCGAATCGACGCTCCGGAACCGGAAAAGTGGTGATTGGGGCCTTAACATGGCGTTGTATCTTGGACTTCTGGCAACTCATGCAGGTATTGGTCCAGTCACGGACATCGAGATGCATGCCCTTCCAGACGAATTTCTTTGCCATGAGTTGTTGTGACGCTCTCATGCCAGGGTGTGACAACCCGTGGATAGTGTCGAAAATTCTCCTGCGCCATTCGGCTGGAACGATTGGACGTGGGACGCCCATCGAGATGTCACACAGGAGTGTGGTCCTTGCGGCCTGGAAACTGACATCAGCCACTTGTAAGCTGGAAGGTGCGGTCCGGTATGCCTGCACTTCAGGGTCTGCCTTCTGTTCTTTTGCCAAACTAACATAGTCGACTCCCAGGTGTACTGCGTGGAGCTGGGCGTGGGAGAGACAATCTGCCACCAGGTTGTCTTTGCCCGAGACATGTTGTATGTCGGTTGTAAATTCAGATATGTACATAAGATGATGTTGTTGCCGTGCCGACCATGGTTCCGCTGTCTTGGCCATCGCAAAAGTAAGTGGCTTGTGGTCTACAAAAGCCGTGAATGGGCGTCCTTCCAGTAGGAAGTGAAAATGGCGGATGGCCAGAAACAATGCCAACAACTCCCTATCAAAAGTACTATACTTGCGTTCGTTCTTCCGCAATTGGCGGCTGAAGAAAGCCAGTGGTTGCCATGTGCCGTCGACCCACTGCTCCTGTACTGCCCCGATGGCATAATCAGATGCGTCAGTGGTAAGGGCAATGGTTGCGCCCGGAAGGGGATGTGCCAACATGGTCGCAGCAGCCAAAGCGTTCTTAGTGTCGAGGAAAGCCTGGCCCATCTGGGGTGTCCAATCGATCGGGTCTTTGCCCGATTTACCTCTGAGGGCCTCGTACAAAGGTTGCATCAACAATGCCGCCTTGGGGACGAACCGATGATAAAAATTGACCATTCCCAGAAATTCCTGGAAGGCCCTGACGGTCTGAGGAAGAGGGAACAAGGTGACTGCTTCCACCTTTGTGGCCAGCGGGACGGCGCCTTCTGAGGTGATTCTGTGTCCCAGGAAATCAATGCTGTGCAACCCAAACTGGCACTTGGCCGAATTGATAATAAGGCCATGTTGGCTGAGACGAGAAAAAAGGAATGTGTTCTTTCGTGCTGTTACTGGCAATAAGGATGTCGTCTAGGTAGACGAAGATGAATCGCAGATCGCGCAACACGGAATCCATGAGACGTTGGAAGGCTTGTGCTGCATTCTTCAGCCCAAACGGCATACGAAGGAACTCAAAGAGCCCGAAAGGTGTGATGACGGCAATTTTGGGGACGTCCTGAGGATGCACAGGCACTTGATGATAGCCTCGGACGAGGTCTACTTTGGAAAAGATGGAATTCCGTGCCAGATGGGCCGAAAAATCCTGAATGTGAGGAATTGGGTACCGATCCGGTGTGGTAGCCTCATTCAGGCGCCTGTAGTCGCCGCATGGTCGCCATCCGCCGCCCGGCTTAGGAACAATGTGTAATGGCGAGGACCAAGGACTATTCGAATGTCGAATAATACCCAGGCGTTCCATTGTATGGAACTCCGCCTTGGCCGCGAGTTTACCGGGTTCCAGCCTTCGAGCTCTCGCATAAACGGGGGATCCTGTCGTGGTAATGTGGTGCGCCACACCGTGCCTCGCGACTGAAGAAAATGTGGGCCTGGTGAGCTCAGGGAACTCACTGAGAAGACGAGAGAACTAATTTGGAGATGGGACTGCACAGGCAACTGACCAAGACATCGCGGTGCTTCGGTGACAGGGGACCAAGTGAAAAGTGGAGGCACTGATTAGCCGGCAGTGTCGGACGTCGACAAGAAACCCGTTTGCGCAGAAGAAATCTGCCCCCAGCATGGCCTGTGAGACTTTCACTGTGATGAACTCCCAAACAAAACGTTGGCCGCCAAAACTCAACTGGACCCTACGCTTTCTGAGCGTGCGAATGGCCGCACCATTGGCTGCCTCGAGGGGGGGACCTTGACCGCCGGATTGAAGATCTAGCTTCAACGCTGGTAGGATACTGCACTGGGAGCCAGTATCACAGAGAAAACGTCACCCTGACAGGGAGTCTGTAATGTATAGGAGTTTCCCTGCGGACCCGACGGCCATCGCAACTCCGGCGCGTCCTTTAGGCCTTATTGATCTTCTCAGAAACCGCTGGTTTGAGGTAGGTTTTTTTTTTGGTGAGAAACTGCAGGGCGGGCGGCAATTTCTGGCTTTCGCGCCGAAACGAGCGTGGTATGCACAGCAGCCTGCAGGAGGAGGAGTCGGTTTCGCTCTTGTGGGGGATGGGTGCCTCGTGGCTGCACAAGATTGTTGTGAGACGGTGAATATTTTATCCGCTTCCGCGGCGAGTTCAGCACAGTCCGTGATCGCGGAATTGGCCAAGGCCGTCTGTATTGGCTCTGGTAGTTGACAGAGAAACAGCTCGCGGAACAGAAAACATTGCGATTCCGAGCCCAAAAGCGTGAGCATTTGGCTCATGAGCTCTGAGGGTTTTGAGTCCCCGAGCGCGCTCCGACTTGGACAGACCGAAAATCTGCAGTAAACGTGCTTTTAAAGCTTCGTACTTGCCATCGTTCGGTGGACTCTCGAAGAGGCTGACGACCCACGAGGCCATGGCGCTGTCGAGGGCGGAGACCACGTAATAATCTCAGGTCGAATCCGCTGCTACTCCCCGGATTGCAAATTGGGCTTCCGCCTGGAAAAACCACGCGGACAGTTGTTGCTCCCAAAATTGCGGCAGTTTGAGGGTGATAGCGTTCGTGTCCATGATAACTTCAACGAAAATTGTTCGAAGAAATCGGGGTCACCAATGTAGGAACTGGGGTTCCTAGCCGAAGAATTTAGATCGACTCTGAAAATCAAAAACAATAAAATTTAATGAACAAACGAAGCTGTACAGGACACTGTAGGATACAATGCAAATAGGTCTGGTCTGCTTGAAAGCCTCTCTGGAAACTTCTAGAAGGTTCCGAGCTCAACTGCTAGCAGGTTCCGAGCTCAACTGCTAGCAAGTTCCGAGCTCAACTGCTAGCAGGTTCCGAGCTCAACTGCTAGCAAGTTCCGAGCTCAACTGCTAGCAAGTTCCGAGCTCAACTGCTAGCAGGTTCTGAGCTCTACTGCTAGAAGGTTCCGAGCTCTACTGCTAGAAGGTTCCGAGCTCTACTGCTAGAAGGTTCCGAGCTCTGTTGTCATGACGTCCTCACGTTCTTCCCGCCGTTGAGAGATCACGTGACGGACGGCATGACGTCATCACGTGGAGTACAAGAAAGAAGCCCTAGTACAGTTAACAGATACATTAAAGGTGCAGCCCCCAGCTGTACTACATTACTGTAAAAGGAATTATATACAATTGTCCGTAATCCTCTGGTGGTTCCGCCACAGAAGATTGGAAAATTATGGCAAACCCTTCCGCTATCTCCTCCCCCAATTCCCTTAGCAACTTGGGATGCAAGCCATCTGGACCAGGTGACTTGTTCACTCTAAGCATACCCAGCCTTTCTAGTACAACCTGTCTATCACTTTTCACCCCTTCCATTGCTTCTACCATTTCCACTTCTACTGATATTTTGTCAGCATCCATCTCCTTAATAAACACTGATACAAAGTACTCATTGAGTATTCTAGCCTTGCTCTGCGCCTCTAAGCATACATCGCCTTCTTTGTCCCTAATAGGCCCCACCCCCGCCTCTTACTACCTGCTTACTGTTTATATGCCGGTAGGAGATTTTTGGGTTCCCTTTTATGTTAACCGCCATTCTACTCTCATATTCTCTGTTTGCCAATCTTATTTTCATCTTCACATCCCCTCTCAATTTATTGTATTTGGTCTGGTTCTCCCTTGAAGAATTCACCTGACATTCATCATACACCCTCTTTTTTTGTTTCATCATCTTCTCTATCTGCCTCATCATCCAAGGAGCCCTTGCTTTGTTTCCCTTAACCTTCCCTCTTGTTGGAATGTACCTACCCTGTACTTGGAACATCTTCTCCTTAAAATCACCCATTGTTCTGTTGCAGTTTTTCCTGTCAGTCTTTGGTTCCATTTTACCCTGGCTAGATCCTTTCGCATACCATTGAAGTTAGCCCTTTTCCAGTTTAGAAGATTGAATCTAGATTGTTCTTTGCTCCTCTCCATTGCTAATCTAAATCTTATGATATGATGATCACTCATACCCAAGTGTTCTCCCACAGACACTTGATCGACCTGGCCCACCTCATTCCCCAGCACCAGATCCAGCAATGCCCCCTTCCTAGTTGGGCCAAGAACATAATGGTTAAGGAAATTCTCCTGAACACATTTCAGAAATTCCTCCCCCTCCTTTCCCTTTACCCTAGCATTATCCCAATTGATATTTGGGTAATTAAAGTCCCCCAACATCACCACTCTATAGTTCTTGCGTATCTCTGTGATTTCCCTGAAGATTTGCTTCTCTACCTCCCTCTCACTATTTGGAGGCCTATAGAGTACCCCAAATAGTGTGACCATACCCTATTTGCTCCTCAACTCTAACCAAATGGATTCTGTCCTTGTCCCCTCAAGAACATCTTCCCTTTCCAACACTACAATGTCTTCCTTAATCAGCACTGCCACCCCACCTCACTTTTTTCCTTCGCTATCTTTTCTGAACACCTTGTACCCTTGAATATTAAGTGCCCAGTCCTCACCGTTTTTAAGCCACGTTTCCGTTATTGCCACAACATCATATTGCCACACGGCTGATTGTGCTTGTAGCTCACCAACCTTATTCACCACACTTTGTGCGTTTACATACATGTGTAGGAGTCGCTGGAAATAAACAGACTGTGAGACTTTCATAACAGCAAAGAAAAACGCGTGTTAGCTTTATTAACTCTCCACAAGGACTGAGGGACTCAGCCTCGTCGTAGGGCTATGACGTCATCACACAATCGACGACTCTTAAAGGGACCCTGCCCCGATAACCCAACCAAGTTCCGTACATAACGTGGAGCGATAACAACATTGGCTATACATAGTGAATTGTGTTACTCCGCCACATACGTCCCCCCAGAATTCACTAGAACTGGCAATGTCAGTCGTTGAGGGGCCCGGATCACACGGCCGAAACGGCTCCTTAAGTATGGGGCAGGGACCGGGGTGGTCGCAGGAGGGTCCCCGGGTGCTCAGTGGTGGACTGAGGGTGCAGAAGCCGGAGGTCGGCCCCGCCGCGGGGGCTGAGCCAACCCAACGGGCCGGTCCAGATCCAGGTGGGCTGGCTTAAGACGGTCCACGGAAATGTAGTCCGGCTTACCGCCGACATCCACCATGAAGGCCTTGTCCCCTGCTTCCAGGATGCGGAATGGTCCGTCGTAGGGTGGGTGAAGAGGTCCCCGGTGGGCGTCATGGCGGACGAAAACGTACTCCGCCGCACGAAGGTCGGGCGGAACGTGGGACTGAGGGAGACCGTGCTGCGACGTGGGCACCGGCGCAAAAACCTTGGCGTTGTCCAGGAGGGCGGACCGCTGATGGGCTGCGGACCAAGGGTCCGTGGCGTTGGGGACGAAATCCCCGGGAACCCGCAGCGGCTGCCCGTAGACGAGCTCGGTGGACGAGGACTGGAGGTCCTCCTTGGGGGTGGTCCTGAGTCCCAGCATGACCCACGGGAGTCTGTCGATCCAACAGTCATCCCGGAGGCTGCCCCGGAGCGCGGCCTTCATGGAGCGATGAAACCGTTCGCACAGCCCGTTAGTCTGAGGGTGATATGCGGTGGTGCGGTGGAGTCTCAACCCGAGGCCTTGGGCGACAGCGTTCCAGAGCTCCGACGTGAACTGCGGCCCCCGGTCATAGGAGACGTCAGATGGGGCGCCGAACTGGGCGACCCAAGTGTTGATGAACGCCCGAGCCACGTCGGCGGACGTTGTTGACGACAGCGGGATGGCTTCCGGCCATCGGGTGGTTCTGTCGACCATCGTGAGGAGGTGGGTGAACCCGCGGGAGGGCGGCAGGGGCCCCACCAAGTCCACGTTAACATGGTCGAACCGCCTCTCGGGCACCGCGAAAGGCGCCAACGGGGTCTTAGTATTGCGATGCACTTTCTAGCGCTGGCATACCACGCAGGTATTGGGCCCAGTCGCGAACGTCCTTCTTGAGCCCGTGCCAGACAAACTTAGCCGCCACCAGCTTCTGTGACGGCTTCCTGCCCGGGTGGGAAAGGCTATGGACGGCATCGAAAACCTGCCGTCTGCACCCGTCGGGCACGACGGGGCGTGGCTGCCCAGCAGAGACGTCGCACAGGAGCGTGGTGCCGGCATTGTCAAATGCAATGTCCGCTAACTGAAGGCCCGTGACAGCCGTCCTGTAGGCCTGGACGTCCGGGATGGAGGCCTGGTCGGCCGCCATGTGGGTGTAGTCGATGCCGAGGTGTACGGTGCTGGTGATGGCCCGGGAGAGACAGTCGGCGACAGGGTTGTTTGCTAGATGTCCGTCGTGAACTCGGAGACGAAGGAAAGCTGGCGCTGCTCATGGGCCGACCAAGGTTCAGAAACTTTGGCCATGGCGAAGGTCAATGGCTTATGGTCCACGAACGCCGTGAACGGGTGGGCCTCCAGCAGGAAACGGAAGTGTCGGATGGCGAGGTAGAGGCCGAGAAGCTTGCGATCGAAGGTGCTGTACTTCTCGTTGGGGCGGAGCTGCCGGCTGAAGAAGGCGAGCGGCTGCCAGGTGCCGTTGACCCACTGTTCGTGGATGGCGCTGACAGCATAGTCCGGAGCGTCAGCGGTGAGAGCGATCGGCGCATCGGGCAACGGATGCGCCAGCATGGTCGCATTAGCCAGGGCCCTTTTCGTGTCCGTGAAAGAATTGGCCAACTCCTCGGACCAGTCGACGGCGAGCTTGGCGGGCTTGCCTTTGAGGGCCTCGTAAAGGGGCCGCATAAGCTGGGCTGTCCAGGGAACGAAGCGATGAAAGAAGTTCACCATGCCCAAAAACTCCTGCAGGGCCCTCACGGTGAAGGGTCGCGGAAAATCCTTCACGGCCTTCACTTTGGACGGCAGTGGCACCGCCCCGTCCTTTGTGATGCGGTGCCCGAGAAAGTCGATCGAGGACAGCCCGAACTGGCACTTGGCCGGATTGACGATTGGGCCGTGCTGGCTGAGGCGTTCGGAGAGAGTCCAGAGGTGGGACACATGCTCCGTCCTGGAGGCGCTGGCGATGAGAATATCGTCCAGGTAGACGAACAGGGATGACAGGTCCCGTAACACGGTGTCCATTAGGCGTTGAAAAGCCTGAGCGGCGTTTTTGAGACCGAATGGCATGCGGAGGAATTCGAACAGCCCGAACGGTGTGATCACCGTGGTTTTCGGGACGTCCTGCGGCCGAACGGGGACCTGGTGGTAACTGCGAACGAGGTCCACTTTAGAGAAAACAACTTTCCCGGCCAGGCGGGCAGAAAAGTCCTGGATGTGTGGAATCGGGTAGCGGTCAGGGGTCGTAGCGTCGTTGAGGCGCCGGTAATCAACGCACGAGCGCCAACTGCCGCCTGGTTTCGGTGCGATGTGGAGGGGCGAGGCCCATGGACTGTTCAACCAGCGAATGATGCCGAGGCGCTCCATCGTGTCGAACTCGGCTTTAGCGATGGCGAGTTTCCCCGGGTCGAGGCGCCGAGCGCGGGCATAGACAGGCGGACCGGTGGTCGGGATGTGGTGTTCTACCCCGTGCTTGGTGGCGGCGGATGAGAAAGTGGGCTTCGTGAGGTCCGGGAACCCGGCGAGGAGGCGGGAAAACTCGTCGGAGGCCGAGAGTGTGCTGGACAACTTCGTCGTGCCAGAACCACTGAGCGAACAAGGGAACGAACTGAAAGACTCAGCGTTGACGAGACGTCAGTTCTTGACTTCCACCAAAAGGCCATTGGCGCAGAGGAAGTCAGCGCCGAGAAGGGGGGTGGACACTTTTGCTGTAACAAAGTCCCAAGCGAAACGCTGCCTGTCAAAACACAGCGCCACGCTCCGTTTCCCGAAAGTATGGATGGAACTGCTGTTGGCGGCTTCGAGGGCGGGGCCGTGGTTCCCCCCCCTGTATGTCTACGGTTGACGCAGGCAGGACGCTCACCTGGGCACCTGTGTCGCAGAGGAAATGACGTCCAGAGTCAGTGTCCGTAATGAATAACAGACTACCTGAACAGCCGACAGCCATGGCAGCTAATGAGTGGGTCTTCGCGCTTCCCGACGCGGTAAAGCTGCACGGGGACCGGCACTTCTTAGCGTTGGGGCCGAACTGCGCGTGGTAGAAGCACATGCTTGGGGGCTGCCGCCGTTGGGCCGTGGCGGTGGGGGCAGGGCCCCGCATGGCCGCGCAGTACTATTGCCCGGCGGAGAAAAATTTGTCGGCCTCCTTGGCCAGGGCGCGGAAATCACTAATATGAGAGTTGGCTAAGCCAACCGTACCTGCCCTGACAGCTGTTGTAGGAACAGTTCTCTGAAGAGGAAACACTGCTTGTGCTTGCCCAGGAGGGTTAACATGTAGTCCATCAGTTCTGAGGGCTTGGAGTCGCCAAGTCTCTAGGAGGTGCGTTCTCAGCGTCGCAAATTTGTGGTGCTCCGGGGGGTCCTCGAGCAGGCTCACGACTCTGGCAGCGGTGGAGCTGCCGAGAGCAGAGATGACGTAATAATACTTCGTGTCGTCCGCGGTGATGTCCCGGAGAGCAAACTGAGCCTTGGCCTGAGCGAACCAAGCGGCAGCCTGCCGTTCCCAAAACTCCGGTAATTTGAGAGAAACGCCGTTCATCGCCATCTCGGATAAAGTCTTTGGAAACGTCCAAAAGAGAAACGGGATCACCAATGTAGGAGTCGCTGGAAATAAACAGACTGCGAGACTTTCATAACAGCAAAGAAAAACACATGTTAGCTTTATTAACTCTCCGCATGGACTGAGGGACTCGGCCTCGCAGGGCTATGACGTCATCACACAATCGATGACTCTTAAAGGGACCCTGCCTCGATAACTCAACCAAGTTCCGTACATAACGTGGAGCGATAACAACATTGGCTATACATAGTGAATTATGTTACTGTCCCTATGTGGTCTCCGCCACACATGCATTCTAAACCCATTTTTGAATTTTTCGTTGTCTTTCTTAGTCTGCTCCTATCTAATATGGTACTCCTACTGCCTCTAGTACTATCTTCTCTAGTACTATCTAAAACACTCACTCTTCTATGCACCTTATTCCTCTTTTCTACTCCTATATGCTGGTGCCCATCCCCCTGCCAAGCTAGTTTAAACCCTCCCGAACAGCACCAACAAATCTCCCTGCGAGAATATTGGTCCCAGCTCTGTTGAGGTGTAACCTGTCCAGCTTGTACAGGTCCCACCTATCCCAGAAACAGTCCCAATGCCTCAGAAATCTAAATCCCTCTCTCCTGCACCATCTCTCCAGCCACGCATTCATCTGTTCTATCCTCTTATTCCTGTACTCGCTAGCACGTGGCATCGGGAGCAATCCAGAGATTACTACCTTTGAGGTCCTGCTTTTTAATCTCTCTCCTAGCTCCCTAAACTGTGCCTGCAGGACCTCACCCCTTTTTCTGCCTATGTCGTTGGTATGGACAACGACCTCTGGCTGTTCACCCTCCCCCCTCAGAGTGTCCTGCAGCCGCTCAGTGACGTCCTTGACCCTGGCACCAAGGAGGCAACATACCATCCTGGAATCACGTCTGCGGCCGCAGAAACACCTGTCTGCTCCCCTAACTACCGAATCCCCTATCACTATTGCTCTTCCACTTTTTCCTCCCCCCTGTGTAGCAGAGTCTTCCATGGCACTGTGGACTTGACTCTGGCTGCACTCCCCAGAGGAACCATCACCCACACCAGTACTCGGAACAAAATGCTGGTTGGAGAGCGCGATACAGTCCGGGGATTCCTGCACTACCTGCCTGGCCCTCCTCTTCTGTCTGGCGGTCACCCATTCCTTCTCTGCCTGCATACTCTTAAGCTACAGGGTGACCGCCTCTAGAAACGTGTTATCCACGTAACTCTCAGCCTCGCGGATGCACCGCAGTGACTGCAGCCGCCGCTCAAGCTCCGAAACCCGGAACTCGAGTTGCTGTAGCTGGCGACAATTCCCGCTCATGTGGTCATCCAGGCTGCATGATGCATCCAGGACTTCCCACATGGCACAGGATATGCACTCCATGGGACTGAGCTGCTCTGCCCTGCCTCTATTTAATAGACTAAGAGCTAAAACTTAACTAAAAACACTTCCCAGCTACTCACCAATCTGCTCTTTTCCTCTATTTAATAGACTATTAATTAACTTAGCAGAAATTAACTTATAAACTTGAAAAAAATACACTCATCAGCTACTCACCAATCAGCTTCTTCCCTTGTGCCGATGTCACTTTTTTTACTCTGACGTCACTTTTTCAAAAACTGCCTGTGTTGAGTTGCTGCCGTTCCTTTTAACTGCTCCATTCTCGCTGTGCTCCTTCCAGGTCCGCTCCTTCCTGTCTTCCACTCCTTCCATTTCACAGAGCCTGGGGGAACTGGACTGAGACTGACCAAACTCATTTCACAAAGGATCCTTGCAGTCAGCAGAATGGGTCCGGGCTGATTTCAAAGCCAGGTCTCGGAGATGAAAGCTCAGTGTGTAACACATTACAGTGCTCAGTGTATGTGTCCCATGATATTCCAGCACCAAGATCTAGTGCTGTGGAGAAGGTTGCAGTGCTCTTGGGTTGACCTCTGACAGTACAGTGCCAGTTTGTGAGAAGCTTGGGATAGAAGCATCACCTCCAGTAAGCTGTGATCTGTGCCCAATGGACACTGGCTGGTGCCACCTTTTTTGCCCCAGATTGACAACATACCTGTCCTGTTTAGAATGTCAACGTATTTCATAACCTCTTGCCTTAATGAATTTGTGGAAGTGAGAAGTTCTGAACTGATGCTGTCTTCTTTTGTATACTGCTGTGATGTTAAAAAGTAAAATCGATCTGGGCTGTAATGTTTACATTTACATTTACTGATGGGTATGAGCAGAGACATCAGTGGACTGAATCTTGCAGCAGCTCATAGCTTCTGCACCGAGCAAAACTTTCAAGGAACTATTTGTCCTGTTTCCTCTTTTCTTTCAACCCCAAAGAAAAAAACAGTTGTGTTTTGAATGATTATTGGCTGAATAAGTTTTCTGCTGCCGACCCATTCATTCCATTCAATGAATCCTCGCAGGGGCCACTTGGTAGCAGTTACTGGCATCACTGGAGGTAATAGAGTTTGATATTGTGGCTATTACCAGAGAGAGTTGGTACTAAAATAGCTCGTGTGTGGGTGAGAAAGGGAAGCCAGAGTTCCCAAACTAAGGAATGCCACCAGGCTGGAGGTGGACCATGCCCTTCTACACACTTGTATGCTCTGTTCCCACTGTCATCTCTGTACTAGATTGCCTCAATAAGCAGCTCTAACCTCCCTGTCTTCTGTCTCCAGATGGGACCGCAATCTTACATAGCAGGGAAGAACTTCACCATGGCTGATGTCATGCTGTTTCCACAACTGGCCTTCTGCGTCCGATTTGGGTGAGTTACTGACTGCCTCACTGTTGAACATAGAGTGCCCCTCTCTCTCTAACCACTGTCTCTGTTTAATGATCCGAAGCCCAGCTGACCTTGGGTCAGTTATAGTGTGTACTGAGGATGTATTCAATGAGTTGAGTTTTATGTACTACCAGCAGAGCACAACTTTATCCTGAGCTTTCCATGAGGTGCACTACTGCTAATGCAAGCACTTGTAATAATTGTGCCAGGTTGGCAATATAAAAGAAACCAGTTAGTGGGTGATGTCCTGCAGATTGTTGGACAGTATGAGAGCTCAGTAAAGTGCTCCCTGATAGAGATGGGATGGTGCGAGGGGTAATGAGACCCCCTGATAGAGATGGGATGGTGCGAGGGGAAATGAGACCCCCTGATAGAGATGGGATGGTGCGAGGGGTAATGAGACCCCCTGATAGAGATGGGATGGTGCGAGGGGCAATGAGACCCCCAGATAGAGATGGGATGGTGCGAGGGGAAATGAGACCCCCTGATAGAGATGGGATGGTGCGAGGGGTAATGAGGCCCCCAGATAGGGATGGGATGGTGCGAGGGGTAATGAGGCCCCCTGATAGGGATGGGATGGTGCGAGGGGTAATGAGACCCCCTGATAGGGATGGGATGGTGCGAGGGGTAATGAGACCCCCTGATAGGGATGGGATGGTGCGAGGGGTAATGAGACCCCCAGATAGAGATGGGATGGTGCGAGGGTTAATGAGACCCCGAGATAGAGATGGGATGGTGCGAGGGGTAATGAGACCCCCAGGTAGAGATGGGATGGTGTGAGGGTTAATGAGACCCCGAGATAGGGATGGGATGGTGCGAGGGGTAATGAGACCTCCTGATAGGGATGGGATGGTGCGAGGGGAAATGAGACCCCCAGGTAGAGATGGGATGGTGCGAGGGGTAATGAGACCCCCAGATAGGGATGGGATGGTGCGAGGGGTAATGAGACCCCCAGATAGGGATGGGATGGTGCGAGGGGTAATGAGACCCCCAGATAGGGATGGGATGGTGCGAGGGGTAATGAGACCCCCAGATAGGGATGGGATGGTGCGAGGGGTAATGAGACCCCCAGATAGAGATGGGTGCTGTGAGAGGGTCAGCATGATTTTTGGGAGAGGGGCCTTACCGAACAAATCAGCTGATGATCTTTGAAGAAATGATAGATGATGTTGACAGTGAAGTTCTGTGGGAAGGTTCCTGATTCACTGCCACAGGATTGATCATTCCATAAGGGTAGGGATTTAAGGCAAGCTTCTGACAGTTGGCCAAACCAGTGAAAGCAAAGGGTGTTTGATGGAGCTGTATTGAAATGAGTGGTGTTCCTCAGGGACCTGTACTGTAGCCATTGGTGCTCAGTGTGTGGAAATGATCTGGAGCTGGGGACAGAAATAAATCAGCCTGACTACAGCCCAGCAGCAACAGCAGGTTTACCCCAGTCCATCGGATCCCATCACAGCAGCACCAGTTGGTTTACCCCAGTCCATCGAATCCCATCCCAGCAGCAACTACAGGCTGGTTAGCAAAGGGTGCTAATTTGTAACCAGCTACTTTATTATCCACGGTCAGAAATTCAATCTGCTTTGCCTCGTGTGTTAGTGATGCTGGTGTCTGCCCTCACACTGCTACTGCTTAGTTCTGTTGTATTAAGTGAAACTTCTAACCCTTACCTGTAACGTCTCCTAACCCTTAACCTGGGCCTGTGTCTCCCCTCACCCCGCCTTCAGGTGGCCCTGTATCTCCCTCCCTTCCGGTGACCCTGCACCCCCTTTGGTGATGCTGTAACCCCCCCTCAGTGGCCCTGTACCCCCCTCTCCGATGACCCTGTTACCCCCCTCCCTGGTGACCCTGCATGCCCCGGAGACCCTGTAACCCCTCTGGTCACCCTGTACCCCCCAGGTGACCCTGTGCCTCCACGCCAGAGACCCTGCACCCGCCTCCCGGTGACACCAGTCCATCGGATTCCATCCCAGTAGAACCAGCAGGTTTAGCTTTCCCTGTGGCTGCTGGATCCCCCGCCGTGGCCCCTACACCACCTGTGTAACTCCTGGACCCCCGTGACCTCTGAACCCCCCGTGACCCAGGCACCTTCCCTCTGGTCCCTGCCACAAACTCTCTTCCCTAGCCACCAATTTCATCCCTCTCCCAGGCAACTGTCTGAGGCTGAACCAGACCGTTTGTAACTTTGGTGTTGTGTTTGATCCTGAGATGCGCATCCGACCACATATCCAGGCCATCACCAAGACCGCCTACTCTGTAACACCGCCCGTCTCCGCCCTTGCCTCAGCTCATCCGCTGCTAAAACCCTCATCCATGCCTTTGTTACCTCTAGACTTGACTATTCCAACACATGGTGACAGTGACCATAATATGGTGAGATTTAAGGTGGTCATGGAAAAGGACAGGGATGGGCCGGAAATAAAGGTTCTAAATTGGGGGAAGGCCGATTTTAATAGGATAAGGCAGGATCTGGCCAAAATGGACTGGGATCAGCTACTTGTAGGAAAATCCGCATCGGAGCAATGGGAGGCTTTCAGAAGGGAGATTGAAATCATACAATGGCAACATGTTCCCGTAAAGGTCAAGGGTGGTTCCAAAAACCACAGGGAACCTTGGATGTCAGGGGATATACGAGAATGGATTAGGAAAAAAAGGAGGGCTTTTGGCAGATACAAAAGGCTAAAGACGGAGGAAGCCCTAGAGGAGTACAAAAAGTGCAGGGGGATACTTAAAAAAGAAATTAGGAGATCAAGGAGAGGCCATGAAATAACACTGGCGAGCAAAATAAAGGAAAATCCTAAGATGTTTTATAAGTATAGTAAGGGTAAGAGGATAACTAGGGAAGAAATAGGGCCCATTAGGGACAAAAGTGGCAATCTGTGTGTGGAGCCGGAAGATGTAGGAGGGGTTCTAAATGAATTTTTTGCATCTGTTTTCACTATGGAGGAGGACGATGTAGACATAGAAATAGGGCGGGGGGACTGTGATATGCTCGAACATATTAACATTGAGAGGGAGGAGGTATTGGCGGTTTTAGCAGGCCTAAAAATGGATAAATCCCCAGGCCCGGATGAAATGTATCCCAGGCTGCTGTGTGAGGCAAAGGAGGAGATTGCGAGGGCTCTAACACATATATTCAGGACCTCTCTGGCCACAGGGGATGTGCCAGAGGACTGGAGAACCGCTAATGTAGTACCATTATTCAAGAAGGGAAGTAGGGAAAAACCGGGGAACTACAGGCCAGTGAGCCTAACATCAGTGGTAGGAAAATTATTGGAAAAAATCCTGAGGGACAAAATTAGTCTCCACTTGGAGAGACAAGGATTAATCAGGGATAGTCAACATGGCTTTGTCAAGGGAAGATCATGTCTGACTAATTTGATTGAATTTTTTGAGGGGGTGACTAGGTGTGTGGATGAGGGTAACGCAGTGGATGTGGTATACATGGATTTCAGTAAGGCCTTCGATAAAGTCCCGCACAGGAGACTGATCAAGAAGGTAAGAGCCCATGGAATCCAGGGTGCCTTGGCACATTGGATACAAAACTGGCTTAGTGGCAAAAGGCAGAGGGTGATGGTCGAAGGTTGTTTTTGTGACTGGAAGCCTGTGGCCAGTGGGGTGCCACAGGGATCGGTGCTGGGTCCCTTGCTGTTTGTGGTCTACATTAATGACTTGGATATGAATGTAAAAGGTATGATCAGTAAGTTCGCGGATGATACAAAAATTGGTAGGGTGGTAAATAGCGAGGAGGGTAGCCTCAGTCTGCAGGACGATATAGATGGGTTGGTCAGATGGGCGGAACAGTGGCAAATGGAATTTAACCCGGAAAAGTGCGAGATGATGCACTTTGGGGGGACTAACAAGGCAAGGGAATACACAATGAATGGTAAGACCCTAGGCAAGACGGAGGGGCAGAGGGATCTGGGTGTGCAAGTACACAGGTCCCTGAAGGCGGCGGAACAGGTGGATAAGGTGGTAAAAAAGGCATATGGGATACTTGCCTTCATTAGCCGAGGCATAGAATATAAGAGCAAGGAGGTTATGATGGAGCTGTATAAAACACTGGTTAGGCCACAGCTGGAATACTGTGTGCAGTTCTGGTCGCCACACTACAGGAAGGATGTGATCGCTTTGGAGAGGGTGCAGAGGAGATTCACCAGGATGTTACCAGGGCTGGAGCGCTTCAGCTATGAAGAAAGACTGGGCAGATTGGGTTTGTTTTCCTTGGAGCAGAGGAGGCTGAGGGGGGACATGATTGAGGTGTACAAAATTATGAGGGGCATAGATAGGATGGATACTGAGGAGCTTTTTCCCTTAGTAGAAGGGTCAATAACTCGGGGGCATAGATTCAAGGTAAAGGGCGGGAGGTTTAGAGGGGATTTGAGAAAGAACTTTTTCACCCAGAGGGTGGTTGGAGTATGGAACTCACTGCCTGAAAGGGTTGTGGAGGCAGGAACCCTCACAACATTTAAGAAGCATTTGGAGGAGCACTTGAAATGCCATAACATACAAGGCTACGGACCAAATGCTGGAATATGGGATTAGATTAGACAGGGCTTGATGGCCGGCACAGACACGATGGGCCGAAGGGCCTCTATCCGTGCTGTATAACTCTATGACTCTATGACTCCTGGCTGGCCTCCCACGTTCTACCCTCCGTAAACTTGAGGTCATCCAAAACTCTGCTGCCCGTATCCACCAAGTCCCGTTCACCCATCAGCCCTCTGCTCGCTGATCTACATTGGCTCCCAGTCCGGCAACACCTCAATTAAAAAATTCTCATCCTTGTTTTCAAATCCCTCAGTAGCTTCGCCCTCCATATCTCTGTAACATTGTCCATCCCGACAACCCTCTGAGATCTCTGCGCTCCTCCAATATTGGCCTCTTGAGCATCCCCGACTTTCATCGCTCCACCATTGGCAGCCGTGCCTTCAGCTGCCAAGGCCCTAAGCTCTGGAATTCCCTCCCTAAACCTCTCTGCCTCTCTATCACTCTTTCCTCCTTTTAAGACATTCCTTAAAACCTACCTCTTTGAACAAACTTTTGGTCATCTGTCCGAATCTCCTTATGTGGCTTGGTGTCAAATTTAGTTTGATAATCGCTCCTGTGAAGCGCCTTGGGATGTTTTACTATGTTAAAGGTGCTGTATAAATGCAAGTTGTAGTTGTTGTTGTTGCCCCTGTACCGCCCCACCCCCATGGCCCCTGTACCACCCCCGTAACTCCTGTACCCCCCTTGACCCCTGTACCCCGCCCCGTTCTGGTTCCAGAGATGACCCAGCAAATTCCGCCACTGCTGTTTTCTGGGACATGCGAGGTTTTTGTCTGCTGAAGTTACACAGCTGCTACTACTGCTTTTTGTTCACTTCCCAGTGAGGAGGGGATCAGAGCCCTGGTGCCTCATTTACAGAGCAGCTTTAGTGAAGACCCGTGAGTAGGTGTAAAGTGACATCTGGTAACTGAAAGAAATTAAAAGGAATGATGTCTTACACTTGGAGGCTAGTTACCTTGATTCAAACCTCCAACATACATGTTCTCATAATGTATTTTTTATTTTGATTGTAGACTGTCGCAGAAAAGGTATCCCAAACTGCTAGATTATTACAATCGAGTGAAGGAGCGCCCCAGCGTCCAGGCTACCTGGCCCCCTCACTGGAGGGAGACTCCTCCAACAATGGACACCCTAAAGGAGGTCTGAGCTCCACAAAAGTCTTAATCTCCACCTCAATTCACTTCCAGTAACACAATCCGTGTTGACTAGTCTTATTAGCCTTGATGGTACCAGTAAGACACTTTTTATGAAATATGTGCTGTTTTCTCGAGCTATGGGGAGGTCAAATCCTAACATGGGGTAGTGTTTTGTGCTGGTACTCCAAGCTTTATTAAATACATATTATATGAATGAGCTATGTTCATTTTACTGTGTGGTTATTGGGGGCTTGAATACTGCACTAAAGGATGGGGATTTATACTGAAAATAAATGATCCCAAAATAAAGAGAATGTGAAACTAGCTGACTGTTTTCCTCCTTCACCGATATTTCTGGGCAGGGATTATTGGCATTAAAAAATTCCTGTTTATATACCGGGGTTTTCCCGCTCTCTGCTGTAACTGTGAATCTCCGGGAAACCAATGTACATGAAGTTACGGTAAACCAGCGGGAGAACCAATCGGAAATTCACTCCTGTGTCTAAATGTAGGATTATACAGACCTCCCCTCCCCACCTGAATCGTGGTACAGTCCTTCCAGGATTTCCCGCCTCGCAGTTGTCTGCTGCTCTTGTTTTTCTGATCCCTCACAGTTGTACGTCGAGAAACTAGAATGAAAGAGATTCGAACCGCCCAACCACTCACAATATGTCAGCAATGCTAAATTGCAAATGCAAAGTTCCACTTGTCACACCAGCGAGTGTTGGGAGAGTGCTGTAGCATTTTCCTATTGGCTGTTCCCCAATACTAACAAAATTACTCTCAGTAATGTGCACCTGCCCCATTGCACTCCGTGAAATTGAGAACCGGATAAAGACTGTGTGGTTTGGCAGCAGTAGCTGGAACTGCTACATTTACATCACTGTCTCACGTTATCTGCAACTTATCTCAGGTTAACTACAACTTGGGGGTACAGGGCACAATTTAGAAATTTACAGATGGCATGAAACTTGGAAGTATAGTAAACAGTGAGGAAGATAGTGATAGACTTCAAGAGAACATAGACAGGCTGGTGGAATAGGCGGACACATGGCAGATGAAATTCAATGCAGAGAACTGTGAGGTGATACATTTTGGTCGGAAGAATGAGGAGACAATAGAGACTAAATGGTACAATTTTAAAGGGGGTGCAAAAACAGAGGCACCTGGGGTGTTTGTTCATAAATCTTTGAAGGTGGAAGGACAGGTTAACAAAGCAGTTAATAAAGCATATGGGATCCTGAGCTTTGTAAATAGAGGCATAGAGTACAGAAGCCAGGAGGTTATGCTAAACCTATGTAAAACATTAGTTCGGCCCCAGCTGGAGTATTGTGTCCAATTCTGGGCACCACACTTTAGAAAGGATGTGAAGGCTTTGGAGAGGGTGCAGAAGAGATTTACTAGATTTACTAGGGATGAGGGAATACAGTTACGTGGATAGACTGGAGAAGCTGGGATTGTTCTCCATAGAGCAGAGAAGGCGAAGAGGAGATTTAATAGAGGTGTTTAAAATTATGAAGGGTTTGGATAGAGAAAATAAAGAGATTGTAGGAATTAACGAATTCCAACGAATAATGGAGATCGACACAGGAGAACAACTAAACAGGTCTTTACTCAACGGAGATGCCACGAGGACTGCCTGGGCAGCCCCGTGGTTTGCGATGTGACTTCATCGCGTTTTCCCGCGCTCTTAAAGGGGCCATGCCCCGTACATGCAAACTCTATATACAAAACACAGTAATGCCTAACACAATGGTACAGGTTTAGGCTGGTGTTAGAACATCATTAAAGAGAATTATACAGTTAGCCAGAGTCATTCAGTGGTTCTGCCACATGCGCCCCCCCAGAATTCGCTTTAACGGACAAAGTCAAACGGTGAAGGGGTCTGACGAGCCTGTCAGAACGACTCCTGTACTCTCGAGGTGGAGGCTGCTGGTCAGCTGGCAGTCTGGCGGGCGGTCGCACTTGGTCTGCCGTAACGACGATGGGTGACCGACCCCGTCTCGGCGGTTGTGCTGTCTCGACGGGGCGGTCGAGGTCTAAATGTGCTGGCTTTAAGCGGTCGACCGAAATGTGGTCCGGTTTACCACCGACATCTACCGTGAAGGTTTTGTCCCCTGCTTCCAACACACGGAAGGGGCTGGTATATGGGGCCTATAGTGGATCCCTATATGCGTCATGGCGAATAAAAATGTATTCAGCCTTGTGAAGCTCCGTGGGAACGTGTGACCGCTGCAGTCCGTGGTGCGAAGTGGGCACTGGTGCGAAACATCTGGCCGCCTCTTGGTGACTAGCAAGCTGGGCAGACGCGGACCATGGCTCCATCGATGTTGGTAGGAAGTACCCTGGGACTCGCAGCGGCTGACCATACACAAGCTCCGCTGATGAAGAGTGAAGGTCTTCTTTGGGGGCCGTGCGAAGGCCCAACAGGACCCACGGTAGCTTGTCTGCCCATCCAGCGACCTGGTGGAAGCGTTCGCAGAGGCCATTCGCCTGTGGGTGGTAGGCTGTGGTGTGATGTAATTTGACACCGAGTCCTTGGGCCACTGCATTCCAGAGTTCGGAGGAAAACAGCAGTCCCCTGACTGACGAAATATCTGCGGGCACTCCGAAATGGGCGATCCAGGAGGAAATGAACGCCCTGGCCACGTCCGCCGAAGTAGTGGATGACAGGGGGACCGCCTCCGGCCATCTGGTGGTCCGGTCAACCATGGTCAGGATGTGTGAAAAACCATGGGAGGGTGGGAGTGGTCCTACCAGGTCCACGTTGACATGGTCAAAATGTCACTCCGGAACTGTGAAGGTGGCCAATGGAGCTTTGATGTGGTGCTGTACCTTGGCCTTTTGGCAGACCACGCAGGTGTTGGCCCAGTCGCGGACATCTTTATGCATGCCATGCCATACAAATTTCACTGACATCAGTTTCTGAGAGGCCTTCATTCCTGGGTATGACAACCCATGTATGGCGTCGGAACACTTTGCGGCGCCAGACGACCGGCACGACAGAGCGAGGATCCTGTACGGAGACGTCACACAACAGCGTGGTACCTGCTGAATGGAACTTGACGTCAGCCAACTGGAGGCCAGTGATGGCCGTTCTGTAAAGCTTTGACTTCCGGGTCTGAGGCTTGGTCCGCTGCCATGAGGGCATAGTCGATGCCCAAATGAACCGTATTGACGATCGCGTTGGAGAGGCAGTCTGCCACCAGGTTGTCCTTACCGGCCACGTGCTGTATATCCGTGGTGAATTCGGATATGTAGGTCAGTTGACGCTGCTGTCGGGCTGACCACGGTTCGGCGGTCTTGGCCATTGCAAAGGTTAGCGGCTTATGGTCCACAAAGGTGGTGAAAGGACGTCCTTCCAGTAGGAACTGAAAATGGCGGATGGCCAGAAAAAGGGCGAGCAACTCCCGGTCGAACGTGCTGTATGCTCTCTCGTTCTGCCGTAGTTGACGGCTGAAGAATGCCAACGGCTGCCACGTCCCATTCACCCACTGCTGTTGCACGGCACCAACTGCGTAGTCCGACGTGTCGGTGGTGAGGGCAATGGTGGCTCCTGGCAGCGGGTGCGCCAGCATAGTCACGTTGGCTAAGGCGCTTTTGGTGTCGGCGAACGCTCAGGCCATGGGTTAAGGAGATCTCTTCTGGGCTGGAAAGAAACTTGGAGTGGGAGGGGGAGGATCCAGTTGTCGTGGTCCATGTTGGTACAAACGACGTAGCTAGGACAAGGAAGAAGGTTCTGTTAAAGGAGTATGAACAGCTAGGGGTCAAATTAAAAAACAGAAACTCAAGGGTACCTGAGCCATGAGCGAATTTGGCTAGGATTATTAAAATTAGAGAGTTAAATGCGTGGCTCCAAGACTGGTGTGGGAAAAATGGGCTTTGCTTCTTGGGACACTGGCACCAGTACTGGGACAAGAGGGAGCTGTTCCATTGGGATGGACTTCACTTGGCCAGTGCTGGGACTAGAATCCTGGTGAATCATATAACTAGGGCTGTAGAGAGGGCTTTAAACGAATTAGTGGGGGGGAGGTTTCTAGAGAGCAAATAATAAAAATGACTACGGAGAAGGTCATAGACTTAGGTGGCAGTGGGGGAATTAAAAAACAGAGCGTGTCAGGAAGGGACAGAAGGTATGGAGTAAAAGGTAAAGTAGTAAAAGGGGAAAAAGCAGGAACTAAGTGTCACAAAACATATTTGAAAGTTCTTTATCTGAATGCATGTAGCATTTGTAACAAAATGGACGCGTTAACGGCACAAATAACTACATATGGGTATGATCTTGTGGCCAGTACAGAAACATGGCTGCAGGGTGACCATGACTGTTAAATAACCTGGTATATTTAATTCCCAATCAGGAAGGACAGGCAGGAAGGAAGGGGAGGTGGGGTGGCTATGTTAATAAAGGAAGGAATCACTGTAATGCAGAGAAATGATATTGGGTCAAAGGATCAGGATAGTGAAACAGTTTGGGTGGAGATAAGGAATAATAAGGGGAAAAACACACTAGTGGGCGTAGTCTATAGGCCTCCGAACAGTTGCAACTCTGTTGGACGGAGTATTAATCAGGAAATAGTTGAGGCTTGTAATAAGGGAACAGCTATAATTATGGGGGATTTTAACTATCATATTAACTGGACAAATCGAATTGGGCAGGGCAGCCTTGAGGATGAGTTCATTGAGTGTATTAGGGATGGGTTTCTTGAGCAGTATGTAACTGAACCAACCAGGGGGCAAGGAACCTTAGATTTGGTCCTGTGTAATGAGACAGGATTAATTAAAAATGTCCTAGTAAAGGATCCCCTTGGAATGAGTGACCATAACATGGTTGAATTCCATATTCAATTAACGGGTGAGAAAGTTGGATCTCAAACAAGCGTGCTGAGCTTGAATAAAGGAGACTATGAAGGTATGAGAGCGGAATTGATTAGAGTGGACTGGGAAAATAGATTAAAGGGTAAGATGGTACATGATCAGTGGTGTACATTTAAGGAGTTATTTTACAACTTCCAAAAAATATATATTCCACTGAGGAAAAAAGGGTGTAAGAGAAAAGATAGCCATCCGTGGCTAAGTAAAGTAATTAAGGATAGTATCCGACTAAAAACAAGGGCATATAAGGTAGCCAAATCTAGTGGGAGGATAGAAGATTGGGAAGTCTTTAAAAGACAGCAAAAAATAACTAAAAGATTGATTAAGAAAGGGAAGATAGATTATGAAAGTAAATTAGCAAAAAATATAAAACCAGATAGCAAAAGTTTCTATAGTTATATAAAAAGAAAAAGGGTGGCTAAAGTAAATGTTGGTCCCTTAGAGGATGAGACCGGGAAATTAATGGTGGGAAACATGAAGATGGCAAAAACGCTGAACAATTATTTTGTATCAGTCTTTACGGTAGAGGACACTAAGAATATCCCAACACTGGACAAACAGGGGGCTCTAGGGGGGGAGGAGCTAAATACGATTATAATCACTAAGGAAGTGGTACTTGGTAAAATAATGGGACTCAAGGCGGATAAATCCCCTGGACCTGATGGCTTACATCCTAGGGTCTTGAGGGAAGTGGCGGTAGGGATTGTGGATGCATTGGTAATAGTTTTCCAAAACTCCCTGGACTCAGCAAAGTTCCCGGCAGATTGGAAAACTGCAAATGTAACACCCTTATTTAAAAAGGGTAGTAGGCAGAAGGCTGGAAACTAGACCTGTTAGCCTAACATCTGTGGTTGGTAAAATTTTAGAGTCCATTATTAAGGAGACAGTAACGGGACATTTGGATAAACATAATTTAATAGGACAAATTCAGCAAGGTTTTATGAAGGGGAAGTCATGTTTGACAAATTTGCTTGAGTTCTTTGAGGAAGTAACATACAGGGTGGATAAAGGAGAACCAGTGGACGTAGTGTATTTAGACTTCCAAAAGGCATTTGACAAGGTGCCACACAAAAGATTATTGCTCAAGATAAAAAATTACGAGATTGGGGGTAATATTCTGGCATGGGTGGAGGATTGGCTATCTAACAGAAAGCAGAGAGTTGGGATAAATGGTTCATTCTCAGACTGGCAATCAGTAACTAGTGGTGTTCCGCAGGGGTCAGTGCTGGGTCCCCAACTCTTTACAATCTATATTAACGATTTGGAGGAGCGGACCGAGTGTAACATATCAAAGTTTGCAGATGATACAAAGATGGGAAGGAAAGTAGTGAGTGAGGAGGACATAAAAAACCTGCAAAGGGACATAGACAGGCTAAGTAAGTGGGCAGAGATTTGGCAGATGGAATACAATATGGAAAGTGTGAGGTTATGCACTTTGGCAGGAAAAATCATAGAGCAAGTTATTATCTTAATGGCAAGAAACTGGAAAGTACTGTAGTACAAAGGGATCTGGGGGTCCTGGTGCACGAAACTCAAAAAGTTAGTATGCAGGTGCAGCAAGTGATCAAGAAGGCCAATGGAATGTTGGCTTTTATTGCTAGGGGGATAGAATATAAAAACAGGGATGTATTGTTGCAGTTGTACAAGGCATTGGTGAGACCGCACCTGGAATACTGCGTACAGTTTTGGTGTCCATACTTAAGAAAATACATACTTGCTCTCGAGTCAAAGTACAAAGAAGGTTCATTCGGTTAATCCCGGGGATGAGGGGGTTGACATAGGAGAGGTTGAGTAGACTGGGACTCTACTCATTGGAGTTCAGAAGAATGAGAGGCGATCTTATTGAAACATATAAGATTGTGAAGGGGCTTGATCGGGTGGATGCGGCGAGGATGTTCCCAATGATGGGTGAAACTAGAACTAGGGGGCATCATCTTAGAATAAGGGGCTGCTCTTTCAAAACTGAGATGAGGAGAAACTTCTTCACTCAGAGGGTAGTAGGTCTGTGGAAATTGCTGCCCCAGAAAGCTGTGGAAGCTACATCATTAAATAAATTTAAAACAGAATTAGACAGTTTCTTAGAAGTAAAGGGAATTAGGGGTTACGGGGAGCGGGCAGGAAATTGGACATGAGTCTAGGTTCGGAACAGTCATGGCCCTGTGGGTAGTGGAGCGGGCCCAGGGGCCATGTAGCCTGGTTCTGCTCCTACTTCTTGTGTTCTAATTCTGTGTTAGATTTCAGGAGATGGTTTTATTCCTGTTCCTGGCTGGGGTGGAGATCACCTTTTACAGAAGGTTAGTACTGTAGAAAATATAGGGACAGAGTGATCTCCTGGATGAGTTTCGATCGCCTAGATGGGTCGGAGAGGAATTTCCCAGATTTTTTCTCCCAAATTGGCCATTGGGTTTTTTATCTGTTTTTTCGCCTCTCCCAGGAGATCACATGGGTTCGGGTGGGATGTAGAGTGATAGAAGATTTGAGGTTAGGATCAGATCATCCATGATCTTATTGAATGGTGGAGCAGGCTCGAGGGGCCGATTGGCCTACTCCTGCTCCTATTTCTTATGTTCTCTTATGTTCTTATGTTCAAATTTGTGACCCTTGGTCCTGCCTCACCTGTTTAATTGAAATAAACCGTCAGCTGGAAATATATCTATTCCCTTCATTATCTTCTAAACCTCAATCAGATCTGTAAAGTCTGTGTGTTCTAGTTGTAATTAATAACACACAGACTACAAGATTAAAGTTCAACAGGTCTTAACTGGTTGGAGGTCAGGACTATATGAAATACAATCTTACTACACAGTGCTTATATACCGGTGGTCACCACCGGTATTACGTATACAGCAGCCATAGAAAGTAGTACATCTCTTAAGGTGGAACAGGCTTAAGTTCTCTTAAGGTGGAACAGGTTACATACACCACAATCCTCCCTTTTTAGCTTAATAGTCATATCCCCATTTAACATAACATCATAACATATATACATATATAACTTCAGGTATAAACAGTTCAAAGGTTCAGTCTCTCAGGAGGCCTTCTGATTCGGTCTGGATAACGACTTTCAGTGGTCTCTGATTCTTGTTGCTGAGGTGACTCTTCTTGTTGGTTTCCTATGTATTGGACGTCATCATCAGGTACAGTCCCTGCCGAGGTAGATGCTTCAGGTTCATTAACGTCTTCCACAGTTGTCTCTCTCGCTACCATGGGTTCGACCCTTGCTCTTGATTCTACCAGTTGATCCGCATGACGCCTTATCACATTGTTACCAATATCTACTGTGTACATCAGAGGTCCTTGTCTGGCCCGAATTGTTCCGGACTGCCATTTTTCGTTTCCATAGCCCCTTGCCAACACTGGTTGTCCTACTTCGAAACTTCAAGTGGATTTGTTATTAATATGCCGGAACTGTTTGTTTTCCACTTCCCTCCGCACATTTGGTTTTAACAAGTCCAACCTGGACCGCAACCTCCTGTTATAAAACATCATGGCAGGACTTTGGTTAGTCACTGCATGAGCGGCGTTTCGATATGACATCAGGAACTTGTCGACCTTGTGCTGTAACGGAATCTGGTCATCGTTCATAGCCTTTATTGCCTTTTTGAATGTTTGGACAAATCTCTCGGCCAACCCGTTTGTCGCCGGATGATATGGGGCAGAGGTATAATGTTTCACCCCATTCTTCTTTAAGAATTTTTGGAATTCTTCCGACACGAACTGTGGTCCGTTGTCCGAACAGATCTGTTCTGGCAATCCGTTCCTTGCGAATATTGTCCTTAACACCGCAATTGTCTTTTCTGAAGTAGTGGTATTCATCTTGATCACTTCTGGCCATTTGGAATGTGCGTCCACCGCAATTAGGAACATGGAGTCCATGAATGGACCAGCAAAGTCAATATGTACGCGTTGCCATGGGGCTGAAGGCCATTCCCATGGGTGTAGTGGTGCGATCGGAGGTGCATTTTGCACTTTTTGGCACCCAGCGCAGCTTTTTGTCAACTCCTCTATCTGTTGGTCAATACCCGGCCACCATACATAAGCCCTAGCAAGACTTTTCATCTTAACTCCCCCCAGATGACCTTCATGCAGTTCTTTTAGAACTCTTTCCCTTAACTTGGGAGGAATAATCACTCTTGTCCCGTACATCAAAGTACCATGGCAGACGGACAGCTGGTCTCGCCTTGCCGAGAATGCCGGTAACAGAGGATCACCACGTGTTGGCCATCCTTTCACTGTCACCTCGTAGACTCTGGACAGTGTTGGGTCATTCCTGGTTTCTCTTTCAACACTTGCATTGGTGACTGGTAAACACTCGATGGTCGAATGAAATAACTCAACAGGGTCAACTTTCGTCGTTTCTTCTTCTTCAGGTAGTGGCAGGCGCGACAGCCCATCAGCATTGCCATGCTGCTTCGTACCTTTGAATTCTATTTGATATTGATGTGCCCCTAGGAAAAGGGACCATCTCTGGAGACGCTGTGCTGTCATCACTGAAACACCCTTCTTAGGGTTAAAAATGGATACCAACGGCTGATGGTCTGTCAGAAGTGTGAATTTTTGGCCCTGCAGGTAATGATTAAACTTCTTCACTCCCCATACAAGGCTGAGAGCCTCCCTATCGATCTGCGCATAGTTGCGCTCAGCGGAGGTCAATGATCTGGATGCAAACGCGACTGGCCTTTCCGTGCCATTTGGCAACTTGTGTGAGAGTACTGCCCCAATACCATATGGAGAAGCATCACAAGCCAACCGAATAGGCAGTGTCGGGTTGAAGTGAGCCAACACTTCCTCTGAGGTGATCAATTCTTTGCTTTTGCGAAATGCCTTCTTACAGTTTTCGCTCCATTCCCATGGTACCCCCTTCTGTAAAAGAGCGTTTAGCGGGTGCAGTACCGTGGATAGATTTGGTAGAAATTTATGGTAATAGTTAATCAATCCTAGAAACGACCTCAACTGAGAGACATTATCCGGAGCGGGAGCCTTTACAACTGCCTCTATCTTATCAGGAGACTTATGAAGCCCCTCCCGGTCAATGACATGACCACAGTACGAGATCCGCTTCTGGAAGAACTCACATTTCTGCCGATTAACTCTAAGTCCATACTCTTTCAGTCTGTTGAGCACCAGTTCCAAGTTTGCGAGGTGTTCTTCATCACCATCACCTGTAATCAGAATATCGTCCAGGTAACATTGTGTGCCTGGAATTCCCTGTAATACCTGCTCCATGGCCCTCTGCCAAATTGCTGGAGCCGATGCCACTCCAAAAACCAGCCTATTGTACCAGTACAAACCTCGATGCGTGTTGATCGTGAGGTATTGGCGTGACTCTTCTTCAACCTTCATCTGCAAGTACGCCTGCGCCAGGTCTATCTTGGTGAAGTGTTTCCCGCCAGACAACAAAGCAAAAATATCCTCAATCCGCGGAAGCGGATACTGCACCGTGTGAAGCACCGGATTAACGGTGATTTTGAAATCTCCACAGATGCGAACCTTCCCTGGTTCTCCTGGCTTGTTGCTCGAAGGACGTTTCATAACGGGAACAATGGGCGTAGCCCACTCACTCCAATCTACCTTAGACAGTACACCTGAACGTTCTAGCGCTTCCAGTTCCGCTTCTACAGTAGGTCGTATTGCATAGGGTACCGGTCTGGCTTTAAAACATTTTGGTTGTGCATGTTCATCAATCTTGATGTTTGCCGTAATTCCTCTCAGTGTTCCCAGTCCCTGCTGGAACACCTCTTTAGCATCATCCAATATTCTGGACAATCGTTTAGGTTTGACATCTGTTTCCCTGGAATCTACCGTTAGTGCCTTCAAGGAGTGCCAGTCCATATTCATTTTCCTAATCCACTCCCATCCCAGTAGTGGTGGACCTCCTTCAGGTAGCACATATAAGTCCATTACTTGGCTTTCTTCGCCCTTGTGGACCACTTTTACCTCTATCTTTCCGATGGGGTACACTCTTTGCCCCGTGTATGTTTTCAATATAATCTCCGTATCCCGTAGGGGAATATGTTGGAATGACCTTTTGTAATCTTTCTTATTCATGACCGTCAATGCCGATCCAGTGTCCAATTCCATCTTTACTTGGACTCCTGCTATCTGAAGGGTGACCCAAATTGTCTGGAGATCTGCATCCTTACCAACATTGTGTACTCTTAAGCTACCCAGTTCATTACTGCTAGCGTCTGAATCTGACTTCTGTTCGGTTGAACTGTTCTTTGTCACCTTGTGTACCTTTATGTATTTTCCTTGCGGTGACTTTTTGTTGCTGGTCTTCTTTCCTGACCGGCATACTTTAGCTATGTGGCCAAGCCTGCCACACGTTCTGCATTCTTGGTTTTTAAACCAACACTGGTTCTGATCATGCGTTGTCTTTCCGCAACGATAACATTTTACAGTACTCAAACCCAATTTATTTGTACTGAGTTCCGGTGACCGTAGCTGCATTACTGCTGTGCCTCTCGCTGCGGCTTCGTGTGCTGCTGCCATAGTGACCGCTTTCTCAAGCGTCAGCTCATTCTCCTCGAGCAATCGCTTTTGTGTATCTTCTTTTAATAAACCACACACAAATTTATCTCGTAGCGCCTCTGTCAATCTCGTTCCGAATTGACAGTACTTTGCTAGCTTACGCAATTCCATTAAATATTCAGCATTGCTTTCATCCTTCAGCTGCCTTCTGCTGTAAAATTTAAATCGTTCCGCTAGCATCAGCGGCGTGGGGTTTAGGTGATTTTTCAGGACAGTAACAATCTCCTCGAACGTCTTATTCGCCGGTTCATCTGGTGATAAAAGGTGTTTCAATTGCCCGTATGTCTTCGCACCCATTAAGTTTAATAATGTTAGTGCTTTCTCTTCATCTGGGATTTTATTTGCTTTACAATAATTTTGTATGCGTTCTACATACATAGCCCAATCTTCGATGTCGCTATCAAAGGTATTAATGTTCCCATGTTTAGGCATCGTTGCAATTTAATTAATTTTAATTTTTATCCAAGGTGGCGGCTTCCGCGCTCGTCTTCGTCCTCCGCCTACAAAATGGCAGTTTTCCCACGCTTGGCGGTCTTCACCCTTCCCCCGACGCTGTCTCCGCTTCACCGCGGCTCTCGCGCCTTCAGTTGCCCCCAGACGCTGCGCCTTTTTAGCCCGAATGCGGCCCGGCCCTTATCACCAGCCGCGATCGATGTCCCCGCGCTGCGCCTTTCGGCCCGAATGCGGCCCGGCCCTTATCTCCGGTCGCGATCGATCTCACCGCCCTTATTCCTCCGTCTTCCCTCCCCGTCTGTACAGCCAACGCGGCCGATTTTCTGGTCGCGTCGCTGCCCAGCTTACCCACTACCGAGGTAGAAAGAAGATAGCTGACAGCCGCTGATGGAGGCTTCAAGTTCAGGATGTCTTCTGCACTCTGGTTTCTCGATGTCTGCCGCGCGACGTGTCTTCCAGCAGGGTGATGAGGGTGGAAGCCTCTCTTCGACGTCCGTTCTGTGGATGAAGCCGCCGTGGATATAACTGCCGCAGGGTAAGAATCTGACTCGTCACCACTGTAAAGTCTGTGGCCTAGAAATTGAGTGGGGTTAGCGCCCATTTTGAGGCGCTAGAGGGCCTAGCGCCGCAAGTACAGCCGATTGAGAAATTCACTTGGGCGCTGCCATCGGCGTTAGCCGGTTGCGCTGCGCCGGCACCGATGACTTCATCGGTGTGCGCAGCGTCCCGGTTGCCGTGGCAACGCGCCCGAACGCCGAAATTGAGTTGCGGCCGCCTCGCCCGTGGCAGCCGCAACCAACGATTTTTCAAAAGTTCACTACGGGTCTTAGTGCCAGCGCATTAAGGTCGCGCGGCGGCCGGCCGCTTTCCCGGCGGCCGCCTGCCCGCACCTCCCTCCCCGGACTCCTCCAACACCCCCCCGCGGCACAGATGCGTGTGGGCCGTGAGCCCGGCACTTCTCCGAGGTGCCGGGCTCATTTTTCTCCACAGATCAACGGCCAGCGGTCGGGTGCAGGCAGCTCCTCCTTAACGGAAGGAGGAGGCCTGCACTTCCCCAGCCTGCCGCACCGCATCGGGTGCCGCAGCGGCGGATTAGCGCCGCAATGCGGCAGTCAGCGCCCATTGCGAGGCGCTGACACCCTCCAGTAGCGCCAGCAGCCGTCTGGGCGCGGCGCTACTGAATTTTTGGCGCGCACAGCGGGACTTAGCGGGACACAGGGGGATGGGCACACGAGACCACAGGGATTCTGCTGTTTAATAACAAGTACCTTAGACTGTTGTAAAGGGTAAATTAATGAGATTTTAAAGGCTATTCAGACCTAACCTAATTCCCAGGCTAAAATGCCCGGGCGATATTTCAATTTTTAACACAATTGCTAAGAAGACATTTTGGGAGAAAAATTGGCTTGCTTTGTGCCCCCTGGGGCGCTAACGGAAGGTGCAAAATCCCCAGTGTCTGGGCACAGCACCACTAATGCCACCCGCAAAATCCAGCTTCCCGCTCATGCCCCGGCTGCAAACTTTGGTCCCAACCCCGACCTTCCGCCGGACGATATGTCCGACAGGATCAGAGTGGCATTTTTATGGCTGCAGCGGCGCAAATTGAAGGGCAGGTGCTAGGTGGCCATTTTGCTTTAGGCCGCCTGCCAGCAACTGCCACCTTCCGCTTCTTCACGCGGGGTGCCGGCCGCAATCGGGCAGCTCGGCGTTCCAATTGAGTGCCGGACTCTTTCGCTGGCGCTAAAGAATCAGCACTAAACAACCTGCACTAAACAACCGGCACTAAACAACCTGCACTAAAAAACCTGCACTAAACAACCAGCGCTAAACAACCTGCGCTAAAGAACCTGCGTTAAAGGAACTGCACTAAACAACCTGCGCTAAACAACCTGCGCTAAACAACCTGCACCAAACAACCTGCGCGAAAAAACCACCGCTAAACAACCTGCGTTAAACAACCTGCATGAAACAACCAGCGCTAAACAACCGGCACTAAACAACCTGCACAAAACAACTACCACCAAACAACCAGTACTACACATCTGGCACTAAACAAGCTGCACTAAACAACCGATGCTAAACAACCAGCACTAAACAACCAGCACTAAACAACCAGCACCAAACAACCAGCACTAAACAACCAGCTTTAAACAACAAGCGCTAAACAACCAGCGCTAAACAACCAGCGCTAAACAACCGGCACTAAACAACCGGCACTAAACGACCAGCACTAAACAACCAGCACTAAACAACCAGCACGAAACAACCGTCAGGAAACAACCGGCACTAAATAACCGGCACTAAACAAACTGCGCTAAAGAACCAATACTAAACAACCGAAACTAAACAACTGGCACTAAACAGCCAGAACTAAACAACCGGCACTAAACAACCGGCACTAAACAACCAGAACTAAACAACCAGCACTAAACAAGTAGCACTAAACAAGCAGCACTAAATAAGCAGCACTAAACAACCTGCACTAAACAAGCAGCACCAAACAACCAGCACAAAACAACCTGCGCTAAACAACCAGCGCTGAACAACCAGCACTAAACAACCAGCATTAAATAACCAACGCTAAACAACCAGCACTATATAACCAGCGCTAAACAACCAGCGCTAAACAACCAGAACTAAACAACCGGCACTAAACAAGCAGCACCAAACTACGTGCATTAAACAACCGGCACTAAACAAGCAGCACCAAACAATGTGCACTAAACAACCGGCACTAAACAAGCAGCACCAAACAACGTGCACTAAACAAGCAGCGTTAAACAACCAGCACCAAACAATGTGCACTAAACAAGCAGCGTTAAACAACCAGCACCAAACAACGTGCACTAAACAACCGGCACTAAACAAGCAGCACCAAACAACGTGCACTAAACAAGCAGCGCTAAACAGCCAGCGCTAAACAACCGGCACTAAACAACCGGCACCTATCAAGTGGCACTAAACAACCAGCACTAAACAATCGGCATTAAACAGCCAGCGCTATACAACCAGGGCTAAACAACCAGTACTAAACAATCAAGCACTAAACAACCGGCACTAAACAACCGGCGCTAAACAACCAGCACTAAACAACCGGCACGAAACAACCGGCAATAAACAACTGGCACTAAACAACCAGCACTAAGCAACTGGCACTAAATAACCGGCACTAAACAACTGGCACTAAACAACCGTCACTAAACATCCGGCACTAAACAACCGGCACTAAACAACCAGCACTAAACAACCTGCGCTAAACAACCAGCGCTAAACAACCTGTGCTAAACAACCTGCATTAAACAACCTGCACTAAGCAACCTGTGCTAAAGAACCAGCGCAAAACAACCAGCGCTAAACAACCGGCACTAAACAACCGGCACCTATCAAGTGGCACTAAACAACCAGCACTAAACAATCGGCATTAAACAGCCAGCGCTATACAACCAGGGCTAAACAACCAGCACTAAACAACCGGCACTAAACAACCGGCGCTAAACAACCAGCACTAAACAACCGGCACGAAACAACCGGCAATAAACAACTGGCACTAAACAACCAGCACTAAGCAACTGGCACTAAATAACCAGCACTAAACAACTGGCACTAAACAACCGTCACTAAACAACCGGCACTAAACAACCGGCACTAAACAACCAGCACTAAACAACCGGCACGAAACAACCGGCACTAAACAAGCTGCACTAAACAACCAGCGCTAAACAACCTGCACTAAAAAACCTGCACTAAACAACCTGCATTCAACAACCAGCGCTAAACAACCTGCGCTAAAGAACCTGCGTTAAAGAAACTGCACTAAACAACCTGCGCTAAACAACCTGCGCTAAACAACCTGCACTAAACAACCTGCACTAAACAACCTGCGCGAAAAAACCACCGCTAAACAACCTGCGTTAAACAACCTGCACTAAACAACCAGCGCTAAACAACCGGCACTAAACAACCGGCACAAAACAACTACTACCAAACAACCAGCACTACACATCCGGCACTAAACAAGCTGCACTAAACAACCGATGCTAAACAACCAGCACTAAACAACCAGCACCAAACAACCAGCATTAAACAACCAGCACTAAACAACCAGCTTTAAACAACAAGCGCTAAACAACCAGCGCTAAACAACCGGCACTAAACAACCAGCACTAAACAACCAGCACTAAAAAACCAGCACGAAACAACCGTCAGGAAACAACCGGCACTAAACAACCGGCACTAAACAAACTGCGCTAAAGAACCAATACTAAACAACCGAAACTAAACAACTGGCACTAAACAGCCAGAACTAAACAACCGGCACTAAAGAACCGGCACTAAACAACCGGCACTAAACAACCAGAACTAAACAACCAGCACTAAACAAGTAGCACTAAACAAGCAGCACTAAATAAGCAGCACTAAACAACCTGCACTAAGCAAGCAGCACCAAACAACCAGCACAAAACAACCTGCGCTAAACAACCAGCGCTGAACAACCAGCACTAAACAACCAGCATTAAATAACCAACGCTAAACAACCAGCACTATATAACCAGCGCTAAACAACCAGCGCTAAACAACCAGAACTAAACAACTGGCACTAAACAAGCAGCAGCAAACTACGTGCACTAAACAACCGGCACTAAACAAGCAGCACCAAACAATGTGCACTAAACAAGCAGCGCTGAACAACCAGCACCAAACAACGTGCACTAAACAACCGGCACTAAACAAGCAGCACCAAACAATGTGCACTAAACAAGCAGCGCTAAACAACCAGCGCTAAACAACCGGCACTAAACAACCGGCACCTATCAAGTGGCACTAAACAACCAGCACTAAACAATCGGCATTAAACAGCCAGCGCTATACAACCAGGGCTAAACAACCAGCACTAAACAATCAAGCACTAAACAACCGGCACTAAACAACCGGCGCTAAACAACCAGCACTAAACAACCGGCACGAAACAACCGGCAATAAACAACTGGCACTAAACAACCAGCACTAAGCAACCGGCACTAAATAACCGGCACTAAACAACTGGCACTAAACAACCGTCACTAAACATCCGGCACTAAACAACCGGCACTAAACAACCGGCACGAAACAACCGGCACGAAACAACCAGCACTAAACAACCTGCGCTAAACAACCAGCGCTAAACAACCTGTGCTAAACAACCTGCATTAAACAACCTGCACTAAGCAACCTGTGATTAAGAACCAGCACTAAACAACCAGCGCTAAACAACCGGCACTAAACAACCGGCACCTATCAAGTGGCACTAAACAACCAGCACTAAACAATCGGCATTAAACAGCCAGCGCTATACAACCAGGGCTAAACAACCAGCACTAAACAACCGGCACTAAACAACCGGCGCTAAACAACCAGCACTAAACAACCGGCACGAAACAACCGGCAGTAAACAACTGGCACTAACCAACCAGCACTAAGCAACTGGCACTAAATAACCAGCACTAAACAACTGGCACTAAACAACCGTCACTAAACAACCGGCACTAAACAACCGGCACTAAACAACCAGCACTAAACAACCGGCACGAAACAACCGGCACTAAACAACCAGCACTAAACAACCGGCACGAAACAACCGGCACTAAACAACCTGCACTAAACAACCAGCGCTAAACAACCTGCGCTAAACAACCTGCACTAAACAACCAGCGCTAAACAACCTGCGTTAAACAACCTGCACTAAGCAACCTGCGCTAAAGAACCAGCACTAAACAACCGGTACTAAACAACCAGCGCTAAACAACCTGCGCTAAACAACCTGCACTAAACAACCGGCGCTAAACAACCTGCGCTAAACAACTTGTGCTAAACAACCTGCGCTAAACAACCTGTGCTAAACAACCTGCACTAAACAACCTGCCTGTACTAAACAACCTCCGCTAAACAACCTGCACTAAACAACCTGCGCTAAACAACCTGCACTAAACAGCCAGCGTGAAACAACCAGCACTAGACCACCTGCGCTAAACAACCAGCACTAAATAACCTCCACTATACAACGTCCACTAAACAACCAGCACTAAACAACCAGCGCTAAACAACCTGCGTTAAACAACCTGCACTGAACAACCTGCGCTAAAGAACAACCACTAAACAACCTGCGCTAAACAACTTGCACTAAACAACCAGCACTAAGCAACCTGCACTAAAGAACCAGAACTAAGCAACCAGCGCTAAACAACCAGCGCTAAACAACCAGCACTAAACAACCAGCACTAATTAACCAGCGCTAAACAACCAGCACTAAAAAACCAGCACTAAACAACCAGCACTAAACAACCAGTGCTAAACAACCAGCACTAAACAACCTGCGCTAGAGAACCACCACTAAACAACCTGCACTAAACAACCAGCGCTGAACAACAAGCGCTAAACAACCAGCACTAAACAACTGGCACTGAACAACCTGTGCTAAACAACCAGCACTAAACAACCAGCACCACACAACGAGCACTAAACAACCTGCGCAAAAGAACCAGCGCTGAACAACTAGCACAATACAACCAGCGCTAAAAACCAGCACTAACCAACCACCACTAACAACCAGCGCTGAACAACCAGCACTAAACAACCAGCATTAAGCAACCAGCACGAATGTTAGTGTAAATAAATTCACTCTCCTCTGATTAAGGTAAAGGCACACAGTTTATTATACGAAGCGCTTCGGTAAAAGGGTTCAAAAAACTCCGCAGCCTAATAACCCCCTTCTCGGTTTTACAATGGCAGCCAAGCTTCTTTTATACAGTTCAAAAAGCCGGAAAGGTACCGCTATCAGCAGTTATTACATTAATTCTTTGGCCAATCCGATGCCTTAGTACCTTCAATCACATTATTTCAAAAACAACTTAATTATAAAACAACTTAATTATATTACTATACCGTTAGCTAACTTCTTTCAAAAACAACTTAATTATATCACTATACACTTTCGCGTGACATGTTGGTATTTCGCAACCCTACTCTCACAGTGAGAAACAAGCAAATGCGGTTATTGTCAGCACAAAACCAGTTTGAGCGAGATTATACCTATGTTCTGCCAGTTGCTTAACTCATCCTTAACCTAAATCTTCTAAAACACCCTTTACCTCCCTTATTCTTCCTAAGCTTAATTTTTCACCCTTACAGTCCCTCCTGTTGGTCCCTGGCCAAAGCTTGATTTGCCCTGGGAACCATCATACCATGGTTAGACTAGCGGCACACAACTCTGCTTCTTCTTGTGCCTTATGTCAGAACCAATGGTCTGCCTTACTTCATTCCAACCCCTTTTTTTAAACCTCTATCTACACGCAAGCCAAAATGGTTTGTTCTTCTAAATGAACCCGAGTTCGTCATATTCCGGCCTAATTGGCATGGCTGGAGCAGCATTCTTTGTCATTTGGGCACAGCAACATTTCAGCAATAAGAACATACAGTATGAAATGATTATTATTACAAAGAATAATATCAACCCCTGTACCAGTGAAGTACCAATCGACCCCAACCAACCGGTCACCCAATTCCTTAAGTTCGAAGTCAGTGGCTGTTTCAGTTTCTCCACCTCCTTCCGGATGTGATCCGCCAGATTGGTAATTTTCTCAGAGTTATCTGGGATATAGGTACAACACTCCATCCCAATCAGTGCACACGTGCCCCCCTCCTTAGCCTGTAAATAAGCCAAGGCCATCCTGTTCTGCAGGGCCACCGTGCGGATTGCCACCATTTCGGCGCTGACATCACTAAGAGCCCCAGCCGTACCATTGGCTGTTGTTTCTAGTACTCTTTCCAATCTCCGTAACTCATCCCTGCTCAGTCCTGCCCCAAGTGGAGTAAGCAAGACACCAAAGAATCGTTGGGCCGATGACAGGTCTCGTTTCTGTACGTGGTTCCCCTGTACTTGTGAGAGGTGGTCTACAAACCTAGTGTAGGGGACCACGTAACCCAGATAACAGGACCCAGTCCATGATTGTGGCAACCAGGGATAGGCTTTATGGCCACAGATAAAGTATGTACCATTATATGCCGTTTAATTCGTCCATACATTGTTCATCTTGGTGACTCTGCCCTTCCAGGGGCCCCCACTGGTTTTGTTTAGGGTTCGGTTAACGTTCCATTCTCCAAAGGTCAGCGGGTCACGACTGCCAACCGTCTGCAAGAGATATCGCTGTTCACAGTGGCTCCATCCCACCCCCTGTCCTCCTGTCTTATTCTGTTCTAGACATACCTGTCCTCGGGGCCTTTCGACTATCGAGGTGCTGGTGAGGACCAAGAACGGGGGTTGTCGAGACCGATTATATTTAGGCTGGTACCATCCCTTGAAAGTGGTGAGGCTGTAACCTGCACTTCTCCAGTCCTCTGCTTCTAACTTCTGTCTAAACCCCCATTCTACAAGAGTCCCCTCGGTATTATTTTTGTGAATTAACCACTCGGCCATATCCGATGCATTAAAGGGGACCGGTCGCAAGGGAATACCCCGTTTGAGTGTATAGGTACGTGCGCACATACCCAACACCCCTCCATCTTCCCTGCTTCCGCTGCACACTGGTAGGACATATACAAGAAGGTTTAATTCTCTTGGGCTTCTTTTTGTGCTTTTCGGCTCTGGGGCCCATCTCAATATCAGCAGGCAGGCCCTCAATAAACACATATACAATGACAAAATTAATTTCACCATTTTTACATACGGATAGAATTTAACAATGTCCAAAGGCAAGAGGTTCGCAAATAAAAAATGTCTTCGACTTCTTCTCTAGTTGCTTGTGAGGTTCGCTCTGAAATTCTGGACTGTGATAAATCCATGTAGTGAGACAAGGACTCAAAGAGGCGATATCGTAGAATTAGCACGAGTACTTTATTAACAAACAGAGTAACAAACATTATGCCTGCATCCTGGCATTTCACCTTTGCTGGCCTTGACAGGAAGCAAACCTCTAACCTTAACAGGAAGCAAACCTCTGACCTTAGCAGCAGCATTGGCTACAGCACCACCTGGTGGATAACCTTAATCATAACATCCCAGATTAGTATATACCTCCCCCCTTAAGATTTCAGTATGAATTTCTTAACAAACAACCATTCCTGAGGGTCACATAAGGAGTCTCCATTCATCATGTTCCATACTTGATGAATCTAACAGTTTAGTATCAATCTCTCTGGTGGCTTGCGAGGCCTTTGTGAATGTCTAACAGTAAAGTCCCTGCTTTTTTGTGGTGAAGCCACCAGCTGCTCCTGAGCAGTGCTCAGAGTATCTGACTCTGCAACGATGGTTTCCTCTTGACGAATAGGTTCCTGTGGAATTGGCTCTGTCCCTGGTGGTGGCACCACAGATGCACTTGGATAACTGGGGGCAACCCTGTCTTCAGTCATTGCATCTGGAACCTTCATTTCAATTTCCCCTTGTCTGGGAAGTATCTGATCTACATGTCTGCGTACTACCCTACCATCTCCCAACATGACCTTGTATGATACTGGACCTGTCATTGAGTCTATGAAGCCAGGAATCCACTTTGGTCCATAACTGAAATTCCTGGTAAGGACCGCATCTCCTTCTCCAAAACTTTGGCTCTTTGTTCTTTTGTCATGGTTCTCTTTTTGTTTGTTTTGTTTGTTTTCCATTTTCCTTTTTAGGTCTGGGTGGACAAGGGCAAGAGTGGAGTGTAGTCTACGACCTAATAACATCTCAGCAGGAGAGAGTCCTGTGGTGGATTGAGGTGTTATTCTGTAGCTGAACAGAACCCGTGACCCTTTGGCTGCTAAACTCCCTCCTGCACTTTTTTTCATCATCTCCTTAAATGTTTGTACGGCTCTCTCCGCAAGTCCATTCGAGGACGGATGATATGGAGCCGAGGTCACCTGCACTATGCCATTTTTTCTCAAGAACTCTTTTGTCTCTGTACTCACAAAACAAGTGGCATTGTCACTCACCACGATCTCCGGTAGCCCTTGATTACTGAAGCTCCGATGCAGGCAGTCTATAATAGTAGTGGCAGAAGCAGAATTTACAGGATAAACATCCATCCATTTGGAATGTGCATCAATGATTATGAGGAACATCTTCCCCATGAATGGACCCGCATAATCTAAGTGCAATCTTCTCCATGGTTTATCCAGCCATTCCCAGGGGTGGAGAGGAGCCGCTGCTGGTGCCTTCCAGTGTTCCTGACAAGTGCTGCATGTCTTGACTAGATTTTCTATCTCCTCATCTAGCTTTGGCCACCACAAGTAACTCCTAGCCAAGGCTTTCATACGTGAGACCCCAGGATGACACTGATGTAGTTGCTCTAGGATAGACTGTCGTGCTGGCTGTGGAATAATCACTCGTGCTCCCCACAACACACAACCATCCTGCACACTCAGCTCTGTTTTCCTGACACTGTAGGGTGTGAAGTCAGCCCCTTCCGGATGCTGTGGCCATCCCCTCACCACATATTCTCAAACTCTAGGCAGTACTGGATCTTTACCTGTCCATGTCCTTACTTGCTCTGCAGTCACAAGTGCCGTGTCAGTATCCTCCAACATCAAAACTCTGTCCTCTGGAGCTGCACGGATAGGTGTGCCTGGCAGTGGAAGATGGCTCAAGGCATCTGCGTTCCCATGGTACTTGCCCGCCTTGTAGACGATGACATACTCATATGCCCTCAACGTCACTGCCCACCTCTGGATCCGGGGTGACACCATCTGTGGAACTGCTTTCATTTCATTGAAAAGAGAGAGAAGAGGTTTATGATCGGTGCATATGGTGAACTTCCTGCCATATATGTACTTGTGGAACCTCTGTAACCCAAACATTACTGCTAACCCCTCTTTGTCTAACTGGGAATAGATTTTTTCCGCTGGTGTTAGAGTTCGGGACATAAACCCTATTGGTCTTTCAGTTCCATCTTCCATGCAGTGTGAAAGAACTGCCCCCACCCCATAAGGTGAAGCATCACAAGAGAGAATGATGTCTTTCTCTGCATTGTAGTGAACCAGCAGATCTGACGACAGCATCAGTTTCTTGGACTGTTCAAATGAAACCCCTTGCTCCTCTCTCCACTGCCACTGTGTCTCCTTGCGCAGTAGTTTGTGAAGAGGTGCTAACACGGTTGACAAGTTTGGTAAAAACCTGTTATAATAGTTCAGTAGTCCCAGGTAAGCTTTTAACTCAGCCACATTGGTAGGAGCAGGGGCGTCCTGCAGTGCTTGTACCTTCTCCTTGAGTGGATGGAGCCCGGTGGCATCCACTCTGTGTCCCAGGAACACTGCCTCATTCCCCAGGAAAGTGCACTTACTCCTCTTGAGCCAGAACCCTGTCCTCTCCAATCTCTGTAGTACCTGTCTCAAGAGTGCTCAGATGCTCCTGGCCGGTTCTTCCCGTCACCAGAATGTCATCCAGATAGATGGAAACATGTGGAATCCCTTGCAGTACACCTTCGATTGTCCTCTGGAAGATAGCTGGACTAGATGAGACACCAAACGACAAGCGGTTATATGTAAACAAGCCCTTGTGTGTATTTATGGTGACATACTTCTTTGATTCGTCATCCAGTGTAATCTGCAAGTAGGCATGACTCATATCCAACTTTGTGAATTTCTTTCCTCCAGCCAGGTTTGCAAAGAGATCCTCTGTTTTGGGAATCGGATACTGCTCTAGTTTGGACACCCGATTGACTGTCAATTTATAGTTTCCACAGAGTCTTACCGAATTGTCCGGTTTTAAAACAGGTACTATGGGAGCTGCCCATTCCGAACATTTCACTGGCTCCAGTATGTTCTCTCTCAATAGACGGTCAAGCTCAGCCTCTACCTTTGGCTTCATGGCATAAGGCACAGGTCATTGTTTAAAAAACCTTGGCAGTGCCTCCTTGTCTACATAAATCTTAGCTGGGGGGCCATTAAATGTGCCAAGTTCCTCCTTGAACACATTCTCATGTTCACTCAACACTTCTTGCAAAGTCAACTGTTTGCCCGCATCTATTTGATGTACTGCTCCCCAGTCTAAATTAAGTTCTTTTATCCAGCCCTGACCTAACAGGTTTGGTCCGGTACCCGATACTATAACTACAGGTAGCTGTTCCACTGTGTCCCTGTGTTGCACAGTTACCTTAGCTGTACCTAATGTCGCTACCCGTTCACCTGTATATGTTTTAAGATGCAGGGAGCAAGGCTTTATCTCTGGAACTTTTAAGAACATAAGAACATAAGAAATAGGAGCAGGAGTAGGCCAATCGGCCCCTCGAGCCTGCTCCGCCATTCAATAAGATCATGGCTGATCTGATCCTAACCGCCAATCCACTATCACAGAACCATCTCCTGAATCTAACAGAATTAGACACACGAAATAGGAGCAGGATCAGGCTACACGGCCCCTGGGCCTGCTCCGCTACCCACAGGGCCATGACCGATCTGAACCTAGACTCATGTCCAAATTCCTGCCCGCTCCCCATAACCCTTAATTTCCTTTACTTCTTGGAAACTGTCTATTTCTGTTTTAAATTTATGTAATGATGTAGCTTCTACAGCTTTTTGGGGCAGCATATTCCATGGACCTACCACCCTCTGAGTGAAGTAGTTCCTCCTCATCTCAGTTTTGAAAGAGCAGCCCCTTATTCTAAGACTATGCCCCCTAGTTCTAGTTTCACCCATCATCGGGAACATCCTCCCCGCATCCACCCGATCCAACCCCTTCACAATCTTATATGTTTCAGTAAGATCGCCTCTCATTCTTCTGAACTCCAATGAGTAGAGTCCCAATCTACTCAACCTCTCCTCATATGTCCATCCCCTCATCCCCAGGATTAACTGAGTGAACCTTCTTTGTACTGACTCGAGAGCAAGTATGTCCTTTCTTAAGTATGGACACCAAAAATGTACGCAGTATTCCAGGTGCGGTCTCACCAATACCTTGTACAACTGAAGCAATACCTCCCTATTTTTATATTCTATGCCCCTAGCAATGAAAGCCAACATTCCATTGGCCTTCTTAATCACTTGCTGCACCTGCATACTAACCTTTTGAGTTTCGTGCACCAGGACCCCCAGATCCCTTTGTACTTCAGTACTTTCCAGTTTCTTGCCATTAAGATAATAACTTGCTCTACGATTTTTCCTGCCAAAGTGCATAACCTCACACTTTCCAGTATTGTATTCCATCTGCCAAATCTCTGCCCACTTACTTAGCCTGTCTATGTCCCCTTGCAGGTTTTTTATGTCCTCCTCACTCATTACTTTCCCTCCCATCTTAGTATCATCTGCAAACTTTGATATGTTACACTCGGTCCCCTCCTCCAAATCATTAATATAGATTGTAAAGAGTTGGGGACCCAGCACTGACCCCTGCGGAACACCACTAGTTATTGATTGCCAGTCTGAGAATGAACCATTTATCCCAACTCTCTGCCTTCTGTTAGATAGCCAATCCTCTATCCATGCCAGAATATTACCCCAATCCCGTGATTTTTTATCTTAAGCAATAATCTTCTGTGTGGCACCTTGTCAAATGCCTTTTGGAAGTCTAAATACACTACGTCCACTGGTTCCCCTTTATCCACCCTATATGTTACTTCCTCAAAGAACTCCAGCAAATTTGTCAAGCATGACTTCCCCTTCATAAAACCATGCTGACTTTGTCCTATTAAATTATGATTATCCAAATGTCCTGTTACTGTCTCCTTAATAATGGACTCCAAAATTTTACCTACCACAGATGTTAGGCTAACCAGTCTATAGTTTCCAGCCTTCTGTCTACTGCCCTTTTTAAATAAGGGTGTTACATTAGCAGCTTGCCAGTCTGCCGGGACCTTTGCCGAGTCCAGGGAGTTTTGGAAAATTATTACCAATGCATCCACAATCCCTACCGCCACTTCCCTCAAGACCCTAGGATGTAAGCCATCAGGTCCAGGTGATTTATCCGCCTTGAGTCCCATTATTTTACCGAGTACCACTTCCTTAGTGATTTTGATCGTGTTTAGCTCCTCCCCCCCTTTAGCCCCTTGTTTGTCCAGTGTTGGGATAGTCTTAGTGTCTTCTACTGTAAAGACTGATATAAAATATTCATTCAGTGTTTTTGCCATCTCCATATTTCCCACCATTAATTTCCCGGTCTCATCCTCTAAGGGACCAACATTTACTTTAGGCACCCTTTTTCTTTTTATATAACTGTGGTAAACCACTGTTAACCTGTACATGCCTGTGTGGTAAACCACTGTTAACCCTGTACAAGTCCAGGCATGTCTCAGCCCCTGGCTCCACCCCTAAGCCTGGGTATAAAGGTGACTCACCACCCTTCCCCCGGGAGCTCGTAGGATGGATTCACTAGCAGAGGCATGCTCTAGTTCTTAGTCAATAAAAGCCGACTTCATTTAAGTCCATCTCGTAGTCTTTGGTATTGTTGATAGCGCATCAATAACTATAAAAACTCTTACTATCTGTTTTTATATTTTTTGCTAATTTACTTTCATAATCTATCTTCCCTTTCTTAATCAATCTTTTTGTTATTTTTTGCTGTCTTTTAAAGTTTTCCCAATCCTCTATCCTCCCACTAGATTTGGCTACCTTATATGCCCTTGTTTTTAGTCGAATACTATCCTTAATTTCTTTACTTAGCCACGGATGGCTGTCTTTTCTTTTACACCCTTTTCTTCTCAGTGGAATATATATTTTTTGGAAGTTGTAAAATAACTCCTTAAATGTACACCACTGATCATGTATCGTCTTACCCTTTAATCTATTTTCCCAATCCACTCTACTCAATTCCGCTCTCATACCTTCATAGTCTCCTTTATTCAAGCTTAGCACGCTTGTTTGAGATCCAACCTTCTCACCCTCTAATTGAATATGGAATTCAACCATGTTATGGTCACTCATTCCAAGGGGATCCTTTACTAGGACATTTTTAATTAATCCTGTCTTGTTACACAGGACCAGATCTAAGGTTGCTTGCCCCCTGGTCGGTTCAGTTACATACTGCTCAAGAAACTCATCCCTAATACACTCAATGAACTCATCCTCAAGGCAGCCCTGCCCAATTTGATTTGTCCAATTAATATGATAGTTAAAATCCCCCATAATTATAGATGTTCCCTTATTACAAGCCTCAACTATTTCCTGATTGTGGTAAACCACTGTTATTGTTGTTGTTGTTGTTGCACACCGTTGTACCTATGCATGCCTCAGCATGTCTCTGCTGGCTCTGCCCCTGGCTCCACCCACAGGCCCAGGTATAAAGGTGACCGCTCTGCAGCCCCCTGCCTTCTTGGAACCCAGTCAACCACGAGAGACATGCTCTGTTCTTTGCTAATAAAAGCCTTTAGTTACTCTCCTAACTCTCCGTCTTTTATGAGTAATTGATAGCGCATCAATTTTATTAGCAAAAACAAAATGTCGACAACAAACGCTGAGCAGCAGGCTGCTGCACCAAACGCTGAGCAGCAGGAGCTGCTGCGAGCCCTCAGACCAACATGCCTGGACCTAGACCCCCAAGAAGCGGGTTCAGCTACCAAATTCGCGCATTGGCTGCGTTGCTTCGAGGCCTACCTGCAAGCCTCAACTGTGACCCTGGACGAAAACAAGTTGGAAATCCTGGCCTCAAAGGTGAGCCACCAAGTTTATACAATAATCCCGGCAGAGACTGTTGGAAAAGGGAGAAATGGACCTGAGAAAGGCAGTGTCCCTCGCGCTCTCGCTCGACGCGGCCCATAGGAATATGGACGCCTTCTCCCCTAACCGCTCCGCAACGTGGACGCCACAACCTTGGGTCATGGGACCGCCACCTTCAACTGCTGCTGCGATGTCCAAGGCACAGAAATGTTATTTTTGTGGCCAGGCAAAACACCCCAGAGCACGCTGCCCGGCGAGAAATGCTACCTGCTCCGGCTGCGGGAAGAAAGGACACTATGTCAGCACCTGCAAAGGTAAAACCGCTAATGCCAGCAGCGCCGCGTGTGAACCGTGGGGGCAGCCATCTTGTGCACCATCTTGGGCTCCCCCAGCCACGTGGGGATCGGGATCATGGGCGCCGCCATTTTGTCCGCCATCTTGGACATCTCCAACTTCAACCACGGGGGACCCGGACTCAACCACCGCCTCATCTGACGACCACATCGACTCGCTCGACCATACGCTGGCCTCCGTGACGCTGGACCAATCTCTCCCTCATCAACTGTCAAGGTCCATGATGGACATTACGGTAAACGGCTGCGCCACTACCTGCCTTTTTGACAGCGGGAGCACGGAGAGCTTTATCCACCCCGACACGGTGCGCAGTTACTCTCTCCCGGTCCTGCCGACGCGCCATCGGATCTCTTTGGCTTCCAAAGCCCAGTCAGCGGACGTCGGTGGCTACTGTGTAGTGACCCTTTCAGTAAGGGGCACAGAATACAAAAATTTTAAACTCCTGGTCCTGCCCCATCTCTGCGCTGCCGTTCTACTGGGGTTGGATTTTCAGTGCCACCTTAAGAGTGTCACATTAGCGTACGACGGACCCCTCCCCCCACTCACAGTCTGCAGCCAGCAGCTTTTAAATCGCCTGCCGCGCACCATTTGCAGCCTCTCCACCCTTAAAGTTCCCCCCCCCTTGTTCGCTAACCTCACCCGCGACTGTAAGCCCATCGCTACCAAAAGCAGGCGTTACAGTGCCGGGGATAGGAGCTTCATTAAATCCGAGGTAGCGAGACTCCTGAAGGAAGGGATTATTGAAAGTAGCACCAGCCCATGGCGAGCACAAGTGGTGGTAGTGAAGACTGGCGAAAAACAGCGCCTAGTTATTGACTACAGCCAGACGATCAATCGCTACACCCAGCTAGATGCATACCCACTCCCCCGCATATCTGACATGGTCAATCAGATAGCACAATACCGGGTGTTCTCGACGATTGATCTGAAGTCGGCATACCACCAGCTCCCCATCAGGGCTGAGGACCGCCAGTACACAGCTTTTGAAGCTGACAGTCGTCTCTACCAGTTCCTCAGAGTTCCCTTCGTCGTCACCAACGGGGTTTCAGTCTTCCAACAGGAGATGGACCGGATGGTTGACCAGAACGCGCTCCAGGCCACTTTCCCCTATCTAGACAACGTCACCATCTGCGGCCATGACCAGCAGGACCATGATGTTAATCTAGAGAAATTCCTCCGTATGGCCCAGCGGCTGAACCTAACATACAACAAGGACAAATGTATGTTTCGTACCAAGCGCCTTGCCATTCTTGGCTGTGTAGTGGAGAACGGAGTCATCGGCCCCGACCCCGACAGGATGCGCCCCTTATGGAGCCCCCCCTCCCCCACTGCCAAAAAGCACTGAAGAGATGCCTAGGGTTTTTCTCTTACTATGCTCAGTGGGTGCCCAACTATGCGGACAAAGCCAGACCCCTCATCAAGTCCACCTCCTTCCCCCTGGCAGCAGAGGCCTGTGCAGCCTTCACTCTCATAAAAAGAGATATTGCGAGGGCCACGATGCACGCAGTGGATGAGTCCATCCCTTTCCAATTGGAGAGCGATGCATCCGACTTTGCCCTAGTTGCAACCCTTAACCAGGCGGGGAGACCCGTGGCCTTTTTCTCAAGGACCCTCCAGGGCCCCGAGATTCGACACTCCTCTGTCGAAAAGGAGGCCCAGGCCATTGTGGAAGCTGTGCGACATTGGAGGCATTACCTGGCCAGAAAACGATTTACCCTGCTCACTGACCAGCATTCAGTAGCTTTTATGTTTAATAATAAGCAGAGGGGCAAAATCAAGAATGACAAGATCTTGAGGTGGAGAATCGAACTCTCCACCTACAATTACGATATCTTGTACTGGCCCGGGAAACTCAATGAGCCCCCAGATGCCCTATCACGTGGTACATGCGCCAACGCGCAGGTTGATAGACTGAAGACCCTCCACAATGACCTCTGCCACCCGGGGTTCACCAGGTTTTTTCACTTCATCAAATCCCGTAACCTGCCCTACTCCATCGAGGAGGTCAGGACCATGACCAGGAACTGCCAAATCTGTGCCGAGTGCAAACCGCATTTTTATAGGCCAGACAGAGCAAGCCTGATCAAAGCCACGCGCCCCTTTGAACGGCTGAGCGTCGATTTTAAAGGGCCCCTCCCCTCCTCTGACCGCAATGTGTACTTCCTCAACATAATTGACGAGTACTCCCGTTTCCCATTTGCCATCCCTTGCTCAGACATGACCAGTATCACGGTCATTAAATGTCTGAATGACCTCTTCACCTTGTTCGGTTTCCCTAGCTATATTCATAGCGACAGGGGCTCATCCTTTATGAGCGACGAACTTCATCAGTACCTGCTCGCGAGAAGTATTGCTACAAGCAGGACCACCAGCTACAACCCCCGGGGGAATGGCCAGGTGGAAAGGGAGAATGCAACGGTCTGGAAGGCAGTCCTTTTAAACTTGAAATCTAAGGGCCTTCCGACCTCTCGCTGGCAGGAGGTCCTCCCTGCGGCGCTCCATTCCATTCGGTCACTGCTCTGTACAGCCACCAATGCCACCCCTCATGAGAGAATGTTCTCCTTCCCCAGGAAGTCCACATCGGGGATCTCGTTACCGACATGGCTGACTTCTCCAGGACCCGTCCTACTGCGGAAGCACGTGAGGTCCCATACCCCTGGTCGAGAGGGTGAGCCTCCTCCATGCCAACCCTCAGTATGCTTACGTGGTGTACCCGGACGGGCGGGAGGACACAGTCTCCATACGAGACCTCGCACCTTCGGGTGCCCCCGAAACACCTCCTTCGCCACCCACCACTACCCACGCCTATCCCCAGTACGCTTACGTAGCGTACCCGAACAGGCGGGAGGACACAGCCTCCACACGAGATCTCGCACCTTCGGGTGTCCCTGAAACACTACCATTGCCATCCACCACTACCCACAACCCAACCCTGCTAGACGGCATGCCGCAGCCCCAGGACCCGTCATTGACCACCCAACCACTCAATGAGATGCCTGATTCAACGTTGGATGCTGCACCATCACCGCCGCCACCATGACGATCAGGACGGCATACAAGGCCACCTGATAGACTTACTTACACGAACCTTTAGCACACTTCACCCCGCCAGACTCAATTTTAAACAAGGGGTGAATGTGGTAAACCACTGTTATTGTTGTTGTTGTTGTTGCACACCGTTGTACCTATGCATGCCTCAGCATGTCTCTGCTGGCTCCGCCCCTGGCTCCACCCACAGGCCCAGGTATAAAGGTGACCGCTCTGCAGCCCCCTGCCTTCTTGGAACCCAGTCAACCACGAGAGACATGCTCTGTTCTTTGCTAATAAAAGCCTTTAGTTACTCTCCTAACTCTCCGTCTTTTATGAGTAATTGATAGCGCATCACTGATTGATACCCCGTCCAACAGAGTTGCCACTGTTCGGAGGCCTATAGACTACGCCCACTAGTGTTTTTTTCCCCTTATTATTCCTTACCTCCACCCAAACTGTTTCATTATCCTGATCTTTTGACCCAATATCATTTCTCTGTATTACAGTGTTTCCTTCCTTTATTAACATAGCCACCCCACCTCCCCTTCCTTCCTGCCTGTCCTTCCTGATCGTTAAATAACCTGGTATGTTTAATTCCCAGGCATTGTCACCCTGCAGCCATGTTTCTGTAATGGCCACAAGATCATACCCATATGTAGTTATTTGTGCCATTAACTCATCTATTTTGTTACGAATGCTACGTGCATTCAGATAGAGAACTTTCAAATATGTTTTGTGACACTTAGTTCCTGCTTTTGCCCTTTTTATTACTTTACCTTTTACTCCATACTTTCTGCCCCTTTCTGACACACTCTGGTTTTTAGTTTCCCCACTGCTACCTAAGTCTATGACCTTCTCTGTTGTCATTTTTATTATTTGCTCTCTAGGAACCTCCCCCCCACTGGGCAGCACGGTGGCATAGTGGTTAGCACTGTTGCCTCACAGCGCCAGGGACCCTGGTTTGCACATTCTCCCCGTGTTTGCGTGGGTTTACTCCGGGTGCTCCGGTTTCCTCCCACAGTCCAAAGATGTGCGGGTTAGGTTGATTGGCTATGATAAATTGACCCTTAGTGTTAGGGGGATTAAATACGTGAGGATAGGGTGGGGTATGTGTTGGTGTAGGGGTTACGGGGATCGGGTGGGATATGTGTCGGTGCAGGCTCGATGGGCCGAAATGGCCTCTATCTGCACTGTGTGGTTTCTGTGAATTCTTTCTGTGACTAGTTAGTTTAAAGCCCTCTCTACAGCTCTAGTTATATGATCCGCCAGGACTCTAGTCCCAGCACTGGCCAAGTGAAGCCCGTCCCAACGGAACAGCTCCCTCCTGCCCCAGTACTGGTGCCAGTGTCCCAGGAAGCAAAACCCATTTCTCCCACACCAGTCTTTGAGCCACGCATTTAACTCTCTAATTTTATTTGTCCTAGCCAAATTCGCTCGTGGCTCAGGTAATAATCCAGAGATTATTACCCTTGTGGTTGTGCTTTTTAATTTGGCCCCTAGCTGCTCAAACTCCCTCAGCAGAACCTCCTTCCTTGTCCTATCTATGTCGTTGGTACCAACATGGACCACGACAACTGGATCCTCCCCCTCCCACTCCAAGTTTCTCTCCAGTCCAGAGGAGATGTCCTTAACCCTGGCACCGGGCAGGCAACACAGCCTTCGGGACTCTCGCTCTCGGCTGCAAAGAACACTATCTATCCCCCTAACGATACTATCCCCTACCACTACAACATTTCTTTTAACTCCCCCCACTTGAATGGCCCCCTGCTCCACGGTGCTGTGGCCAGGTTGCTCATCCTCCCCGCAGTCCCTGTTCCCATCCTCACAGGGAGTAAGAGCCTCAAACCTGTTGGACAAGTGCAAGGGCTGCGGCTCCTCCAACACTACCTCCTGGATCCCCGTACCTGCCTCACTTCTCGTCACACCGTCCTGACCCTGGCCACGGACTACATCTGAATTAATTAATCTAATTGGTGTGAATACCTCGTGATACACAGAGTCCAGGTAACTCTCCCCCTCCCTGATGTGTCTCAGTGTTTGAAGCTCAGACCCCAGCTCTTCAACACGGAGCCGGAATTCCTCGAGCAGCCAACACTTACTGCAAATGTGATCACCGTGATCATCAATGGTGTCCACCAGCTCCCACACATTGCAGCAGCAACACATCACCTGATCTCCCATTCTATGTAATTAATTAAATTTATTAATATTATTCTTAAATACCCTCTGCCCCAATTCTAGATGGTGAATATCACACCTTAGAAACTATAAACCAAAGAGATTTAAGCTTCAAAAGGGAGAAATACTCACCAACCAATCACTTACCCGCTTTCTGGTGACGTCACACTTGGATTACTTTTTACCTCTCTCCTTCCCTCCGAGTTCCCAGACTGGTGATTGGTACGCCTTACCTGGTCTCTGGGGCCTTTTATAGCCCCGCTGCTGCCGCTGAAACACCCGCCGACGCTGTGAGGCCTTACCTGGTCTCTGGGGCTTTTATAGCCCCGCTGCTGCCGCTGAAATTCCTGCCGACGCTGTGAGGCCTTACCTGGTCTCTGGGGCTTTTATAGCCCCGCTGCTGCCGCTGAAATTCCTGCCGACGCTGTGAGGCCTTACCTGGTCTCTGGGGCCTTTTATAGCCCCGCTGCTGCCGCTGAGTTCCCGCCGAAGCACTGAGGCCTTACCTGGTCTCTGGGGCCTTTTATAGCCCCGCTGCTGCCGCTGAAATTCCCGCCAACGCTGTGAGGCCTTACCTGGGTCTCTGGGACTTTTATAGCCCCGTTGCTGCCGCTGAAATTCCCGCCGACGCTGTTGCACAGTTCCACAATTTAGAGTACTCTGCCTTGTTCATTATGGTCACGCCGCACCCTGTATCCACTTCAAAGTTCACCTTAGAGTCATTTACTGTCAGTTGCAATGTGATAGGAGCCACTTTTGGAATGTTCTCTAACGTGCTATACATTATGAACATGTCCTCTTCTTCCTCAGCTTCCCCGCTGATGTGGTGTGCTCCATGTTTTTTCACTTCTCTCCCTTGGTTTTGCTGTCCTCCCCCTTTTGGTTTGGATTCCTCCACAAGTGATTTCGCCCTGCAAGCTCATTTTATGTGTCCTCGTTTCCCACACTTGTAGCACTTTTCCTCCAGAAACCGGCATTCACTCACCAGGTGATCGCCCTTGCATCTATAACATGCTCACATTGTGGTTTCTGACGCATGTTCAACTTGTGCACAACAACCTGACCTGCAACTTGCGTAGCATTAGCTCTGTCTGCACCCTGTATTTCTTTTACATCTTGGTTCGCTGTCTCTATGGCTTGAGCAAGTTCCAATGCTTTTTCATAAGTAAGCCCAGTCTCGGATAATAATCTACGCTGCATTCGGTCGTCCATAATTCCGCAAACTAGCCTATCTCGCAGCATTTCCTTCAGGTTGCTCCCATAATTGCAATCTTGTGCTAATTTACACAACACCGCTACATAGTCCATTACGCTCTCTTCCTCTTTCCTGTTCCTTGAATTAAACTTAAACCGCTGTACAATCTCACTAGGCTTAGGGTTGAAATGTTCTTTTAGCAAGGCCACTATTTCAACAAATGATTTGTCTCCAGGCTTTTCAGGACTGAGCAGATTCCTCATCAAACTGTAGGTTTGGCTTCCCACTGAACTAAGCAGAATGGCTTTCCTTTTTCCGGCATCATTTATTTCATTTGCTTCGAAAAAATAACCCAACACTTCACAGTATTCCTCCCAGGTTTGTGCTTGAATATCAAAAGCGGAGACCGTTCCTACCGTGGCAGCCATGCTCTCTTCCAACTGGTAGGTAACTTTAGCTTGTGAATTTGTTGTTTAAAATGTCCTGGCAGACTTCTCTTCTTAATCCAAGGTCCTTTTTACCTCATCGCCAAATGTGATAAATCCATGTAGTGAGACAAGGACTCGAAGAGGCGATATCGTAGAATTAGCACGAGCACTTTATTAACAAGCAGAGTAACAAACATCATGCCTGCATCCTGGCATTTCACCTTTGCTGGCCTTGACAGGAAGCAAACCTCTGACCTTAACAGGAAGCAAACCTCTGACCTTAGCAGCAGCATTGGCTACAGCACCATCTGGTGGATAACCTTAATCATAACATCCCAGATTACAATATGGACAGACATAATTATCTAGACAGTCACCAGTGGCCCAAACTCATTTACCTCTACCTCTACTGTATTCACATTTCCCTGATCATTTGGCCTTGTCTCCTCTCCCTCCTGTTGGCCACATCTGTGAGCCACAAAGGCAGCACCCTGTGCATGGCGCCACGGATATTCGAAGATCCAGACAAGGACAAATATCAAAAGCAAAACACATAGGCTTGAACCGTGACCCTCATTGCTGGTTCTAATTCAAAGGTTCCAGGTTTGAATTTCTGTATCAGTGGTTCAGACATCACTCACACATCGAGGGATCATAGACCTTCAGCTGCGTCCAGTGCTTCCAACGTCCCATGCCCTTCATATCGATGCAAGCACATGTATCTCCACTGATTATAACCTGGTATGGCCCCGACCATTTCGGGGCAAACCCGGGTTTACCAGGTAAATTTTTAACCATTACTTTGGTCCCTGCCAGAGGGACATCTGGGGAGGGGAACTGTTCCTTCTCATTATCTATTTTAACCTGTTTATCCCTTGTTTGTTGTCGCATTGTAGGAATTAACGAATTCCTACGAATAATGGAGATGGACACAAGAGAACAATCAAACAGGTCTTTACTCAAAGGAGATGCCACGAGGACTGACTGGGCAGTCCTGTTGTTTGCAACGTGACGTCATCGCGTTTGTCCGCGTTTTCCTGTGCTCTTAAAGGGGCCACGCCCCATACACGCAAACTCTATATACAAAACACAGTAATGCCTAACACAATGGTACAGGTTTAGGCTGGTGTTAGAACATCGTTAAAGAGAATTATATACAGTTAGCCGGAGTCATTCAGTGGTTCTGCCACATGCGCCCCCCCCCAGAATTCGCTTTAACAGACAAAGTCAAACAGTGAGGGGGTCTGACAAGCCTGTCAGAATGACTCCTGTACTCTCGAGGCGGAGGCTGCTGGGCGTCTGGCGGTCTGGCGGGCGGTCGCACTTGGTCTGCCATAATGACGATGGGTGGCCGACCCCGTCTCGATGGCTGTGCTGTCTCGATGGGGCGGTCGAGGTCCAAATGTGCTGGCTTTAAGCGGTCGATCGAAATGTGGTCCGGTTTACCACCGACATCTACCGTGAAGGTTTTGTCCCCTGCTTCCAACACGCGGAAGGGACTGGTATATGGGGCCTTGAGCAGATCCCTATGTGCGTCATGGCGAATAAAAATGTATTCAGCCTTGTGAAGCTCCGTGGGAATGTGTGACCTCTGCGGCCCGTGGTGCGAAGTGGGCACCGGTGCGAAACATCTGGCTGCCGCTTGGTGACTAGCAAGCTGGGCAGACACGGACCATTGCTCCGTCGATGTTGGTAGGAAGTCCCCTGGGACCCGCAGCGGCTGACCATACACAAGCTCCGCTGATGAAGAGTGATGGTCTTCTTTGGGGGCCGTGCGAAGGCCCAACAGGACCCACGGTAGCTTGTCTGCCCATCCAGCGTCCTGGAGGCTGGCTCTCAGGGCGGCCTTCATTGACTGGTGGAAGAGTTCGCAGAGGCCATTCGCCTGTGGGTGGTAAGCTGTGGTGCAGTGTAATTTGACACCGAGTCCTTGGGCCACTGTATTCCAGAGTTCGGAGGAAAACTGCGGTCCCCTGTCTGACGAAAGATCGGCGGGTACTCCGAGACAGGCGATCCAGGAGGAAATGAACGCCCTGGCCACGTCCGCCGAAGTAGTGGATGACAGGGGGACTGCCTCTGGCCATCTGGTGGTGCGATCAACCATGGTCAGGATGTGTGAAAAACCATGGGAGGGTGGGAGTGGTCCTACCAGGTCCACGTTGACGTGGTCAAAACATCGCTCCGGAATTGTGAAAGCGGCCAACGGAGCTTTGATGTGGTGCTGTACCTTGGCCTTTTGGCAGACCACGCAGGTGTTGGCCCAGTCGCGGACATCTTTATGCATGCCCTGCCATACAAATTTCGCTGACATCAGTTTCTGAGAGGCCTTCATTCCTGGGTGTGACAACCCATGTATGGCGTGGAACACTTTGTGGCGCCAGACGACCGGCACGATAGGGCGAGGATCCTGTATGGAGACATCACCCAACAGCGTGGTACCTGCCGAATGTAACTTGACGTTGGCCAACTGGAGGCCAGTGATGGCCGTTCTGTAAGTTTGGACTTCCGGGCCTGAGGCTTGGTCCGCTGCCATGAGGGCGTAGTCGATGCCCAAATGAACCGTATTGATGATCGTGCGGGGGAGGCAGTCTGCCACCAGGTTGTCCTTACCGGCCACGTGCTGTATATCCGTGGTGAATTCGGATATGTAGGTCAGTTGACCTACATTGCAAAAGTCAGCGGCTTATGGTCCACAAAAGCGGTGAAAGGACGTCCTTCCAGAAGGAACCGAAAATGGCGGATGGCCAGAAAAAGTGCAAGCAACTCCCCGGTCGAACGTGCAGTATGCTCTCTCGTTCTGCCGTAGTTGGCGGCTGAAGAATGCCAATGGCTGCCACGTCCTGTTCACCCACTGCTGTTGCACGGCACCGACTGCGTAGTCCAACGCGTCGGTGGTGAGGGCAATGGTAGCTCCTGGCAGCGGGTGCGCCAGCATAGTCGTGTTGGCTAAGGCACTTTTGGTGTTGGCGAACGCTCGGGCCATGTCATCCATCCAGTCTACCGGGTTCTTGCCAGCCTTGCCCTTGAGGGCCTCGTACAGGAGCTGCATGAGTAGTGCCGCCTTAGGCACGAAACAGTGGTAAAAGTTTACCATGCCTAGGAATTCCTGCAGGGCCTTTATGCTCTGCGGGCGTGGAAAGGATGTCACTGCCTCTACCTTCAAAGGTAAAGGATCCACTCCCTCTGAGGTGATGCGATGCCCCAGGAAGTCAATATGGTGCAGGCCAAACTGATACTTGGCCGGGTTGATAATCAGGCCATGTTGGCTGAGGCGTCGAAAAAGGGTGCGTAGGTGACAGGTATGTTCTTCCTTAGTACTACTGGCAATTAGAATATCGTCCAGGTAGTCGAAGAGGAACTTGAGATCCTGCAGCACGGAGTCCATCAGGCGTTGGAAAGCCTGGGCGGCGTTCTTTAACCCAAACGGCATCCGTAAAAACTCGAAGAGGCTGAATGGGGTGATGACTGCGGTCTTCTGGACGTCTTGTGGATGAACTGGGACCTGGTGGTAGCCCCGGACGAGGTCGACTTTTGAGAACACGGTGTTCCCTGCCAAATGGGCAGAGAAATCCTGGATATGGGGGATCGGGTACCGATCAGGAGTGGTGGCGTCATTTAGTCATCGATAGTCGCCGCATGGCCACCATCCGCCGCCAGGCTTCGGGACGATATGGAGGGGTGAAGACCAGGGACTATTCGACCGGCGAATAATCCCTAACCGTTCCATGGTTGCGAACTCCGCCTTTGCGACCGCCAGCTTGCCCGGTTCTAGGCGCCGAGCCCGCACGTAGGGGGCCGTTGGTGGTGATGTGGTGTTCCACACCATGTTTTGTGGCTGTGGAGGAGAACGTGGGTCTTGTCAGGTCGGGGAATTCGCTGAGCAGGTGAGCGAACTCATCAGGAGTCGGGAACGCACAGGAGACGGTGCGTGACGTAGTGTTACTGCGGTAACACGGGAGAGAATTAAATGTTGCTGCGTTGATCAGCCGTTGGTTCCTAACGTCGACCAGGAGGCTGTTGGCACACAGGAAATCCGCGCCGAGGAGGGGCTGGGAAACTTTGGCCGTAACAAACTCCCAGTGAAAATGTTGCCCCCTGAGGCACAACTCCACTCGCCGTCTGTCGAAGGTCCGAATTGTTGCGCCATTGGCCGCTTCAAGGGCGGGGCCATGATTCCCCGTCTGCACATCAAGGGCGGACGCGGGTAAAATGCTGCACTGCGCTCCGGTGTTGCACAGAAAACGATGACCGGAGAGAGTATCAGTGATGAAGAGCAATTTACCCGCGTTGCCGATCGCCATCGCGGCCGCGGGGTGCCCGTTCGACCCGTTCCTCGGTGATCGCAGTGTCAGTCGTTTGTTTTTCTGGGGAAAACTGCAGGGAGAGCGGCAACGCTTCGCTTTCGCGACGAACTGCGCATGGTAGAAACACAGCCCAGCAGGCGGACGAGCTGGGGCGGTGTCTGCGGGGGATGGGTGCCTCGTGGCAGCGCAGTACTGCCGAGTTACAGCGAAAATTCTGTCAGCCTCTGCAGCGAGTGTTGCGCAGTCTTCAGTTTCAGATCTGGCCAGGGCAGCTTGTACCTGTTCAGGCAGTTGGCTGAGGAAAATCTCACGGAATATGAAACATTCCCGTTCTGAGCCCAGGAGTGTGAGCATTTGGCTCATCAACTCTGAAGGCTTGGAGTCCCCAAGCCCGGGCATAGCGAGTAATCGACGGGTGCGCTCTGATTTTGTGAGCCCGAAAACCTGCAGTAACCGCGCTTTGAGGGTTTCATACTTGTGCTCCGTTGGGGGGTTTTCGAGGAGGCTGACAATCCGAGAGGCGGTAGAGCTGTCAAGTGCAGAGACCACGTAAAGATACTTGGTCTGATCTGCATCGATGTTCCTCAGGGCAAACTGGGCCTCGACCTGAATAAACCACGAGGGCGCTTGCTGCTCCCAGAACTGCGGTAGCTTTAGTGAAACGGCGTTTGCTTCCATGCTGTGCTCTTCTTTTGTGAAAACGTTCACAAAAACGGGGTCACCAATGTAGGAATTAACGAATTCCTATGAATAACGGAGATCGACACAAGAGAACAATCAAACAGGTCTTTACTCAAAGGAGATGCCACGAGGACTGACTGGGCAGTCCCATGGTTTGCGACGTGACGTCATCGCGATTGCCCGTGTTTTCCCGCGCTCTTAAAGGGGCCATGCCCCGTACATGCAAACTCTATATACAAAACACAGTAATGCCTAACACAATGGTACAGGTTTAGGCTGGTGTTAGAACATCGTTAAAGAGAATTATATACAGTTAGCCAGAGTCATTCAGTGGTTCTGCCACAGCATCTCCTTTAATTGCTTACTTAACTCGAGGACATATCGACAGAGCCTGTCCTTCAATGGCCCTACGTCCGCTCCTCCTGTTATTATTCCCTCTGGGAGTTGCATCGCCCTTCCTGTCATTAACTCGTACGGTGACAACCCCGTCGTACGGTTGGGGGTGGCCCGTTGCTTCATTAAGATAATAGGTAACACATCCACCCAAGATTTCCCCGTATCCCGTATAGCCTTGGCCAGGGCTGTCTTCAGGGTTCGGTTCATGCGTTCAACCATTCCCAAGCTCTGAGGATGGTAAGGGATGTGAAACTTTTGTTTTATACCCATGAGTCCACAGACTGTCTTTATTATGGATCCTGTAAAGTGCGTCCCCTGATCCGAGTCAAGTTGGAGGGGTATTCTCCACCTTGGGATTATTTCCTCAGCCAAAATACGTGCTACCGTGGTAGCGGTACAATTTCGAGTAGGAAAGGCCTCAACCCATCGGGTGAATTGGTCAATGATGACCAGGCAATACCATTTACCCCTCGAGGTAGGAAGGGGGCTGGTAAAATCTATCTGTATGTTTTCCCAAGGCCCCCTAGGGCACGGCTGATGTGCCATTTGTATCTTAACCGGGCGACCAGGGTTATGCTTGGTGCACGTGATACAACGTTGACAGTGTTTAGCCACATCTCGCCCCAACACAGGCCACCACCACTCTTTTGAGACCATTTCAATCATAGGTCCGCGGCCTGTATGAGCTATTCCATGATGCATTTCTAATAACATTTGTCTAATACAAGTCGGAGCTATGGCTTTCCCCTCTTTTCTCCATACCAAGTCTGCATCTTGTCGCCCACCTGCCTGGTACCATTCCCACTTCTCCGCCTGTCCCGTGTCCTCATGCAGCTTAACGACATTAATTTCTTCAATCTGCAGACTTCCCACTTTCTCCCTGTCTTTTTCCTCAATTTCCTGCTCTAGGGCCTTTTGTGCCGTGGCATCCGTGGCCTGATTCCCTTTTTGTTCTTGACTTTGTACCTTTTGGTGTGCTTTAATCTTAATGATGGCCACCTGCACTGGCCCATCTGCTGCCTGCAGGAGAACCTGTTGATGTGCCTCAATAAATCCGAGACTCAATGTTAGCGGAACAAAACAAGGCTTTTATTAACTTAGAAGGTAACACACAGTGGAGAGGTATCTTCCATCCAGAGGTCTGCTGTACTGGATGCGAGGCAGGCTGGGCCTGCTTACATAGGGGCCAGGTATGGGCGGAGCCCTACACACAATACAATACAATGGTGAGGAAACGGAACTGAGGTAAGGGAAATTAAACTGAAACCAAACCACAGTCACAGGCAGAGAATACCGATGAGTGATGAATGGCATATTTCATCACATTCACCCCTTCTATAGATTTAGTCTGTTCGGGGGTTTGATAGTCCTCTGTGACCGACGTGGCTGTTGTGGTGCCGCGGGTGTCGGCTGGGTGTCCCCGGTGGCCTCCTGGGTCTCTGCCGGGGGTGCCGCCAGGGTTGTTGAAGGGGTAGTTGGTGGGGGTACCATTGGTCGATGTTCTTCCGGGGGTGATGAAAGAGTAGTGGGTGGGTAAGAGTTGCTGTGATCGTTGTTGCTGCTGTTGTCGTGGTTGTTGTCGTTACCGGCTGGGGCGACGTCTTTTATGGACACGGTGTCCTCCCTTCCGTCGGCGTGCCGAACATACGCGTATTGGGGGTTGGCATGGAGTAGGTGCACTGACTCCACGAGAGGGTCTGTCTTGTGGCCCCTCACATGCCTTCGCACGAATACCGGACCTGGGGTGGAGAGCCATGATGGCATGGATATGCCTGAGGTGGATTTCCGGGGAAAGACAAACATTCGCTCATGAGGCGTGGCATTACTGGCAGTACACAATAGTGACCGTATCGAATGGAGCACATCTGGGAGGATTTCCTGCCAGCGGGAGATAGGGAGGCCCTTGGTCCTTAGAGCCAGAGTGACTGCTTTCCATACTGTCCCATTCTCTCGCTCCACTTGACCGTTACCCCGGGGGTTGTAGCTGGTGGTACGGCTCGTGGCGATCCCCCTGGACAGCATGTACTGGCGTAGCTCTTCACTCATGAAGGACGCCCCCCTATCCGTATGGATGTAGCTCGGCATACCGAACAGGCAGAACAGGCTGTTGAGGCATTTAATGACCGTGGCGCTGGTCATGTCTGGGCAGGGGAAGGCGAATGGGAAATGGGAGTATTCGTCCACAATGTTCAGGAAGTAAACATTGCGGTCGACGGACAGGAGGGGGCCCTTGAAATCTAAGCTGAGCCACTCAAAGGGCCGTGTAGCTTTGATTAAGTGGGCTCTATCTGGGCGGTAGAGCCGAGGCTTGCACTCAGCGCAAGTGCGGCAGTTCCTGGTCAGAGACCGAACTTCCTCAATCGCAGCACGGTGGCATAGTGCTTAGCACTGTTGCCTCACAGCGCCAGGGACCCGGGTTCGAATCCGGCCTCGGGTGACTGTCTGTGTGGAGTTTGCACATTCTCCCCGTGTTTGCGTGGGTTTCCTCCGGGTGCTCCGGTTTCCTCCCACAGTCCAAAGATGTGCGGGTTAGGTTGATTGGCTATGATAAATTGACCCTTAGTGTTAGGGGGCTTAAATACATGGGGTTACAGGGATAGGGTGGGATATGTGTTGGGGTTACGGGGATCGGGTGGGATATGTGTCGGTGCAGGCTCGATGGGCCGAAATGGCCTCTATCTGCACTGTGGGGTTTCTGTGATTCTGTGATTCTGTGAGTAGGGTAAGTTGCGGGACTTTATGAAGTGGAACAGCCACGTGACCCCTGGGTGGCAGAGGTCGTTGTGGAGGGTCTGTATCCGATCCCCGGTGGCGCTGGCACACATCCCTCGTGAGAGGGCGTCGGGGGATTCGTTAAGGGCCCCTGGCCAGTAAATGATGTCATAATCGAAGGTGGAGAGCTCAATCCGCCACCTAAGAATCTTATCATTTTTAATCTTCCCCCTCTGTTTATTATTGAACATAAACGCTACCGACCGCTGGTCGGTAAGTAGGGTGAAGCGTTTGCCGGCTAGGTAGTGGCGCCAGTGGCGCACTGCCTCCGCAATGGCTTGGGCCTCCTTTTCCACGGAGGAGTGTCTGATCTCGGGCCCTTGGAGGGTCCTCGAGAAGAAAGCTACTGGTTGAGGGTGGCCGCCAAGGCAAAGTCAGACGCATCACTTTCCACTTGAAACGGAGTGTTCTCGTCCACTGCCTGTAGCGTGGCCCGCTCAATATCCCGCTTAATGCTTTTGAAGGCGGCGTGGGCCTCAGCAGAGAGCAGAAAAGAGGATGCTTTCAAGAGGGGGCGGGCTTTGTCGGAGTAGTTGGGGACCCATTGGGAATAATAAGAAAATATCCCCAGGCACCTTTTCAGGGCTTTGGGCATGTTGGGCAGGGGCAGCTCCCGTAGGGGGCGCAATCGGTCGGGGTCTGGTCCAATTTCCCCATTTTCCACCACGCTGCCTAGTATGCAGAGGCGCGTGGTGTTGTAAACGCACTTGTCCTCGTTGTAGGTGAGGTTGAGTTTTTGTGCGGTTTTCAGGAACCTCTCGAGGTTCGAGTCGTGATCCTGCTGGTTGTGACCGCAGATGGTGACGTTGTCGAGGTAGGGGAAGGTTGCCTGCAAGTGGTGGTCATCGACCATGCGGTCCATCTCCCTCTGGAAGACCGAGACCCCATTCGTCACCCCAAAGGGGACTCTGAGGAATTGGTAGAGGCGTCCGTTCGCCTCGAAGGCGGTGTACGGGCGGTCCTCTGGTCTGATAGGGAGCTGGTGGTACGCTGACTTGAGGTCGATGGTGGAGAACACCCGGTATTGGGCGATTTGGTTCACCATTTCTGATATGCGGGGTAGCGGGTAGACATCTAGTCGGGTGTACCTGTTGATCGTTTGGCTATAGTCGATCACCATCCGTTTCTTCTCGCTACCCCTTACCACCACCACTTGGGCGCGCCACGGGCTGTTGCTGCGTTCAATAATGCGCTCCTTCAGGAGCCTGTCTACCTCGGTCGCGATAAACCGCCTGTCCTCCCAGCTGTACCTCCTGCTTTTGGTTGCTATTGGCCGGCAGTTAGGGGTAAGGTTCGCGAATAGCGAAGGCGGCTTTACCTTCAGGGTAGCCAGACCGCACACTGTGAGGGGCGGCTGGGACCCACCGTAATTGAGCGTGATGCTTTGGTGGTAGCACTGGAAATCCAGGCCCAAGATCACGCTCGCACATAGATTCTTCATGATTAGTACTTTAAAATTATCGTATACAGTTCCGTTAACGGACAATTGTACCGTGCAGTAACCCATAATGGTCGATGTCTGGGTTTTATCAGCCATAGAGATGGTACCCCGAGTAGGGACCACCTTTAGGGAGAGTTGTTGTGCCAGTTCAGGGTGGATAAAACTCTCCGTGCTTCCACTGTCAATTAAACATTTAACCCTGCGCCCGTTTACCTCAATGTCCACCATTGATTTGGATAGCAGGTGCGGCCTGGTCTGGTCCACTGTGACTGATGCCACTGTAGGGCCCTGATCAAGACAAGATGGCGTCCACGCTGTCTGCTCACAAGATGGCGGACCCCACGAGGTCGGGCAAGATGGCGTCCAAGATGGCCGCTCCCACGGCGCACACGCGGCGGTGGCGGGTTTTCCGGCGGGGTTCCCTCTGCACACCTTCCCGAAGTGACCCTTCTTACCACACTTAAAGCAGGTGGTGCCTTTCGCCGGGAACAGGTTTCTGGTGTGCTTCGGCTGCCCGCAGAAGTAGCAGTTGGGTCCCCGACGCATCGCGGCTGTCATAGGGCTTCTGGGGGGAGAGCGGGGCCCCGACGGTGTCGGGCTGCCGGGCGGGGAAGATGCCTTCCAAGATGGTGGCACCCTTGGTGCACACGTGGCGGCGTGGGCGGCGTGGGCTGAAGAGTAGGCGTTTGAGTTTCTCTGGGCCACATCCAGGGATCGCGCTGTGTCCACAGCCTGTTTCAGGTCCAATCCCGTTTTTTCCAGCAGTCTCTGCCGGATGTAAGTGGAGCTGAGGCCTGTGATAAAGGCATCGCGAACAAGCTCGTCAGTGTACACTGCGGCTTTTACATCTTGGCACTTGCAGTCTTTGTCAAGCGTTTTCAGGGTGCCTAGGAACTCATCCAGCGATTCCCCAGGTCGCTGTGCACGAGTAGCGAGCAGATGCCTAGCATACACCTCATTCGTAGGCTGCTGGTAATGTGCCTTTAAGATGTCGCAGGCAGCCGGGTATGTGTCGGCGTCTTGGATGAGGGGGTAAACCCGGTGGCTTACCCAATTCCGCAGAATTCTGAGTTTCATACTTGCAGCGTCTGTAGCGCCTGTGACGGCTGCGGAATTGTCCAGGAAGAATTCCATACACATAAACCAGTGTCCGAAGCGTGCCGATGCGTCCGAAGCATGCTGGTCCAAATCCAAACGTTCGGGTTTCAAGAGTTGATCCATTGTGTTGAAAAGTAAGTTAATAAAATTGATGTGCCTCAATAAATCCGAGACTCAATGTTAGCGGAACAAAACAAGGCTTTTATTAACTTAGAAGGTAACACACAGTGGAGAGGTATCTTCCATCCAGAGGTCTGCTGTACTGGATGTGAGGCAGGCTGGGCCTGCTTACATAGGGGCCAGGTATGGGCGGAGCCCTACACACAATACAATACAATGGTGAGGAAACGGAACTGAGGTAAGGGAAATGAAACTGAAACCAAACCACAGTCACAGGCAGAGAATACCGATGAGTGATGAATGGCATATTTCATCACACCTGTATCCGCAACTGGTGTTTAATAGGTTCCCCTCCGGTCGTTACAAAACCTCTACGTCCCCAGGCTGTCATATAGTCATGCACAACCCCGAACGCATACCGACTGTCTGTATATATGTTTACTGTTTTATCCTTAGCTAATTCTAGCGCCTTTGTAAGGGCTACAATTTCCACCACTTGTGCCAAGAGTCCTCCGTCCAATCTTCCTGATAATTCGGTCTCTAATTGGTCATTTACCACTGCCCATCCTGTTCTCGGGGACCCATTGATATATTTCCTAGATCTATCTACATACAGGGTGAGCTGAGCTTCCGTCAGTGGCTCATCCTGCACTTGGTTTTCCTCGAATTCCCCTTGTAACTCAGAACATTGGTGCGGGCCTCCCTCACTCAAGATGCCCTCTGCAGGATTCTCCCCTGTATCTCAAATTAATTTAACTGACTGATCCACTGGTAATAGAACCGCTTCCCACCGAGCTCTACGCATATTGGAGGCTGACCTTAATTTTCCCGTATTTAGCATTTCTACCAATGAATGTTGAGTGTGTAGGGTGATATCCCCTGTCATTACGGTTGGTTCACTAACTTTAACCACCCAGGCAGCGCAATCAAGTGCCGCTACGCATTGCGACAATCCAGCCGCTACTGGGGATTGCTGTGTGGAATAATAGGCTACCGGTCGCCTCCAATCACCATGTTGTTGTGTAACTACTACTGCATAGAATCCTCCTTCATTCTCACAGTGTATGTGGAATGATTTCTTCATATCTGGTAAGCCTAAACCTGGAGCTGTTATTAAGGCCCGTTTCAATTCGTCATATGCGTTTTCCTGTTCGGGCCCCCATTCAATGTGCGCTATCGCGGGTTTTCCTCCTTTTACTAACCTTTGTATTGGTTCTGCTATAGCTGCGAAATTTGGTATGAAATTCCTACTATAGTTGAATAGGCCCAGGACCTTCTGGACCCCTCTCACCGAAATGGGTCTGGGCATTTCTTGAATCGCCTTCCGGCGATCACTGGGCATGGTCCTGGCCCCCTGACACAACTGTTGTCCCAGGTATATAACTGTGGACTTTCCGAGTTGGGCCTTTTGGGGGTTCACTTTAAATCCACCCTTTTCTAGTGCTTGTAAGACCACAACCAAGGCTGCTGCATATCCTCGTTTGTCTTCTGACGCTATTAATAAATCGTCCACATATTGTAGTATTGTACTACGGTAGGGAGTCAGGTCTACTGACTCTAATAATGAACTCATTACCCGGTGAAATATTGCCGGACTATTATGAAATCTTTGAGGCAGCCGAGTCCACGTGTATTGTCTATCACCTACAGTAAATGCAAATTTCTCCTGTGAGTCCTGATCGAATGGTAGAGACCAGAATCCATTAGCTATATCTAGTACTGTTGGGATCGATAGAAAACAACAGGCAGAGACTTTTGTTTAAGCTAAGGCAAAACGTGTCTTATTTTAATCACTGTCCATGAGGTCTGAAGGCTCAGCCCTGTGCAGGGGCTATGATGCCATCACGCAACCGACGTCATGACGGCATCACGCTACCGACGCTCTTAAAGGGACCCTGCACCGATAACCCAACCCAGCATGTACATATCACAACATTGCTATACATAGTGAATTGTGTTTAGGTACATATAACAGCATTGGCTATACATTGTGTTATTGTCCCTAAGTGGTCTCCGCCACATACGTCCCCCCAGAATTCACTAGCACTGGCAATGTCAGTACCTGGGGGGGCCGGATCACACGGCCAGAACGGCTCCTCAGTTCCGGGGCGGGGACCGGGTGGTTCGTCAGAGGGACCTCGGGCGCTCGGTGGTGGACTGAGGGTGCGGAAACCGGAGGTTGGCCCCGCCTCGGAGTCTGTGCCACTTTAACGGGTTGGTCCAGATCCAGGTGGGCCGGCTTAAGACGGTCCACGGAAATGTAGTCCGGCTTACCGCTGACATCCACTACGAAGGTCTTGTCCCCGGTTTCCAGGACACGGAATGGTCCCTCGTAGGGTGGCTGAAGAGGTCCCCGGTGGGCGTCGTGGCGGATGAAAACGTACTCCGCCTCACGAAGGTCGAGCAGAACGTGGGACTGCGGGAGGCCGTGCTGCGATGTGGGCACCGGCGCGAAAACCTTGGCGTTGTCCAGAAGGTCGGACTGCTGACGAGCTGCGGACCAAGGTTCCGTTGCATTGGGGACGAAATCCCCGGGAACCCGCAGCAGCTGGCCATAGACGAGCTCGGCGGACGAGGACTGGAGGTCCTCCTTGGGAGCGGTCCTGAGTCCCAGCATGACCCACGGGAGTCTGTCGATCCAGCTGTCGTCCCGGAGGCTGGCCCGGAGCGCGGCCTTCATGGAGCGAAGAAACCGTTCGTACAGCCCATTAGCCTGAGGGTGGTATGCTGTGGTGCAGTGCAGTCTCAACCCGAGGCCTCGGGCGACAGCATTCCAGAGCTCTGACGTGAACTGGGGCCCCCGGTCGGAGGAAATGTCAAATGTGGCGCTGAACCGGGCGACCCAAGTGCTGATGAATGCCCGAGCCACATCGGTGGCCGTCGTTGAAGACAGCGGAACGGCTTCCGGCCATTAGGTGGTTCTGTCGACCATTGTGAGGAGGTGGGTGAACCTGCGGGAGGGCGGCAGGGGCCCCACCAGGTCCACATTAGCGTGGTCGAACCGCCTCTCGGGCACCGCGAAAGGCGCCAATGGGGTCTTAGTATGGCGATGCACTTTCGAGTGTTGGCATATCACGCAGGTGCTGGCCCAGTCGCGAATGTCTTTCCTGAGCCCATGCCAGACGAACTTAGCCGCCATCGGCTTCTGTGACGGCTTCCTGCCCAGGTGGGAAAGGTTATGGACGGCGTCGAAAACTTGCCGTCTCCACCCTTCGGGCACGACGGGACGTGGCTGCCCAACGGAGAAGTCGTACAGGAGTGTGGTGCTGGCAGCGTCGAACGTGACGTCCGCTAGTTGAAGGCCCATGACCGCCGTCCTGTAGGCCTGGACGCCCGGGTCGGAGGCCTAGTTGGCCGTCATGCGGGTATAGTCGATGCTGAGGTGTACGGCACTGGCGACGGCTCGGGAGAGACAGTCGACGACGGGGTTGTCTTTCCCAGCCACATGCTGGATGTCCATTGTAAACTCCGAGATGAAGGCCAACTGGCGTTGCTGACAGGCCGACCATGGCTCGGAGGCTTTGGCCATGGCGAAGGTCAATGGCTTGTGGTCCACGAACGCCATGAACAGGCGGGCCTCCAGCAGGAAACAGAAGTGTCGGACGGCGAGGTAGAGGCCAAGAAGCTCGCGATCAAAGATGCTGTACTTCTGCTTGTTGGGGCGGAGCTGCCGGCTGAAGAAGGCGAGCGGCTGCCAGGAGCCGTTGACCCACTGTTCGTGGACGGTGCCGACCGCATAATCCGAGGCATCAGTGGTGAGAGCGATCGGCGCATCAGGTAATGGATGCGCCAGCATGGTCGCGTTAGCCAGGGCCCTTTTCATGTCTGTGACAAGTGTCTGCTGCTACAGGATCTCCAGCTCCGTGTTGATGAGCTGGAGTCTGAGCGTCAGACACTGCGACACAACAGGGAGGGGGAGAAGTACCTGGACTCAGTGTACCAGAAGGTGGTCACACCTATGAAGCTAATTAATTCAGATGTAGCACATGGCCAGGGTCAGGACGGTGTGACTACGAGCGAGGCAGGTACGGGGATCCAGAAGGTAGTGTTGGAGGAGCCGCAGCCCTTGCTCTTGGCCAACAGGTTCGAGGTTCTTACTCCCTGTGTGGACAGGAGCAGGGACTGCAGGGAGGATGAGCAACCTGGCCACAGCACCGTGGAACGGGGGGCCATTCAAGAGGGGGGAGTAAATAGAAATGTTGTAGTGGTAGGGGATAGTATTATTAGAGGGATAGATAGAGTTCTCTGCAGCCAAGAGCGAGAGTCCCGTAGGCTGTGTTGCCTACCCGGTGCCAGGGTTAAGGACATCTCCTCTGGGCTGGAAAGAAACTTGCAGTGGGAGGGGGTGGATTCAGTCGTCGTGGTCCATGTTGGTACAAACGACGTAGATAGGACTAGGAAGCCGGTTCTGTTAAAGGAGTATGAGCAGCTAGGGGTCAAATTAAAAAACAGAACCTCAAGGGTAATAACCTCTGGATTATTGCCTGAGCCACGAGCAAATTTGGCTAGGACAAATAAAATTAGAGAGTTAAATGCATGGCTCAAAGACTGGTGTGGGAGAAATGGGTTTTGCTTCCTGGGACACTGGCACCAGTACTGGGGCAGGAGGGAGCTGTTCCATTGGGACGGGCTTCACTTGGCCAGTGCTGGGACTAGAGTCCTGGCGGATCATATAACTAGGGCTGTAGAGAGGGCTTTAAACTAACTCGTGGGGGGGAGGTTCCTAGAGAGCAAATAATAAAAATAACAACAGAGAAGGTCATAGACTTAGGTAGCAGTGGGGAAATTAAAAACCAGAGTGTGTCAGGAAGGGGCAGAAGGTATGGAGTAAAAGGTAAAGTAATAAAAAGGGCAAAAGCAGGAACTAAGTGTCACAAAACATATTTGAAAGTTCTCTATCTGAATGCACGTAGCATTCGTAACAAAATAGACGAGTTAATGGCACAAATAACTAGATATGGGTATGATCTTGTGGCCATTACAGAAACATGGCTACAAGGTGACAATGCCTGGGAATTAAGCATACCAGGTTATTTAATGATCAGGAAGGACAGGCAGGAAGGAAGGGGAGGTGGGGTGGCTATGTTAATAAAGGAAGGAATCACTGTAATACAGAGAAATGATATTGGGTCAAAAGATCAGGATAATGAAACAGTTTGGGTGGAGATAAGGAATAATAAGGGGAAAAAAACACTAGTGGGCGTAATCTATAGGCCTCCGAACAGTTGCAACTCAGTTGGACGGAGTATCAATCAGGAAATAGTTGAGGCTTGTAATAAGGGAACATCTATGATTATGGGGGATTTTAACTATCATATTAATTGGACAAATCAAACTGGGCAGGGCTGCCTTGAGGATGAGTTAATTGAATGTATTAGGGATGGGTTTCTTGAGCAGTATGTAACTGAACCGACCAGGGGACAAGCAACCTTAGATCTGGTCCTGTGTAACGAGGCAGGATTAATTAAAAATGTCCTAGTAAAGGATCCCCTTGGAATGAGTGACCATAACATGGTTGAATTCCATATTCAATTAGAGGGTGAGAAGGTTGGATCTCAAACAAGCGTGCTAAGCTTGAATAAAGGAGACTATGAAGGTATGAGAGCGGAATTGAGTAGAGTGGATTGGGAAAATAGATTAAAGGGTAAGACGATACATGATCAGTGGTGTACATTTAAGGAGTTATTTTACAACTTCCAAAAAATATATATTCCACTGAAAAGAAAAGGGTGTAAAAGAAAAGACAGCCATTCGTGGCTAAGTAAAGAAATTAAGGATAGTATTCGACTAAAAACAAGGGCATATAAGGTAGCCAAATCTAGTGGGAGGATAGAGGATTGGGAAAACTTTAAAAGACAGCAAAAAATAACAAAAAGATTGATTAAGAAAGGGAAGATAGATTATGAAAGTAAATTAGCAAAAAATATAAAAACAGATAGTAAGAGTTTTTATAGTTATATAAAAAGAAAAAGGGTGGCTAAAGTAAATGTTGGTCCCTTAGAGGATGAGACCGGGAAATTAATGGTGGGAAATATGGAGATGCAAAAACACTGAATGAGTATTTTGTATCAGTCTTTACAGTAGAAGACACTAAGAATATCCCAACACTGGACAAACAGGGGGCTATAGGGGGGGAGGAGCTAAACACGATCAAAATCACTAAGGAAGTGGTACTCGGTAAAATAATGGGACTCAAGGCGGATAAATCACCTGGACCTGATGGCTTACATCCTAGGGTCTTGAGGGAAGTGGCGGTAGGGATTGTGGATGCATTGGTAATAATTTTCCAAAACTCCCTGGACTCAGCAAAGGTCCCGGCAGACTGGAAAACTGCTAGTGTAACACCCTTATTTAAAAAGGGCAGTAGACAGAAGGCTGGAAACTATAGACTGGTTAGCCTAACATCTGTGGTAGGTAAAATTTTGGAGTCCATTATTAAGGAGACAGTAACAGGACATTTGGATAATCATAATTTAATAGGACAAAGTCAGCATGGTTTTATGAAGGGGAAGTCATGCTTGACAAATTTGCTGGAGTTCTTTGAGGAAGTAACATATAGGGTGGATAAAGGGGAACCAATGGACGTAGTGTATTTAGACTTCCAAAAGCCATTTGACAAGGTGCCACACAAAAGATTATTGCTTAAGATAAAAAATCACAGGATTGGGGTAATATTCTGGCATGGATAGAGGATTGGCTATCTAACAGAAGGCAGAGAGTTGTGATAAATGGTTCATTCTCAGACTGGCAATCAGTAACTAGTGGTGTTCCGCAGGGGTCAGTGCTGGGTTCCCAACTCTTTACAATCTATATTAACGATTTGGAGGAGGGGACCGAGTGTAACATATCAAAGTTTGCAGATGATACTAAGATGGGAGGGAAAGTAGTGAGTGAGGAGGACATAAAAAACCTGCAAGGGGACATAGACAGGCTAAGTAAATGGGCAGAGATTTGGCAGATGGAATACAATACTGGAAAGTGTGAGTTTATGCACTTTGGCAGGAATAATCGTAGAGCAAATTATAATCTTAATGGCAAGAAACTGGAAAGCACTGAAGTACAAAGGGATCTGGGGGTCCTGGTGCACGAAACCCAAAAGGTTACTATGCAGGTGCAGCAAGTGATTAAGAAGGCCAATGGAATGTTGGCTTTTATTGCTCGGGGGATAGAATATAAAAATAGGGAGGTATTGCTTCAGTTGTACAATGTATTGGTGAGACCGCACCTGGAATACTGCATACAGTTTTGGTGTCCATACTTAAGAAAAGACATACTTGCTCTAGAGTCAGTACAAAGAAGGTTTACTCGGTTAATCCCGGGGATAAGGGGATGGACATATGAGGAGAGGTTGAGTAGATTGGGACTCTACTCATTGGAGTTCAGAAGAATGAGAGGCGATCTTATTGAAACATATAAGATTGTGAAGGGGTTGGATCGGGTGGATGAGGGGAGGATGTTCCCGATGATGGTGAAACTAGAACTAGGGGCATAGTCTTTGAATAAGGGGCTGCTCTTTCAAAACTGAGATGAGGAGGAACTACTTCACTCAGAGGGTGGTAGATCCATTGAATATGCTGCCCCAAAAAGTTGTAGAAGCTACATCATTACATAAATTTAAAACAGAAATAGACAGTTTCCGAGAAGTAAAGGGAATTAAGGGTTATGGGGAGCGGGCACGAATTTGGACATGTGTCTAGGTTCGGATCGGTCATGGCCCTTTGGGTAGCGGAGCGGGCCCAGGGGCCGTGTAGCCTGATCCTGCTCCTATTTCGTGTGTCTAATTCTGTTAGATTCAGGAGATGGTTCTGTGATAGTAGATTGGCGGTTAGGATCAGATCAGCCATGATCTTATTGAATGGCGGAGCAGGCTCGAGGGGCCGATTAGCCTACTCCTGCTCCTATTTCTTATGTTCTCATGTTCTTATATGTTCTTATGAAAGAATTGACCATCTCATCGGACCAGTCGATGGTGAGATAGTCGGGCTTGCCTTTGAGGGCCTCGTAAAGGGGCCGCATAAGCTGGGCTGCTCGGGGGATGAAGCGATGGTAGAAGTTCACCATGCCCAAAAACTCCTGCAGGACCTTCACGGTGAGGGGTCGCGGGAAGTCCATCACGGCCTCCACTTTTGATGGCAGTGGCACCGCCCCGTCCTTCATGATGCGGTGCTCGAGAAAGTCGACTGAGGACAGCCCGATCTGGTACTTGGCCGCATTGACGATTAGGCCGTGTTGGCTGAGTCGTTCGAAGGGAGTCCGGAGGTGGGACACATACTCCGTCCTGGAGGCGCTGGCGATGAGGATGTCGTCCAGGTAGATGAACAGGAACATCAGGTCCCATAACACGGTGTCCATTAGCCATTGAAATGCCTGTGCGGCGTTTTTCAGGCCGAATGGCATGCGGAGAAATTCGAATAGCCCGAACGGGGTGATCACCGTGGTTTTTGGGACGTCCTGCGGTCGGACAGGGACCTGGTGGTAACCCCGGACGAGGTCCACTTTTGAGAATACCACTTTCCTGGCCAGGTGGGCGGAAAAGTCCTGGATGTGTGGAATCGGATAGCGGTTGGGGGTCGTCGCGTCGTTGAGGCACTGGTAATCTCCGCATGGGCGCCACCCGCCACCTGGTTTTGGGGCGATGTGGAGGGGCGAAGTCCACGGACTGTTCGACTGGCGGATGATGCCGAGGTGCTCCATGGCGTCGAACTCGGCTTTGGCGATGGCGAGCTTCCCGGGGTCGAGGTGCCGAACGCGAGCGTAGACGGGTGGACCGGTGGTCGAGATGTGGTGTTCTATCCCGTGTTTTGTGGCGGTGGATGAGAACGTGGGCTTCGTGAAATCCGGGAACTGGGCGAGGAGGCAGGAAAACTCGTCGGAGGCCGAGAGTGCGCTGGACAACTGCGTCGTGCTGGACCCGCTGAGGGAACATGGGAGCGAGCTGAAGGTTTCTGCGTTGATGAGACGCCGGTTCTTGACGTCCACCAAAAGGCCATTGGCGCAGAGGAAGTCAGCGATGAGAAGGGGGGTGGACATTTTTGCTGTGACAAAGTCCCAGGTGAACCGCTACCCGCCAAAACAAAGTGCCACATTCCACTTCCCGAAGGTACGGATGGAACTGCCGTTGGCGGCTTCGAGGACGGGGCCGTGGTCCCCCCCTTGAATGTCTATGGTTGACGCGGGCAGGACGCTCACCTGGGCGCCCGTGTCGCAAAGGATACGATGTCCGGAGTTGATGTCTGTAATAAACAACAAACTGCCTGAACGGCCAACAGCCATAGCAGCCGACGAGCGGTCTTTAGTTTATTTCGACGTGGGAAAACTGCACGGGGGCCGGCACTTCCTGGCTTTGGGGCCGAACTGCGCATGGTAGAAGCAGAGGCCTGAGGGTTGCCGCCGTTGGGCTTTATCAGTGGGGGCAGGGCTCCGTGTGGCTGCGCAGTACTGTTGCCCGGCGGAGAAAAATTTGTCGTCCTCCTTGGCCAGGTCGCGGAAATCAGTAGAGGAAGAGTTGGCTGAAGCCGACCATACCTGACCTTTCAGCTGAAGGAACAGTTCCTTGAAGAGGAAGCATGGCGTGTGCATGCCCAGGAGGGCCAGCATGTGGTCCATCAGCTCCGAGGGCTTGGAGTCGCCAAGCCCGGGTAGAGAGAGAAGCCGGCGTGCGCGTTCGGCTTCGGTGAGTCCGAAAGTTTGTAAGAGGTGCGCTTTCAGCGTACCGTATTTGTTGAGCTTCGGGGAGTTTTCGAGCAGGTTCATGACTCTGGCCGCGGTGGAGCTGCCGAGAGCAGAGATGATGTAGTAGTACCTCGTGTCATCCGCGGTGATGTCCCGGAGTGCAAATTGAGCCTCGGCCTGGGTGAACCAAGCGGCAGCCTGTTGTTCCCAAAACTCGGGTAATTTGATGGAAACGGCATTCGTCGCCATTTCAGATGAGGTTTTTGGAATCGTCCAAAAGAGCAGCGGGGTCACCAATGTTGGGATCGATAGAAAACAACAGGCAGAGACTTTTGTTTAAGGCTAAGGCAAAATGTGTCTTACTTTAATCACTGTCCACGAGGTCTGAAGGCTCAGCCCCGTGCAGGGGCTATGACGTCACACGCAACCGACGTCATGACGTCATCACGCTACCGACACTTTTAAAGGGACCCTGCACCGATAACCCAACCCAGCATGTACATATCACAACATTGCTATACATAGTGAATTGTGTTTAGGTACATATAACAGCATTGGCTATACATTGTGTTATTGCCCCTATGTGGTCTCCGCCACAGTACGGTAAATATCTTATGTTCTGGGCTTAATCCATTTAATATATAGTGACTGGACTCGCCACTATCGAGTGTAATTTTGGGGTTACCCTGTTTAGTGCAGTATAATCAATAGTAAGGCGGTAAGATCCGTCAGGTTTCTTAACCGGCCATGTCGGTGAATTGGTTGTACTTTCTACTTGTATTATTCCCCTTTCTTCTAATTGCCCCATGATACTTTCTACTGCTTTCTTCACTTCGGGCTTAATGGGATATTGTTTATGGGGTTTGTGATTAGGTCTGGGGACATATATGGGTTTGGTTGTGACCAATCCAGTATCCTGCTTTGAGGCGGCCCATACTGATTTTATCGCCTCACATATTGTCCCAAAGTCCCCTTCCTCCTTCCAATCTCGGGTTAGTGTCTTCGCACTCCCCACCAGTGCCAAACAGGGGAATGGATTGTCCCAGCTGTCTTTATTCCCATCTTCCTTAGCCCACGTTAGCTTTCCTTGACTTGAGTCTATTAACAACTTAAATTCTTTGAGTAAATCAATCCCCAAAATAGTTCCCTCGCTGTTGGGACACACATAAAATTGTGCGGGTAATAATCATCCCTCTAACTCTAATACTTATACCTCACTACGATATGCCTTTATGCGTCCCCCCCCCCTACCCCTATTATGTCTATTCTGTGTTTGGTCAGAGGGAGAGGCAAATCCGTGATTGATACAGATGCCCCCGTGTCTATCAACATGTCGCACTGCCGGCCCCCTAGCAGCACTGACACGTACACCCGGGGGTCCTCCATCTGTTTCCTTTTTAAGGGGCCACCATTTGACACTGGCCTCTCTTTTCCTTCACATACTGAAGGAACTCCTCAAAGAGGGGGCCATTAGTACCGGACTCTGTCTGCTGGTCGCCTTTCTTTTTCCAGCACTTGTCAGACGTATGTCCGGCCTTTATACAGTTGGTACACACGGGTCTGTTTTGTTTAGGGGCGAGACATTCTTTGGCCATGTGCCCCAATTTCCCTCAATTAAAACACGCTCCCTTCTTCCTCTGGACAGCCCCTGCCCCAGTAGTCGCTGCTCCCACTCTTTCCTGCTTAATGACAGGCGCCCTCTCGGCCTCCTTTGCATCAACCTGACATGCCCATCGCACCGCTGCATGGTAAGTATTGGTAGTCACTACCCCCATCTTTAATATTGCCTGATGGTATTGGGACAGTCCATCTTTAAACATCTGTATGAAGGTCCCATTAGTCATTTGGGGATTAGCCTGTACCGATGACTCTTGATAAGCGGTAAACAGTCATTCACCATAATCACCGCTATTTTCCCCTTTCCGCTGTTTCACTAACATTATGTGTCCCCAATTTACATAGAAACATAGAAGATAGGAGCAGGAGTAGGCCATTCGGCCCCTCGAGCCTGCTCCGCCATTCAATGCGATCATGGCTGATCATCCAAGTTCAGTACCCGGTACCTGCTTTCTCCCCATACCCCTTGATCCCTTTAGCCTTAAGAAATATATTCAACTCCTTCTTGAATATATTTAATGAATTGACCTCTACTGCCTTCTGTGGTAGAGAATTCCACAGGTTCACCACTCTCTGGGTGAAGAAATTCCTCCTCATTTCTGTCCTAAAAAGCCTACCCCTTATCTTTAGACTGTGACCCCTGGTTCTGGATTCCCCAACCATTGGGAACATCCTCCCTGCATCTAGTCTGTCCAGTCCTGCAGAATTTTATAAGTTTCAATGAGATCCCCTCTCATTCTTCTAAACTCCAGCGAGTACAAGCCCAATCGACCCAATCTCTCCTCATACGTCATTCCTGCCATCCCAAGTATCAGCCTGGTGAATCTTCGCTGAACTCCTTCCACGGCAAGAATATCCTTCCTCAGATAAGGCGACCAAAACTGCACAAGATGTGGTCTCACCAAGGCCCTGTACAACTGTAGCAAGACATCCTTGTTCCTGTACTCAAACCCTCTCGCTATGAAGGCCAACATACCATTTGCCTTCTTAACCACCTGTTGCACCTGCAAGCTTACCTTCAGCGACTAGTGCACAAGGACACCCAGGTCTCGTTGCACTTCCCCTTCTCCTAATCTATTGCCATTCAGATAATAATCTGCCTTCCTGTTTTTGCCACCAAAGTGGATAGCCTCACATTTATCCACGTTATATTGCATCTGCCATGCTTCTGCCCAATCACCCAACCTGTCCAAGTCATCCTGTATATTTTTGGCATCCTCCTCACAGCACACACGTCCACCCAGCATTGTGTCATCTGCAAATTTGGAGATATTACATCTAGTTCCCTTGTCTAGATCATTAATATATATTGTGAATAGCTGAGGTCCAAGGACCGATCCCTGCGGTACCCCAGTAGTCACTGCCTGCCACTCAGAAAAAGACCCGTTTATTCCAACTCTTTGCTTTCTATCTGCCAACCAGTTCTCTATCCAAGTCAATACCTTGCCCCCAATCCTATGTGCCTTAACTTTACACACTAATCTCTTATGTGGGACCTTATCGAAAGCCTTCTGAAAGTCCAAATACACCACATCCACTGGTTCTCCCTTATCTATTTTACCAGTTACATCCTCAAAAAATTCCAGTAGATTAGTCAAGCACGACTTACCTTTTATAAATGCATGTTGACTTTGTCCAATCCTGTCACTGTTTTCCAAGTGCTCTGCTATTACATCTTTTATAATGGACTCTAGCATTTTCCCCACTACCGATGTCAGGCTTACCGGTCTGTAATTCCCCATTTTCTCTCTACCACCTTTTTTGAATAGTGGGGTAACATTAGCTACCCTCCAATCCATGGGTACGGTTCCAGACTCCATCGAATGTTGGAAGATGATCAGCAATGCATCTACTATTTCTAGGGCCACTTCCTTTAGTACCCTAGGATGTAGATTATCAGGCCCTGGGGATTTATCGGCCTTCAATCCCATCAATTTTCCTAACACCATTTCCCTACAAATACTGATTTCATTCAGTTCCTCCCTTTCATCAGACCCTATGTTCCCCGACATTTCTGGTAGGTTATTTGTGTCCTCCTTTGTGAAGACAGAACCAAAATATGCATTTAATTGGTCTGCCATTTCTTTGTTCCCCATTATAAATTCCCCTGATTCTGACTGCAAGGGACCTACGCTTGACTTCACCAATCTTTTTCTCTTCACATATCTATAAAAGGTTTTACAGTCAGTTTTTTTGTTCCCTGCGAGCTTACTCTCATATTCTATTTTCCCTTTCTTAATTAATCCCTTTGTCCTCCTTTGCTGAATCCTAAACTGCTCCCAATCTGCTGGATTACTGCTTTTTCTGGCCAATTTATATGTCCTCTCCTTGGATCTTATGCTATCACTAATTTCCCTCGTTAGCCACGGTTAAGTCACCTTTTTTGTTTTATTTTTATGCCAAACTGGGATGAACAAATTCTGTAGTTCATCCATGCGGTCTTTGAATGTTTGCCATTGCCTATCCTCCGTTAACCCTTTGAGTGACATTCCCCAATCAATCCTACCTAATTCGTGCCTCAGACCATCGTAATTTCCTTTATTTAAATTCAGGACCCTAGTCTCTGAGTCAACTACTTCATTCTCCATCTTAATGAAGAATTCGATCATATTATGATCACTCTGACCCAAGGGGTCTTGTACAACAAGATTGCTAATTAATCCTTTCTCGTTACATAATACCCAGTCTAAGATGGCCTGATCTCTGGTTGGTTCCTCGACATATTGGTGCAGGAAACCATCCTGTAAACACTCCAGGAATTCTGCCTCCACAGTATTGTTACTAATTTGGTTAGCCCAATCTATATGTAGATTAAAGTCACCCATGATGACTGCTGTGCCCTTTTTGCACGCTTCTCTAATTTCCCTTTTAATGCCATCCCCATCCTCCGAATTACTATTTGGAGGTCTATATACCACTCCCACTAACGTTTTCTGCCCCTTGGTATTTCTCAGTTCTACCCATACAGATTCCAGATCATCAGAGGTAATATCCTTTCTTACAATTATGTTAATCCCTTCTTTAACCAGTAATGCTACCCCACCTCCCTTTCCTTTTTGCCTATCTTTCCTGAATATTGAATACCCCTGGATGTTGAGTTCCCAGCCTTGGCCACCCTGGAGCCATGATTCCGTAATCCCAATCAAATCATATTCGTTTACCTCTATTTGGTGTTGATCCTCCCAAGACTGCTTTTACTGCCATTTTAAAGGGATTATAAGCTTGCCATTGTGTTGCCTTATCAGTGTTCAGGGTTACTGGCATTGTCCACTGTCCACTGCGGTGGCCTGCAAGATCTGCATTTCCTCCAACATCCCTCCATTTGTCCCGGGGACATTTGGCTCTAACCAGCTGATGTAAGTCCTGAGGATGTAGGTCATGTATGTCCCATACCTCCTCGAGACTTCTCCAAAACTCCACATTGGTGCATCGTGGCTTCAGTGTCCCCAGGTCTTTTAATATTGCTTGTTTTTCAAGGGGACTAAAAGCCTGGTACTTCGCTGTCGGGGCTGCTGGCATTCCCCTCCTCCTTATGGGAGCTACTTTAGTTTCTTCTTCCACCGTTTCGTTCTCACTATCGCTATCTTCTGTGGGTGGGGCTGATGCGACCGGGGCATAAGGGGGTGCTTTTTCACCCTTGGATTCTGGACCTTGCACTCTGATTGGGGCGCAAAGACGCGCCTGTTTTTCATTCCAATACTCAGACTTGTCGTCCCAGTAGACAATTTTCTCATCCTCGTGGGGACTGAACCACCCTCTCCCCATTAACTGACTCTCTAATTCTAGGATCCTCTCATTTTTACTTGCAAGTCTCGTGTGAAGTCTCTGTATTTTGTTCGTTACTGCAACTAACTGGTGTACTAGTATTACCCCCGCTTTCTTTCCCTTCTTTGTTTTTGTCCTTCCCACCATTCTCTCTGGGCTTTCGGATTCTGGAGCGGGTCCCACCCCTCCTTTCTCATCTTATCAACTAAACCCTTCCGGTAGTCTGCATAGAACCTAGTAAGGGACCCTGCTGGTCCCCATTCTATTTCTTTCCCCGACGCCATTATGTAGTCCAACTTACAGTCTTATCAGTTGCTGAGTTCCTCTACGCGGTTTGTTGATACCTATTAGGGATTTCAACGGTTAGTTAATCACAATATTATTGATGTCATGATCCCTTAGAGACCAAGCTCAATCCCTACATCTACTTGATCCTGGCCATCACGTGGGGCCCAATCGCCCTCTTAATTCCGGCTCAGGCTAGATGAATAAGATGTTGGCTCTACCTTGTCCTTTGTCGATCAGTCAATCATGCATTCCTTCGTGACATTTATCGCTACCACTTCAAGTCTCATCAACTCACACTTCACACTTTACATCAAACTGTGTCTCCTTACCTATCACAGATTCTTTGATTTGTAATGCTCCGGTACCATCTGTTCCGCCGCCCTCCTGTGTGACTCAATTTATGGGCGGTCAAAAATTTGACTTACACCCATGTTCACTGGTACGGGGTGGACCTCAGCCCCAGAGCATCCTGCCGACTACGCCAATTGTTAGTGTAAATAAATTCACTCTCCGCTGTTTAAGGTAAAGGCACACAGTTTATTATACGAAGTGCTTCAGGAGAAGTGTTCAAAAAACTCCACAGTCTAATAACCCCCCTTCTCGGTTTTACAATGGCAGCCAAGCTTCTTTTATACAGTTCAAAAAGCCGGAAAGGTACTGATATCAGCAGTTATGACATTAATCCTTTGGCTAATCTGGTGCCTTAGCAACCTTCAATCACATTCTTTCAAAAACAACTTAATTATAAAACAACTTAATTATATTACTATACCGTTAGCTAACTTCTTTCAAAAACAACTTAATTATATCACTATACACTTTCGGGTGACATGCTGGTATTTTGCAACCCTACTCCCACAGTGAGAAACAAGCAAATGCAGCTATTGTCAGCACAAAACGAGTTTGAGTGAGATTACACCTATGTCCTGCCAGTTGCTTAACTCAGCCTTAACCTAAATCTTCTAAAACACCTTTTCCTCCCTTATTCTTTCTAAGCGTAATTTTTCACCCTTACACTAAACAACCAGCACTAAATAACCAGTGCTAAACAACCAGCACTGAACAACCGGCAATAAACAACTGGCACTAAACACCCTGTGATAAACAACCAGTACTAAACAATGTATACTAAACACCCGGCGCTAAACAACCAGCAATAAACAACCAGCGCTAAACAACTGGCACTAAACAACCAGCACTAAACACCCTGCGCTAAATAACCAGCACGAAACAACCTGTACTAAACAACTGGTGCTAAACATCTAGCACGAAGCAACCAGCACTAAACAAACAGCGCTAAACAACCAGCACTAAACAACTGGCACTAAAAACCGTGTGATAAACAACCAGTACTAAACAATGTATAATAAACAACCGGTGCTAAACAACCAGCGCTAAACAATTAGCACTAAACAACCAGCACTAAACAACCAGCACTAAACAACCAGCACAAAACAACCTGCACTAAACAAACAGCATTAAACAGCCAACGCTTAACAACCAGGGCTAAACAACGAGCACTAAACAACCAGCCACTAAACATCCACCACTAAACAACCAGCGCTGAACAACCAGCACTAAACAACCAGCATTAAAGAACCAGCGCTAAACAACCAGCGTTAAACAACCAGCGCTAAACAATCTGTGTTAAACAACCAGCACTAAACAACCTGCGCTAGAGAACCACCAGTAAACAACCTGCTCTAAAGAACCAGCGCTGAACAACAAGTTCTAAACAACCAGCACTAAACAACCTGCGCTAAACAACCAGCATTAAACAACCAGCACTAAACAACCTGCGCTAAACAACCACCACTAAACAACCAATGCTGAACAACCAGCACTGAATAACCAGCGCTAAACAACCAGCGCTAAACAACCAGCACTAACCAACCTGCACTAAACACACTGCACTAAACAACAAGCACTAAACAACGTGTACTAAACAAGCGGACGCTAAACAACCAGCAGTAAACAAACGGCATTAAACAGCCAGCGCTAAACAACCAGCGCTAAACAACCAGCACTAAACAACCAGCACTAAACAACCGGCACTAAACAACCAGGGCTAAACAACCAGGGATAAAAAAACAGGGATAAACAACCAGGGAAAGGAAACAGCACTAAAAAAACCAGCAATAAAAAGCTGATACTAAACAATCGGCACTAAACAATCGGCACTAAACAACCAGCACTAAACAACCGGCACTAAATAACCAGCGCTAAACAACCAGCGCGAAACAACCAGCGCTAAACAATCTGTGTTAAACAACCAGCACTAAACAACCTGCGCTAGAGAACCACCAGTAAACAACCTGCTCTAAAGAACCAGCGCTGAACAACCAGCGCTGAACAGCAAGTTCTAAACAACCAGCACTAAACAACTGGCACTAAACAACTAGCACTAAACAACCTGCGCTAAACAACCAGCATTAAACAACCAGCACTAAACAACCTGCGCTAAACAACCACCACTAAACAACCAATGCTGAACAACCAGCACTAAATAACCAGCGCTAAACAACCAGCGCTAAACAACCGGCAATAACCAACCTGCACTAAACACACTGCACTAAAAAACGAGCACTAAACAACGTGTACTAAACAAGCGGACGCTAAACAACCAGCAGTAAACAATAGGCATTAAAGAGCCAGCGCTAAACAACCAGCGCTAAACAACCAGCACTAAACAACCAGCACTAAACAACCGGCACTAAACAACCAGGGCTAAACAACCAGGGATAAAAAACCAGGGATAAACAACCAGGGAAAGGAAACAGCACTAAAAAACCAGCAATAAAAAATCGATACTAAACAATCGGCACTAAACAATCGGCACTAAACAACCAGCACTAAACAACCGGCACTAAACAACCAGGGCTAAACAACCAGGGATAAACAACCAGGGCTAAACAACCAGGGAAAGGAAACAGCACTAAAATACCAGCACTAAAAAACCGATACTAAACAATCAGCACTAAACAACTGGTACTAAACAACCAGCACTAAACAACCAATGCTAAACAACCTGCACTAAACAACCAGCACTAAACAACCGGCACTAAACAACCAGCACTAAACAAGTTGCACTAAAAAACCAGCACTAAACAAACAGCACTAAAGAACCGGCACTAAACAACCAGCACTAAACAACCAGCACTAAACAACCGGCACTAAACAACCAGCACTAAACAACCAGCACTAAACAACCAGCACTAAACAACCAATGATAAACAAACTGCGCTAAACAACCAGCACTAAAGAACCTGCACTAAACAACCAGCACTAAACATCCAGCACTAAACAACCAGAACTAAACAACCAGCACTAAACACCTAGCACTAAACAACCGGCACTAAACAACCAGCACTAAACAACCAGCACTAAACAACCAGCATTAAACAACCAGCACTAAACACCTAGCACAAAACACCTAGCACTAAACAACCGGCACTAAACAACCTGCACTAAACAACCAGCACTAAACAACCAGCACTAAACACCTAGCACTAAACAACCAGCACTAAACAACCAGCACTAAACAACCTGCACTAAACAACCAGCACTAAACAACCAGCACTAAACAACCTGCGCTAAACAACCGGCACTAAACAACCATGCGCTAAACAACAAGAGGTAAACAACCAGCACTAAACAACTGTCACTAAAGAACCTACGCTAAACAACCAGCGCTAAACAACCAGCACTAAACAACCAGCACTAAACAACCAGCGCTGAACAACCAGCATTAAACAAGCAATGATAAAAAACCTGCACTAAACAACCATGCGCTGAACAACAAGCGATAAACAACCAGCACTAAACAACTGTCACTAAACAACCTGCGCTAAACAACCAGCGCTAAACAACCAGCACTAAACAACCAGCACTAAACAACAAGCACTAAACAACCAGCACTAAACAGCCAGCGCTAAACACCTAGCACTAAACAACCAGCACTAAACAACCAGCACTTAACAAGCAGCACTAAACAACCAGCACTAAACAACCAGCACTAAACCGCCAGCACTAAACACCTAGCACTAAAAAATCAGCACTAAACAACCCGCACTAAACAACCAGCAGTAAACAACCAGCACTAAACACCTAGCACTAAACAACCAGCACTAAACAACCAGCACTAAACAACCTGCACTAAACAACGAGCACTAAACAACATGTGCTAAACAACTGGCACTAACCAACCTGCACTAAACACACTGCACTAAACAACGAGCACTGAACAACGTGTACTAAACAAGTGGACGCTAAACAACCAGCAGTAAACAAACGGCATTAAACAGCCAGCGCTAAACAACCAGCGCTAAACAACCAGCACTAAACAACCAGCACTAAACAACCGGCACTAAACAACCAGGGCTAAACAACCAGGGATAAAAAACCAGGGATAAACAACCAGGGAAAGGAAACAGCACTAAAAAACCAGCAATAAAAAGCTGATACTAAACAATCGGCACTAAACAATCGGCACTAAACAACCAGCACTAAACAACCGGCATTAAATAACCAGCGCTAAACAACCAGCGCTAAACAACCAGCGCTAAACAATCTGTGTTAAACAACCAGCACTAAACAACCTGCGCTAGAGAACCACCAGTAAACAACCTGCTCTAAAGAACCAGCGTTGAACAACCAGCGCTGAACAACAAGTTCTAAACAACCAGCACTAAACAACTGGCACTAAACAACTAGCACTAAACAACCTGCGCTAAACAACCTGCACTAAACAACCACCACTAAACAACCAACGCTGAACAACCAGCACTAAATAAGCAGCGCTAAACAACCAGCGCTAAACAACCGTCACTAACCAACCTGCACTAAACACACTGCACTAAACAACGAGCACTAAACAACGTGTACTAAACAAGCGGACGCTAAACAACCAGCAGTAAACAATAGGCATTAAACAGCCAGCGCAAACCAACCAGCGCTAAACAACCAGCACTAAACAACCAGCACTAAGCAACAAGCACTAAACAACCAGCACTAAACAACCTGCGCTAAACAACCACCACTAAACAACCAACGCTGAACAACCAGCACTAAATAAGCAGCGCTAAACAACCAGCGCTAAACAACCGGCACTAACCAACCTGCACTAAACACACTGCACTAAACAACGAGCACTAAACAACGTGTACTAAACAAGCGGACGCTAAACAACCAGCAGTAAACAATAGGCATTAAACAGCCAGCGCAAACCAACCAGCGCTAAACAACCAGCACTAAACAACCAGCACTAAGCAACAAGCACTAAACAACCAGCACTAAACAGCCAGCACTAAACACCTAGCACTAAACAACCAGCACTAAACAACCAGCACTAAACAACCTGCACTAAACAACCAGCACTAAACAACCAGCATTAAACAACCTGTGCTAAACAACCGGCACTAAACAACCATGTGCTGAACAACAAGAGATAAACAACCAGCACTAAACAACTGTCACTAAAGAACCTACGCTAAACAACCAGCGCTAAACAACCAGCACTAAACAACCAGCACTAAACAACCAGCGCTGAACAACCAGCATTAAACAAGCAATGATAAAAAACCTGCACTAAACAACCATGCGCTGAACAACAAGCGATAAACAACCAGCACTAAACAACTGTCACTAAACAACCTGCGCTAAACAACCAGCGCTAAGCAACCAGCACTAAACAACCACCACTAAACAACCTGCACTAAACAACCAGTGCTGAACAACAAGCGAGAAACAACCAGCACTAAACAACAGGCACTAAGCACCCAGCGCTACACAACTGGCACTAAACAATCAGCAGTAAACAAGCGGCATTAAACAGCCAGCGCTAAACAACCAGGGCTAAACATCCACCACTAAACAACCAGCGCTGAACAACCAGCACATAAAGAACCAGCATTAAACAGCCAGCGCTAAACAACCAGCACTAAATAACCAGCACTAAATAACCAGCGCTAAACGACCTGCGCTAAACAACCAGCGCTAAACAACCTGCGCTAAACAACCTGTGCTAACCAACCTGCATTAAACAACCTGCGCTAAACAACCTGTGCTAAACAACCTGCGTTAAACAACCACCACTAAACAACAAGCGCTGAACAACCAGCACTAAACAACCAGCATTAAACAAGCAACGCTAAACAACCAGCACTAAATAACCAGCGCTAAACAACCAGCGCTAAACATCCGGCACTAAACAACTGGCACTAAACACCCTGTGCTAAACAACCAGCACTAAACAACGTGTACTAAGCACCCTGTGCTAAACAACCAGCACTAAACAATGTGTACTAAACAATCGGCGCTAAACAACCAGCAGTAAACAAACGGCATTAAACAAACAGCACTAAACAACCTGCGCTAAACAACCAGTGCTGAAAAACCAGCACAATACTACCAGCGCTAAACATCCACCACTAAACAACCAGCGCTGAACAACCAGCATTAACAACCGGCACTAAACAACCAGCAGTAAACAAATGGCATTAAACAGCCAGTGCTAAACAACCAGGGCTAAACAACCAGCACTAAACAACCAGCAGTAAACAAATGGCATTAAACAGCCAGCGCTAAACAACCAGGGCTAAACAACCAGCACTAAACAACTAGCACTAAACAACCGGCACTAAACAACCAGGGCTAAAAAACCAGGGCTAAACAACCAGGGCTAAACAACGAGCACAAAAAAACTGGCACTAAACAACCAGCACTAAACAACTGGCAATAAGCAACAGGCACTAAACAACTGGCGCTAAACAACTGACTCTAAACAACTGGCACCTATCAACCGGCACTAAGCAACCAGCACTAAACAACTGGCCTTAAACAACCAGGGCTAAACAACCAGTGCTAAACAACCAGCGCTAAATAACCTGCACTAATCAACCAGCGCTAAACAACCAAAACTAAACAACCAGCAGTAAGCAACTGGCGCAAAACAACCAGCACTAAACAACCAGCACTAAACAAGCAGCACGAAACAACCGGCAATAAACAACCAGCAGTAAACAACCGGCACTAAACTACTGTCACTGAACAACCGGCACTAAACAACCTGTACAAAACAACTGGGCTAAACAATCAGCGCTAAACAACCAGAACAAAACAACCGGCACAAAACAACCAGCACTAAACAACCGGCGTTAAACATCTAGCACTAAACAACCAGCATTAAACAACCAGCACTAAACAACCGGCGCTAAACAACCAACGCTAAACAACCAGCGCTAAGCAACCTGCACTAAACAACCGGTGCTATACAACCCACACTAAACAACCAGCACAAAACAACCAGCACAAAACAACCAGCACAAAACAACTGGCACTAAACAAACTGAGATAAATATCTAGCACTAAACAACCAGCGCTAAACAACTAGCACTAAACAATCAGGGCTAAACAACCAACAGAAAACAACCGGCACTAAACAACCGCCACTAAACAACCAGCACTAAACATCCAGCACTAAACAACCAGCATTAAACAACCACTGCTAAACAACCAGCACAATATAACCGGCACTAAACAACCAGCACAAGCAGTGTGAAACAACCAGCGCTAAACAAGCAGCAGTAAACAACCAGCACTAAACAACCAGCACAAAACAACCGGCACTAAACAACCGGCACTAAACAACCGGCACTAAACAACCGGCACTAAAAAACCAGCACTAAACAACTGGCATTAACCAACCAGGGCTAAACAACCGGCGCTAAACATCAAGTGCTAAAGAACCAGCGCTAAACAACCTGCACTAATCAACCAGTGCTAAACAACCAACACTAAACAACCAGAAGTTAACAACCGGCAATAAACAACCAGCAGTAAAGAACCGGCACTAAACAACTGGCACTAAACAACAAGCACTAAACAACCGGCACAAAACAACCGGCACTAAACAACTGGCACTAAACAACCGGCACTAAACAACCACCGCTAAACAACCGGCACTAAACAACCTGCGCTAAAGAACCAGCACTAAACAACCAGCGCTAAACAACTGGCACTAAACAACCAGCACTAAACAACATGCAATAAACAACCTGCGCTAAACAACCAGCACTAAACAACCTGCGCTAAACAACCAATGCTGAAAAACGAGCACAGTACTACCAGCGCTAAACAACCAGCATTAAACATCCAACACTAAACAACCAGCGCTGTACAACCAGCACTAAATAACAAGCGCAAAACAACCAGCGCTAAACAACCGGCACTTAACAACCTGTGTTAAACAACCAGCACTAAACAACCTGTGCTAGAGAACTACCACTAAACAACCTGCACTAAACAACCAGCGCTGAACAACAAGGGATAAACAACCACCACTAAACAACCTGCACTAAGCAACCAGTGCTGAACACTGCCAGACCAATTGCCCATCACCAGAGACCAGTTGCCCATCCCCAGAGACCAGTCGCCCTTCCCAGACACCAATCGCTCATCCCCAGAAAGCAGTTGCCATCCCCAGAGACCAATCGCCCATCCCCAGGGAACTGTCACCAATCCCTGGAGACCAGGGTGTGCAGGTACACAGATCCCTGAAGGCGGCGGAACAGGTGGATAAGGTGGTAAAAAAGGCATATGGGATACTTGCCTTCATTAGCCGAGGCATAGAATATAAGAGCAAGGAGGTTATGATGGAGCTGTATAAAACACTGGTTAGGCCACAGCTGGAATACTGTGTGCAGTTCTGGTCGCCACACTACAGGAAAGATGTGATCGCGTTAGAGAGGGTGCAGAGGAGGTTCACCAGGATGTTACCAGGGCTGGAGCGCTTCAGCTATGAAGAGAGACTGGGCAGATTGGATTTGTTTTCCTTGGAGCAGAGGAGGCTGAGGGGGGACATGATTGAGGTGTACAAAATTGTGAGGGGCATAGATAGGATGGATGCTGAGGAGCTTTTCCCCTTAGTAGAGGGGTCAATAACTAGGGGGCATAGATTCAAGGTAAAGGGCGGGAGGTTTAGAGGGGATTTGAGAAAGAACTTTTTCACCCAGAGGGTGGTTGGAGTCTGGAACTCACTGCCTGAAAGGGTTGTGGAGGCAGAAACCCTCACAACATTTAAGAAGCATTTGGATGAGCATTTGAAATGCCATAGCATACAAGGCTACGGGCCAAATGCTGGAATATGGGATTAGATTAGACAGGGCTTGATGGCCGGCATGGACACGATGGGCCGAAGGGCCTCTATCCGTGCTGTATTACTCTATGACTCTATGACTCTATGACCAGTTGCCCATTCCCATAGACCAGTCGCCCATTCCCAGAGACCAATCGCCAAACCTCAGAGACCAGTCGCCCATCCCCAGAGACCAGGCGCCCATCCCCAGAGACAACTCGCCCATCTGCAGAGACCACTCGCCATCCCCAGAGACCACTCGCCATCCCCAGAGACAAGTCGCCCATCCCCAGAGACCAGTCGCCCATTGATGCGCTATCAATTACTCATAAAAGACTGAGAGTTAGAAGAGTAACTAAAGGCTTTTATTAACAACAGAATGGAGGTCTGCCTCGCGTGGTCGACCGGTCCAGGATACAAAGGGCTGGGGAGCAGTCACCTTTATACTAGGACCTGTGGGAGGAGTCAGCCGAGGCATGTCCAGGCATGTACACCGTGGAATACAAACAGGACAAACAGGAATACAAACAGTGGTTTACCACATTCACCCCTTGTTTAAAATTGAGTCCGGCGGGGTGAAGTGTATTAAAAGTTAGTGTATTGGAGTCTCTCCGGAGGTCTTGTCTGCCGCTGTGATCGGCGTGGCGACGGCAGGGGTAGTGAAGCTTCCGGCGTCGAGTCCAGCGTAGGCTGTGGCACAGGCGTGTCACGGGGCCCGGGGCCCAGGGCCCAGGCCTGCCGTCTGCTGGGGCTGGATATCGGATCGTGGGGGGGGGGATGGTAGTGGGTAGTGGGTCACTGCGGCCCCCGAGGGTGCAAGGTCTCTTATGGAGACTGTGTCCTCCCGCCCGTCCGGGTATGCGATGTAAGCATACTGGGGGTTGGCGTGGAGGAGGTCGACCCTCTCGACCAGGGGGTCCATTTTATGGGTCCTCACGTGTCTTCTCAGTAGGACCGGCCCTGGGGACGTCAGCCATGGCGGTAGCGATGTCCCCGATGTGGACTTCCTTGGGAAGACAAACATTTTCTCATGAGGGGTGGCGTTAGTGGCAGTGCAGAGCAGTGACCGAATAGAGTGGAGCGCATCGGGGAGCACATCCTGCCAGCGGGAGGTTGGAAGGCCCCTCGACTTTAAGGCTAGCAGGACGGCCTTCCAAACTGTCGCATTTTCTCTTTCCACCTGTCCGTTCCCCCGGGGGTTGTAACTGGTGGTCCTGCTTGTGGCAATACCCCTAGTTAGCAGGTACTGACGGAGTTCGTCGCTCATAAACGATGAGCCCCGGTCGCTATGGATATAGCTGGGGAAGCCGAACAGGGTGAAGAGGTTGTTCAGACATTTAATGACCGTGGCACTGGTCATGTCCGGGCAGGGGAAGGCGAACGGGAAACGGGAGTACTCATCAATAATATTGAGGAAGTACACATTGCGGTCAGAGGAGGGGAGAGGCCCTTTAAAATCAACGCTCAGGCGCTCGAAGGGGCGAGTGGCTTTTATCAGGTGGGCCCTGTCTGGTCTATAAAAGTGCGGTTTGCACTCAGTGCAGACTTGACAGTTCCTGGTCATGGTCCTGACCTCCTCAATAGAGTAAGGCAGGTTGCGGGCCTTGATGAGGTGGAAGAACCTGGTGACCCCCGGGTGGCAGAGGTCATTGTGGAGGGCCCGCAGTCTATCGATCTGCGCGCTGGCGCAGGTGCCACGCGATAGCGCATCCGGGGGTTCATTTAGCTTCCCGGGCCGGTACAAGATCTCGTAGTTGTAGGTGGAAAGTTCGATTCTCCACCTCAAGATCTTGTCATTTTTGATTTTGCCCCTCTGCTTGTTGTTAAACATAAAAGCAACTGAACGCTGGTCAGTGAGCAGGGTAAATCGTTTTCCGGCCAGGTAGTGCCTCCAATGACGCACAGCCTCCACAATCGCCTGGGCCTCCTTCTCAACAGCGGAGTGTCTGGTCTCCGGGCCTTGGAGGGTTCGTGAAAAGAAGGCCACGGGTCTCCCCGCCTGATTGAGGGTAGCGGCCAGGGCAAAGTTGGACGCGTCGCTTTCCACCTGGAAGGGGATGGATTCGTCCACTGCATGCATGGTGGCTTTGGCAATGTCCTCCTTGATACGGTGGAAGGCTAAGCGGGCCTCTGCCGTCAAGGGAAAAGAGGTGGTCTTGATCAGCGGATGGGCCTTGTCCGCATAGTAGGGGACCCACTGGGCGTAATAGGAGAAAAACCCTAGGCACCTCTTCAGGGCCTTGAGGCAGTGGGGCAGTGGAAGTTCCATAAGGGGACGCATCAGGTCGGGGTCGGGGCCGATGACTCCGTGTTCCACAACACAGCCAAGGACGGCGAGGCGGTTTGTGCGGAATATGCACTTCTCCTTGTTATATGTCAGGTTTAGGAGTTGGGCGGTGCGGAGGAATTTTTCGAGGTTTGCGTCATGGTCCTGCAAGTCACGGCCGCAGATGGTCACATTGTCCAGATATGGGAAAGTGGCCTGCAACGCATTTTGATCTACCATCCGGTCCATCTCCCTTTGGATGACAGAGACCCCGTTGGTGACGACAAAGGGAACCCTAAGGAAGTGATAAAGGCGGCCGTTTGCCTCAAAGGCAGTGTACTGGCGGTCCTCAGGGCGGATGGGGAGCTGGTGGTATGCTGATTTCAGGTCAATGGTCGAGAAGACGCGGTACTGCGCGATCTGGTTGACCATATCAGCTATACGGGGGAGTGGGTAGGCGTCCAGCAGGGTGTAGCGATTTATTGTCTGGCTGTAGTCGATGACCAGGCGCTGCTTCTCGCCGGTCTTAACGACCACAACCTGGGCTCGCCAGGGGCTGGTGCTGCCCTCAATAATCCCTTCTTTCAGGAGCCGCTCCACTTCGGTTTTAATGAAAACCCTGTCCCCGGCACTGTATCGCCTGCTCTTTGTGGTGATGGGCTTACAGTCGGGGGTGAGGTTAGCAAACAGTGGTGGGGGGGTGACTCTGAGTGTGGAGAGGTTGCACCTGGTGCGCAGCGGGCAATTTGGAAGCTGCTGGCTGCAGACTGTGAGTGGGGGTAGGGGTCCACCGTACGCCATCGTAACACTTTTAAGGTGGCACTGAAAATCTAACCCCAGCAGGACGGCAGCGCAGAGGTCAGGCAGGACCAGAAGTTTAAAATGATCGTACACGGTCCCGTCTACTACGAGTGTCACCACGCAGTAGCCGCCGATGTCCGCCGACTGATACTCGGAGGCCATAGAAATCCGCTGTTGCGCAGGCAGGACTGGGAGAGAGCAACGCCGCACCGTGTCGGGGTGGATGAAGCTCTCCGTGCTCCCAGAGTCAAAAAGGCAGATTGTATCGTGACCATTTACCTTAATGTCCATTGTGGAACTGGCCAGTTGGTGTGGCCTCGCTTGGTCCAGTGTAACGGATGCCAGAGTAGGGGTCGGTGTGTCGCTGCGGGTATCAGATGAGGCGGTGTCGGGGGCCTGCTGCGTCCCGGCTGTTGTCCAAGATGGCGGCGTCCATGATCCCCATGTGGCTGGAGGCGTCAAAATGGCTGCTGTACCGGTGATTCGCACATGGCCGGGGAGGTCCAAGATGGCGGCCCGCATGGCCCACACGTGGCGCTGCTGGGGTTCGGGGTGGCTTTGGCCCTGCAGACGCTAGCGTAGTGTCCCTTCTTCCAGCAGCCCGAGCAGATCGCGTTTTTCGCCGGGCAGCGCGCTCTGGGGTGTTTTGCCTGGCCACAGAAGTAGCATTTCTGGCCTTGGGGCACTGCTGTCTGGCCTTGGGACACTGCTGCGGTAGTTGGGCCATTGTTGGGGTGTGGCTGGGGTGGCACGGCGCTATGAGGCGGTCCTACCGTGTCCCAGGCTGTCATTCCCCGCGGCGTCCACGGTGCAGAGGAGTAGGCATCCATGCCCTGGTAGGCTGCATCCAACGATAATGCGAGTTCAGAGGCCTTGTTGAGGTCGAGGTTACTCTGCTCCAACAGTCGCTGTCGGGTGTAATTGGATCTGTGGCCCGCTACAAAAGCGTCCCGGATAAGTTCCTCTGTGTACACGGCAGCCTTTACATCCTTACAACCACAGACAGTGCCTGAAGGTATTCCACGGTCGATTCCCCAGGTTGTTGTTTACGACTCCCCAGGAGGTGCCTGGCGTACACTTCGTTCACTGGGCACGTGTACTGGTCCTTGAGGAGCTTGATAGCGTCCGCATACGAGGTCGCGTCTTGGATGACCGAGAACACTCGGTGGTTCACTTTGGAGGTCAGGACATCCAGTTTGTCCTCGTCCGATTTGATTGCTTCGGAGGCGGTCAGGAAATTTTCGAAACACTTAAGCAAGTGAGTAAACTTGGTGGATGAGTCCGCCTCCCGATGATCTAAGTCCAGGCATGCTGGTGTGAAGATCTTCTCCATTATAAAAATGTTGTTAATAAAATTGATGCGCTATCAATTACTCATAAAAGACTGAGAGTTAGAAGAGTAACTAAAGGCTTTTATTAACAACAGAATGGAGGTCTGCCTCGCGTGGTCGACCGGTCCAGGATACAAAGGGCTGGGGAGCAGTCACCTTTATACTAGGACCTGTGGGAGGAGTCAGCCGAGGCATGTCCAGGCATGTACACAGTGGAATACAAACAGGACAAACAGGAATACAAACAGTGGTTTACCACACCCATCCCAAGAGAGACCAATCGCTCATCCCCAGAGACCAGTCACCCATCTGCAGAGTCCACTCGCCCATCCCCAGAGACAAGTCGCCCATCCCCAGAGACCAGTCGCCCATCCCCAGAGACCAACCGACCATCCCCAGAGACCAGTCGCGCACTTTCAGGGACCAGTCACCCATCCCCAGAGTCCAATTGCCCATTCCCAGAGACCACTCGTCCATCCCCAGAGATCAGTCACCCATCCCCAGAGATCAGTTGCCCATCCCAGAGATCACTCGCCCATCCCCAGAGATCAGTCACCCATCCCCAGAGATCAGTTGCCCATCCCCAGAGACCACTTGCCCATCCCCAGAGACCACTCACCCATCCTTAGAGACCACTCGCCCATCCCAAGAGACTAGTCACCCATCCCCAACCAATCGCACATTACCACAGACTACTCACCCATCCCTAGAGCCCACTCGCCCATTCCTAGAGACTACTCGCCCGTCCCAAGAGACTAATCACCCATCCCTGACAAATCGCACATTACCACAGAGCAGTCGCCCATCCCCAGAGACCACTTGCACATCCCCAGAGACCTCTCGCCCATCCACAGCGACCAATCACCAATCCTCAGAGACCAGTCGTCCATCCGCAGAGACCAGTCACCCATACTCAGAGACCAGTAACCCATCCCTCGGGACCAGTCGCCCATCCCCAGAGACAAGTCCCACATTCCCACAGACCAGTCCCCATCCCCAGAGACAAATTGCCCATCCCCAGAAACCAGTCGCCCAACCGCAGAGACAACCTGCCCATCCCCAGAGACCAGTCACCCATCCCCAGAGACCAGTCACCCATCCCCAGAGGCCACTCGCACATCCCCAGAGACCTCTCGCCCAACCCCAGAGACCACTCGCCCATCCCCACAGACCAGTAGCCCATCCCCAGAGACCAGTCGCCCATCCCGAGAGACCACTTGGCCATCCCCGGGGACCAATCGTCCATGCACACAGACCAGTCGCTCATCCCCAGAGACCAGTCGCTCATCCCCAGAGACCAATCGCCCATCCCCAGAGTTTCCAGTCACCAATTCCCAAAGACCAATCATCCTTCCTGAATGAGAACAACCACCCGTCACCAGTGACCAGTCGCCCACCCACAGAGACCAATCGCCCATCCCCAGAGACCAATCGCCTGTTCCCAGAGACCAGTCACCGATCCACAGAGACTATTCGCCCATCGCCAGAGAGCACACGCCCATCACCAGAGATCAGTCACCCATCCCCAGAGATCAGTGGCCCATCCCCAGAGAGCACTCACCCCTCCCCACAGACCAATTGCTCATCCCCAGAGAGACCAATCACCCATCCCCAGAGGCCAGTCACCTATCCTCAGAGACCAGTCGTCCATTCGCAGAGACCAGTCACCCATCCCCAGAGACCAGTAACTCATCCCCATGGACCAGTCGCCCATCCCCAGAGACCACGCGCCCATCCCCAGAGACCAATCGCACATCCCCAGGGAACTGTCGCCAAACCCCGGAGACCAGTTGCCCATCCCCATAGACCAATCGCCTGTTCCCAGAGGCCAGTCACCGATCCACAGAGACTATTCGCCCATCGCCAGAGAGCACACGCCCATCACCAGAGATCAGTCACCCATCCCCAGAGATCAGTGGCCCATCCCCAGAGAGCACTCACCCCTCCCCACAGACCAATTGCCCATCCCCAGAGAGACCAATCACCCATCCCCAGAGACCAGTCACCCATCTGCAGAGAACACTCGCCCATCCCCAGCGACCAATCACCTATCCTCAGAGACCAGTCGTCCATTCGCAGAGACCAGTAACCATCCCCAGAGATCAGTAACCCATCCCCATGGACCAGTCGCCCATCCCCAGAGACCACGCGCCCATCCCCAGAGACCAATCGCCCATCCCCAGGGAACTGTCGCCAAACCCCAGAGACCTGTCGCCCATCCCCAGAGACCACTCGCCCATCGCAAGAGACCAATCACCCATCCACAGAGACCAGTCGCCCATCCCCAGAGACCACTCGCCCATCCCCAGAGACCAGTCACCCATCCCGAGAGACCAGGCGCCCATCCCCAGAGACAAATCGCCCATCCCCAGAGAGCACTCGACAATCCCCAGAGACCAATTGCCAATTCCCAGAGACCAGTCGCCCATACCCAGGGACCAATCACCCATCACCAGAGACCAGTCGCCCATCCCCAGAGACCACTCGTCCATCCCCAGAAAGCAGTCACCCATTCCCAGAGATGAGTTGCTCATCCCCAGAGACCACTCGCCCATCCCCAGAGACCAGTCACCCATCCCCAGAGACCAGTCGCCCATCCCCAGAGAAAAACCGACCATCCCCAGTGAGACAAGTCGCCCATCCCCAGAGACCAGTCGCCCATCCCAAGAGCGACCAATCGCTCATCCCAGAGACCATTCACCCATCTGCAGGGCCCACTCGCCCATTTCCAGAGACCAGTCGCCCATCCACATAGACCAGTCACCCATCCCCAGAGACCAACCGACCATCCCCAGAGACCAGTCGCCCATTTTCAGTGACCAGTCACCCATCCCCAGAGTCCAATCGCCCATTCCCAGAGACCACTCGTCCATCCCCAGAGATCAGTCAGCCATCCCCAGAGATCAGCTGCCCATCCCCAGAGACCACTTGCCCATCCCCAGAGACCACTCGCCCATCCCTAGAGACCACTCGCCCATCCCAAGAGACTAGTCGCCCATCTCCAACAAATCGCACATTACCACAGACCACTCGCCCATCTCTAGAGCCCACTCGCCCATTCCTAGAAACCACTCACCCGTCCCAAGAGACTAGTCGCCCATCCCCGACAAATCGCACATTACCACAGAGCAGTCGCCCATCCCCAGAGACCACTCGCACATCCCCAGAGACATCTCGCCCATCCACAGCGACCAATCACCAATCCGCAGAGACCAGTCGCCCATCCACAGAGACCAGCCACCCATACCCAGAGACCAGTAACCCATCCGTCTGGACCAGTCGCCCATCCACAGAGACAAGTCGCTCATCCCCACAGACCAGTCCCCATCCCCAGAGACCAATCGCCCATCCCCAGAAACCAGTCGCCCAACACCAGAGATGACTTACCCATCCCCAGAGACCAGTCACCCATCCCCAGAGACCAGTCACCCATCCCCAGTGGCCAGTCGCACATCCACAGAGACCTCTCGCCCAACCCCAGACACCACTCGCCCATCCCCACAGACCAGTCACCCATCCCCAGAGACCAATCGCCCATCCGCAGAGACCAATTGCCCATCCCCAGAGTTTCCAGTCGCTAATTCCCAAAGACCAATCATCCTTCCTGAATGAGAACAATCACCCGTCACCAGTGACCAGTCGCCCACCCACAGAGACCAATCGCCCATCCCCAGAGAACAATCGCCTGTTGCCAGAGACCAGTCACCGATCCACAGAGACTATTCACCCATCGCCAGAGAGCACTCGCCCATCACCAGAAATCAGTCACCCATCCCCAGAGATCAGTGGCCCATCCCCAGAGAACACTCACCCATCCCCACAGACCAATTGCCCATCCCCAGAGAGACCAATCACCCATCCCCAGAGACCAGTCACCCATCTGCAGAGACCACTCGCCCATCCCCAGCGACCAATCACCTATCCCCAGAGACCAGTAACCCACCCCCATGGACCAGTCGCCCATCCCCAGAGAACACGCACCCATCCCCAGAGAACAATCGCCCATCCCCAGGTAACTGTCGCCAAACCACCGAGACCAGTTGCCCACCCCCATAGACCAGTCGCCCATTCTCAGAGACCAATCGCCAAACCCCAGAGACCAGTCGCCCATCCCCAGAGACCACTCGCCCATCGCAAGAGACCAGTCACCCATCCACAGAGACCAGTCGCCCATCCCCAGAGACCACTCGCCCATCCCCAGAGACCAGTCACCCATCCCGAGAGACCAGGCGCCCATCCCCAGAGACAACTCGCCCATCCCCAGAAACCAGTCGACCATCCCCAGAGACCAATCGACCATCCCCAGAGACCAGTCGCCCATTCTCAGGGACCAGTCGCCCATCCCCAGAGACCACTCGCCCATCCCCAGAGAACACTCGACAATCCCCGGAGACCAATTGCCAATTCCCAGAGACCAATCGCCCATACCCAGAGACCAATCACCCATCACCAGAGACCAGTCGCCCATCCCCAGAGACCAGTCACCCATCCCCAGAGACCAGTCGCCCATCCCCAGAGACCAACCGACCATCCCCAGTGAGACAAGTCGCCCATCCCCAGAGATCAGTCGCCCATCCCAAGAGAGACCAATCGCTCATCCCAGAGACCAGTCACCCATTTGCAGAGTCCACTCGCCCATTTCCAGAGACCAGTCGCCCATCCCCAGAGACCAGTCGCCCATCCCCAGAGATGAGTTGCCCATCCCCAGAGACCACTCGCCCATCCCCAGAGACCAGTCACCCATCCCCAGAGACCAGTCGCCCATCCCCAGAGACCAACCGACCATCCCCAGTGAGACAAGTCACCCATCCCCAGAGACCAGTCGCCCATCCCAAGAGGGACCAATCGCTCATCCCAGAGACCAGTCACACATTTGCAGAGCCCACTCGCCCATTTCCAGAGAACAGTCGCCCATCCCCAGAGACCAGTCGCCCATCCCCAGAGACCAACCGACCATTCCCAGAGACCAGTCGCCCATTTTCAGTGACCAGTCACCCATCGCCAGAGTCCAATCGCCCATTCCCAGAGACCACTCGTCCAACCCCAGAGATCAGTCACCCATCCCCGGAGATCATTTGCCCATCCCCAGAGACCACTCGCCCATCCCCAGAGACCACTCGCCCATCCCTAGAGACCACTCGCCCATCCCAAGAGACTAGTCGCCCATCCGCAACCAATCGCACATTACCACAGACCACTCGCCCATCACTAGAGCCCACTCGCCCATTCCTAGAGACCACTCGCCCGTCCCAAGAGACCAGTCGCCCATCCCCGACAAATCGCACATTACCACAGAGCAGTCGCCCATCCCCAGAGACCACTTGCACATCCCCAGAGACCTCTCGCCCATCCACAGCGACCAATCACCAATCCGCAGAGACCAGTCGTCCATCCACAGAGACCAGTGACCCATACCCAGAGACCAGTAACCCATCCCTCTGGACCAGTCGCCCATCCCCAGAGACAAGTCGCCCATCCCCACAGACCAGTCCCCATCCGCAGAGACCAATCGCCCATCCCCAGAAACGAGTCGCCCAACCCCAGAGACGACTTGCCCATCCCCAGAGACCAGTCACCCATCCCCAGAGACCAGTCACCCATCCCCAGAGTCAACTCGCACATCCCCAGAGACCTCTCGCCCAACCCCAGAGACCACTCGCCCATCCCCACAGACCAGTCGCCCATCCCCAGAGCCCAGCCGCCCATCCCGAGAGACCACTCGGCCATTCCCGGGGACCAATCGCCCATGCACAGAGACCAGTCGCTCATCCCCAGAGACCAATCGCCCATCCCCAGAGACCAGTCGCTCATCCCCAGAGACCAATCGCCCATCCGCAGAGACCAATTGCCCATCCCCAGAGTTCCCAGTCGCCAATTCCCAAAGACCAATCATCCTTCCTGAATGAGAACAATCACCCGTCACCAGTGACCAGTCGCCCACCCACAGAGACCAATCGCCCATCCCCAGAGATAAATCGCCTGTTGCCAGAGACCAGTCACCGATCCACAGAGACTATTCGCCCATCGCCAGAGAGCACTCCCCCATCACCAGAGATCAGTCACCCATCCCCAGAGATCAGTGGCCCATCCCCAGAGACCACTCACCCATCCCCAGAGACCAGTCGCCCATCCCCAGAGACCAACTGACCATCCCCAGAGACCAGTCGCCCATTTTCAGTGACCAGTCACCCATCCCCAGAGTCCAATCGCCCATTCCCAGAGACCACTCGTCCATCCCCAGAGATCAGTCACCCATCCCCAGAGATCAGTTGCCCATCCCCAGAGACCACTCACCCATCCCCAGAGACCACTCGCCCATCCCTAGAGACCACTCGCCCATTCCAAGAGACTAGTCGCCCATCCCCAATCAATCGCACATTAACACAGACCACTCGCCCATCACTAGAGCCCACTCGCCCATTCCTAGAGACCACTCGCCCGTCCCAAGAGACTAGTCGCCCATCCCCGACAAATCGCACATTACCACAGAGCAGTCGCCCATCCCCAGAGACCACTCGCACATCCCCAGAGACCTCTCGCCCATCCACAGCGACCAATCACCAATCCGCAGAGACCAGTCGTCCATCCGCAGAGACCAGTCACCCATACCCAGAGACCAGTAACCCATCCCTCTGGACTAGTCGCCCATTCCCAGAGACAAGTCGCCCATCCCCACAGACCAGTCCCCATCCCCAGAGACCAATCGCACATCCTCAGAAACCAGTCGCCCAACCCCAGAGATGACTTGCCCATCCCCACAGACCAGTCACCTATCCGCAGAGACCAGTCACCCATACCCAGAGACCAGTAACCCATCCCTCTGGACCAGTCGCCCATCCCCAGAGACAAGTCGCCCATCCCCACAGACCAGTCCCCATCCCCAGACACCAATCGCCCATCCCCAGAAACCAGTCGCCCAACCCCAGAGATGACTTGCCCATCCCCAGAGACCAGTCACCCATCCCCAGAGACCAGTCACCCATCACCAGAGGCCACTCGCACATCCCCAGAGACCTCTCGCCCAACCCCAGAGACCACTCGCCCAACCCCACAGACCAGTCGCCCATCCCCAGAGACCAGTCGCCCATCCTGAGAGACCACTCGGCCATCCCCGGGGACCAATCCCCCATGCACAGAGACCAGTCGCTCATTCCCAGAGACCAGTCGCTCATTCCCAGAGACCAATCGCCCATCCCCAGAGTTTCCAGTGGCCAATTCCCAAAGACCAATCATCCTTCCTGAATGAGAACAATCACCCATCACCAGTGACCAGTCGCCCACCCACAGAGACCAATCGCCCATCCCCAGAGACCAATCGCCCATCCCCAGAGACCAATCGCCCATCCCCAGAGACCAATTGCCTGTTCCCAGAGTTTCCAGTCGCCAATTCCCAGAGACCAATCATCCTTCCTGAATGAGAACAATCACCCATCACCACTGACCAGTCGCCCACCCACAGAGACCAATCGCCCATCCCCAGAGACCAATCGCCTGTTCCCAGAGACCAGTCACAGATCCACAGAGACTATTCGCCCATCGCCAGAGAGCACACGCCCATCACCAGAGATCAGTCACCCATCCCCAGAGATCTGTGGCCCATCTCCAGAGAGCACTCACCCCTCCCCACAGACCAATTGCCCATCCCCAGAGAGACCAATCACCCATCCCCAGAGACCAGTCACCCATCTGCAGAGACCACTCTCCCATCCCCAGCGACCAATCACCTATCCTCAGAGATCAGTCGTCCATTCGCAGAGACCAGTCACCCATCCCCAGAGATCAGTAACCCATCCCCATGGACCAGTCGCCCATCCCCAGAGACCACGCGCCCATCCCCAGAGACCAATCGCCCATCCCCAGGGAACTGTCGCCAAACCCCAGAGACCAGTCGCCCATCCCCAGAGACCACTCGCCCATCGCAAGAGACCAGTCACCCATCCACAGAGACCAGTCGCCCATCCCCAGAGACCACTCGCCCATCCCCAGAGACCAGTCACCCATCCCGAGAGACCAGGAGCCCATCTCCAGAGACAACTCGCCCATCCCCAGAAACCAGTCGACCATCCCCAGAGACCAATCGACCATCCCCAGAGACCAGTCGCCCATTCTCAGGGACCAGTGGCCCATCCCCAGAGACCACGTGCCCATCCCGAGAGACCAATCGCCCATCCCCAGGGAACAGTCGCCAAACCCCAGAGACCAGTCGCCCATCCCCAGAGACCACTCGCCCATCGCAAGAGACCAGTCACCCATCCACAGGGACCAGTCGCCCATCCCCAGTGACCACTCGCCCATCCCCAGAGACCAGTCACCCATCCCGAGAGACCAGGAGCCCATCCCCAGAGATAACTCGCCCATCCCCAGAAACCAGTCGACCATCCCCAGAGACCAATCGACCATCCCCAGAGACAAGTCGCCCATTCTCAGGGACCAGTCGCCCATCCCCAGAGACCACTCGCCCATCCCCAGAGAACACTCGACAATCCCCGGAGACCAATTGCCAATTCCCAGAGACCAATCGCCCATACCCAGAGACCAATCACCCATCACCAGAGACCAGTCGCCCATCCCCAGAGAACACTCGTCCATCCCCAGAGAAAAGTCACCCATCCCCAGAGATGAGTTGCCCATCCCCAGAGACCACTCGCCCATCCCCAGAGACCAGTCACCCATCCCCAGAGACCAGTCGCCCATCCCCAGAGACCAACCGACCATCCCCAGTAAGACAAGTCGCCCATCCCCAGAGGCCAGTCGCCCATCCCAAGAGAGACCAATCGCTCATCCCAGAGACCAGTCACCTATTTGCAGAGTCCACTCGCCCAATTCCAGAGACCAGTCGCCCATCCCCAGAGACCAGTCGCCCATCCCTAGAGACCAACCGACCATTCCCAGAGACCAGTCGCCCATTTTCAGTGACCAGTCACCCATCGCCAGAGTCCAATCGCCCATTCCCAGAGACCACTCATCCATCCCCAGAGATCAGTCACCCATCCCCGGAGATCATTTGCCCATCCCCAGAGACCACTCGCCCATCCCTAGAGACCACTCGCCCATCCCAAGAGACTAGTCGCCCATCCGCAACCAATCGCACATTACCACAGACCACTCGCCCATCACTAGAGCCCACTCGCCCATTCCTAGAGACCACTCGCCCGTCCCAAGAGACTAGTCGCCCATCCCCGACAAATCGCACATTACCACAGAGCAGTCGCCCATCCCCAGAGGCCACTCGCACATCCCCAGAGACCTCTCGCCCATCCACAGCAACCAATCACCAATCCGCAGAGACCAGTCGTCCATCCACAGAGACCAGTGACCCATACCCAGAGACCAGTAACCCATCCCTCTGGACCTGTCGCCCATCCCCAGAGACAAGTCGCCCATCCCCACAGACCAGTCCCCATCCGCAGAGACCAGTCGCCCATCCCCAGAAACGAGTCGCCCAACCCCAGAGACAACTTGCCCATCCCCAGAGACCAGTCACCCATCCCCAGAGACCAGTCACCCATCCCCAGAGGCAACTCGCACATCCACAGAGACCTCTCGCCCAACCACAGAGACCACTCGCCCATCCCCACAGAGCAGTCGCCCATCCCCAGAGACCAGTCGCCCATCCCGAGAGACCACTCGGCAATCCCCGGGGACCAATCGCCCATGCACAGAGACCAGTCGCTCATCCCCAGAGACCAATCGCCCATCCCCAGAGACCAGTCGCTCATCCCCAGAGACCAATCGCTCATCCGCAGAGACCAATTGCCCATCCCCAGAGTTTCCAGTCGCCAATTCCCAAAGACCAATCATCCTTCCTGAATGAGAACAATCACCCGTCACCAGTGACCAGTCGCCCACCCACAGAGACCAATCGCCCATCCCCAGAGAACAATCGCCTGTTGCCAGAGACCAGTCACTGATCCACAGAGGCTATTCACCCATCGCCAGAGAGCACTCGCCCATCACCAGAGATCAGTCACCCATCCCCAGAGATCAGTGGCCCATCCCCAGAGACCACTCACCCATCCCCACAGACCAATTGCCCATCCCCAGAGAGACCAATCACCCATCCCCAGAGACCAGTCACCCATCTGCAGAGACCACTCGCCCATCCCCAGCGACCAATCACCTATCCACAGAGACCAGTAACCCACCCCCATGGACCAGTCGCCCATCCCCAGAGAGCACGCGCCCATCCCCAGAGAACAATCGCCCATCCCCAGGTAACTGTCGCCAAACCCCCGAGACCAGTTGCCCATCCCCATAGACCAGTCGCCCATTCTCAGAGACCAATCGCCAAACCCCAGAGACCAGTCGCCCATCCCCAGAGACCACTCGCCCATCGCAAGAGACCAGTCACCCATCCACAGTGACCAGTCGCCCATCCCCAGAGACCACTCGCCCATCCCCAGAGACCAGTCACCCATCCCGAGAGACCAGGCGCCCATCCCCAGACACAACTCGCCCATCCGCAGGGACCACTCGCCCATCCCAAGAGACCAGTCGCCCATCCCCAGAAACCAGTCGACTATCCCCAGAGACCAATCGACCATCCCCAGAGACCAGTCGCACATTCTCAGGGACCAGTCGCCCATCCCCAGAGACCACTCGCCCATCCCCAGAGAACACTCGAAAATCCCCGGAGACCAATTGCCAATTCCCAGAGACCAATCGCCCATACCCAGAGACCAATCACCCATCACCAGAGACCAGTCGCTCATCACCAGAGACCACTCGTCCATCCCCAGAGATCAGTCACCCATCCCCAGAGATGAGTTGACCATCCCCAGAGACCACTCACCCATCCCAAGAGAGACCAATCGCTGATCCCCAGAGACCAGTCACCCATCTGCAGAGTCCACTCGCCCATCCCCAGAGACCAGTCGCCCATCCCCAGAGACCAGTCGGCAATCCCCAGAGACCAACCGACCATCCCCAATGAGACAAGTCGCCCATCCCCAGAGGCCAGTCGCCCATCCCAAGAGAGACCAATCGCTCATCCCAGAGACCAGTCACCCATCTGCAGAGTCCACTCGCCCATCCCCAGAGACCAGTCGCCCATCCCGAGAGACCAGTCGCCCATCCCCAGAGACCAACTGACCATCCCCAGAGACCATTCGCCCATTTTCAGTGACCAGTCACCCATCCCCAGAGTCCAATCGCCCATTCCCAGAGAGCACTCGTCCATCCCCAGAGATCAGTCACCCATCCCCAGAGATCAGTTGCCCATCCCCAGAGACCACTCACCCATCCCCAGAGACCACTCGCCCATCCCTAGAGACCACTCGCCCGTCCCAAGAGACTAGTCGCCCAACCCCGACAAATCGCATATTACCACAGAGCAGTCGCCCATCCCCAGAGAACACTCGCACATCCCCAGAGACCTCTCGCCCATCCACAGCGACCAATCACCAATCCGCAGAGACCAGTCGTCCATCCGCAGAGACCAGTCACCCATACCCAGAGACCAGTAACCCATCCCTCTGGACTAGTCGCCCATCCCCAGAGACAAGTCGCCCATCCCCACAGACCAGTCCCCATCTCCAGAGACCAATCGCACAACCTCAGAAACCAGTCGCCCAACCCCAGAGATGACTTGCCCATCCCCACAGACCAGTCACACATCCGCAGAGACCAGTCACCCATACCCAGAGACCAGTAACCCATCCCTCTGGACCAGTCGCCCATCCCCAGAGACAAGTCGCCCATCCCCACAGACCAGTCCCCATCCCCAGAGACCACTCACCCATCCCCACAGACCAATTGCCCATCCCCAGAGAGACCAATCACCCATCCCCAGAGACCAGTCACCCATCTGCAGAGACCACTCGCCCATCCCCAGCGACCAATCACCTATCCCCAGAGACCAGTAACCCACCCCCATGGACCAGTCGCCCATCCCCAGAGAACACGCGCCCATCCCCAGAGAACAATCGCCCATCCCCAGGTAACTGTCGCCAAACCCCCGAGACCAGTTGCCCATCCCCATCGACCAGTCGCCCATTCTCAGAGACCAATCGCCAAACCCCAGAGACCAGTCGCCCATCCCAAGAGACCACTCGCCCATCGCAAGAGACCAGTCACCCATCCACAGAGACCTTTCGCCCATCCCCAGAGACCACTCGCCCATCCCCAGAGACCAGTCACCCATCCCGAGAGACCAGGCGCCCATCCCCAGAGACAACTCGCCCATCCGCAGAGACCACTCGCCCATCCCAAGAGACCAGTCGCCCATCCCCAGAAACCAGTCGACTATCCCCAGAGACCAATCGACCATCCCCAGAGACCAGTCGCCCATTCTCAGGGACCAGTCGCCCATCCCCAGAGACCACTCGCCCATCCCCAGAGAACACTCGAAAATCCCCGGAGACCAATTGCCAATTCCCAGAGACCAATCGCCCATACCCAGAGACCAATCACCCATCACCAGAGACCAGTCGCCCATCCCCAGAGACCACTCGTCCATCCCCAGAGATCAGTCACCCATCCCCAGAGATGAGTTGCCCATCCCCAGAGACCACTCACCCATCCCAAGAGAGACCAATCGCTCATCCCCAGAGACCAGTCACCCATCTGCAGAGTCCACTCGCCCATCCCCAGAGACCAGTCGCCCATCCCCAGAGACCAGTCGGCAATCCCCAGAGACCAACCGACCATCCCCAGTGAGACAAGTCGCCCATCCCCAGAGGCCAGTCACCCATCCCAAGAGAGACCAATCGCTCATCCCAGAGACCAGTCACCCATCTGCAGAGTCCACTCGCCCATCCCCAGAGACCAGTCGCCCATCCCGAGAGACCAGTCGCCCATCCCCAGAGACCAACTGACCATCCCCAGAGACCATTCGCCCATTTTCAGTGACCAGTCACCCATCCCCAGAGTCCAATCGCCCATTCCCAGAGAGCACTCGTCCATCCCCAGAGATCAGTCACCCATCCCCAGAGATCAGTTGCCCATCCCCAGAGACCACTCACCCATCCCCAGAGACCACTCGCCCATCCCTAGAGACCACTCGCCCATTCCAAGAGACTAGTCGCCCATCCCCAATCAATCGCACATTACCACAGACCACTCGCCCATCACTAGAGCCCACTCGCCCATTCCTAGAGACCACTCGCCCGTCCCAAGAGACTAGTCGCCCATCCCCGACAAATCGCATATTACCACAGAGCAGTCGCCCATCCCCAGAGACCACTCGCACATCCCCAGAGACCTCTCGCCCATCCACAGCGACCAATCACCAATCCGCAGAGACCAGTCGTCCATCCGCAGAGACCAGTCACCCATACCCAGAGACCAGTAACCAATCCCTCTGGACTAGTCGCCCATCCCCAGAGACAAGTCGCCCATCCCCACAGACCAGTCCCCATCTCCAGAGACCAATCGCACAACCTCAGAAACCAGTCGCCCAACCCCAGAGATGACTTGCCCATCCCCGCAGACAAGTCACACATCCGCAGAGACCAGTCACCCATACCCAGAGACCAGTAACCCATCCCTCTGGACCAGTCGCCCATCCCCAGAGACAAGTCGCCCATCCCCACAGACCAGTCCCCATCCCCAGAGACCACTCACCCATCCCCACAGACCAATTGCCCATCCCCAGAGAGACCAATCACCCATCCCCAGAGACCAGTCACCCATCTGCAGAGACCACTCGCCCATCCCCAGCGACCAATCACCTATCCCCAGAGACCAGTAACCCACCCCCATGGACCAGTCGCCCATCCCCAGAGAACACGCGCCCATCCCCAGAGAACAATCGCCCATCCCCAGGTAACTGTCGCCAAACCCCCGAGACCAGTTGCCCATCCCCATCGACCAGTCGCCCATTCTCAGAGACCAATCGCCAAACCCCAGAGACCAGTCGCCCATCCCCAGAGACCACTCGCCCATCCCCAGAGACCAGTCACCCATCCCGAGAGACCAGGCGCCCATCCCCAGAGACAACTCGCCCATCCGCAGAGACCACTCGCCCATCCCAAGAGACCAGTCGCCCATCCCCAGAAACCAGTCGACTATCCCCAGAGACCAATCGACCATCCCCAGAGACCAGTCGCCCATTCTCAGGGACCAGTCGCCCATCCCCAGAGACCACTCGCCCATCCCCAGAGAACACTCGAAAATCCCCGGAGACCAATTGCCAATTCCCAGAGACCAATCGCCCATACCCAGAGACCAATCACCCATCACCAGAGACCAGTCGCCCATCCCTAGAGACCACTCGTCCATCCCCAGAGATCAGTCACCCATCCCCAGAGATGAGTTGCCCATCCCCAGAGACCACTCGCCCATCCCAAGAGAGACCAATCGCTCATCCCCAGAGACCAGTCACCCATCTGCAGAGTCCACTCGCCCATCCCCAGAGACCAGTCGCCCATCCCCAGAGACCAGTCGGCAATCCCCAGAGACCAACCGACCATCCCCAGTGAGACAAGTCGCCCATCCCCAGACGCCAGTCGCCCATCCCAAGAGAGACCAATCGCTCATCCCAGAGACCAGTCACCCATCTGCAGAGTCCACTCGCCCATCCCCAGAGACCAGTCGCCCATCCCGAGAGACCAGTCGCCCATCCCCAGAGACCAACTAACCATCCCCAGAGACCAGTCGCCCATTTTCAGTGACCAGTCACCCATCCCCAGAGTACAATCGCCCATTCCCAGAGACCACTCGTCCATCCCCAGAGATCAGTCACCCATCCCCAGAGATCAGTTGCCCATCCCCAGATACCACTCGCCCAACCCCACAGACCAGTCGCCCATCCCCAGAGACCAGTCGCCCATCCTGAGAGACCACTCGGCCATCCCCGGGGACCAATCCCCCATGCACAGAGACCAGTCGCTCATTCCCAGAGACCAGTCGCTCATTCCCAGAGACCAATCGCCCATCCCCAGAGTTTCCAGTCGCCAATTCCCAAAGACCAATCATCCTTCCTGAATGAGAACAATCACCCGTCACCAGTGACCAGTCGCCCACCCACAGAGACCAATCGCCCATCCCCAGAGACCAATCGCCCATCCCCAGAGACCAATTGCCTGTTCCCAGAGTTTCCAGTCGCCAATTCCCAGAGACCAATCATCCTTCCTGAATGAGAACAATCACCCATCACCACTGACCAGTCGCCCACCCACAGAGACCAATCGCCCATCCCCAGAGACCAATCGCCTGTTCCCAGAGACCAGTCACCGATCCACAGAGACTATTCGCCCATCGCCAGAGAGCACACGCCCATCACCAGAGATCAGTCACCCATCCCCAGAGATCTGTGGCCCATTCCCAGAGAGCACTCACCCCTCCCCACAGACCAATTGCCCATCCCCAGAGAGACCAATCACCCATCCCCAGAGACCAGTCACCCATCTGCAGAGACCAATCGCCCATCCCCAGCGACCAATCACCTATCCTCAGAGACCAGTCGTCCATTCGCAGAGACCAGTCACCCATCCCCAGAGATCAGTAACCCATCCCCATGGACCAGTCGCCCATCCCCAGAGACCACGCGCCCATCCCCAGAGACCAATCGCCCATCCCCAGGGAACTGTCGCCAAACCCCAGAGACCAGTCGCCCATCCCCAGAGACCACTCGCCCATCGCAAGAGACCAGTCACCCATCCACAGAGACCAGTCGCCCATCCTCAGAGACCACTCGCCCATCCCCAGAGACCAGTCACCCATCCCGAGAGACCAGGAGCCCATCCCCAGGGACAACTCGCCCATCCCCAGAAACCAGTCGACCATCCCCAGAGACCAATCGACCATCCCAGAGACCAGTCGCCCATTCTCAGGGACCAGTCGCCCATCCCCAGAGACTACGTGCCCATCCCCAGAGACCAATCGCCCATCCCCAGGGAACAGTCGCCAAACCCCAGAGACCAGTCGCCCATCCCCAGAGACCACTCGCCCATCGCAAGAGACCAGTCACCCATCCACAGAGACCAGTCGCCCATCCCCAGTGACCACTCGCCCATCCCCAGAGATCAGTCACCCATCCCGAGAGACCAGGAGCCCATCCCCAGAGACAACTCGCCCATCCCCAGAAACCAGTCGACCATCCCCAGAGACCAATCGACCATCCCCAGAGACCAGTCGCCCATTCTCAGGGACCAGTCGCCCATCCCCAGAGACCACTCGCCCATCCCCAGAGAACACTCGACAATCCCCGGAGACCAATTGCCAATTCCCAGAGACCAATCGCCCATACCCAGAGACCAATCACCCATCACCAGAGACCAGTCGCCCATCCCCAGAGAACACTCGTCCATCCCCAGAGAAAAGTCACCCATCCCCAGAGATGAGTTGCCCATCCCCAGAGACAACTCGCCCATCCCCAGAGACCAGTCACCCATCCCCAGAGACCAGTCGCCCATCCCCAGAGACCAACCGACCATCCCCAGTAAGACAAGTCGCCCATCCCCAGAGGCCAGTCGCCCATCCCAAGAGAGACCAATCGCTCATCCCAGAGACCAGTCACCCATTTGCAGAGTCCACTCGCCCATTTCCAGAGACCAGTCGCCCATCCCCAGAGACCAGTCGCCCATCCCTAGAGACCAACCGACCATTCCCAGAGACCAGTCGCCCATTTTCAGTGACCAGTCACCCATCGCCAGAGTCCAATCGCCCATTCCCAGAGACCACTCGTCCATCCCCAGAGATCAGTCACCCATCCCCGGAGATCATTTGCCCATCCCCAGAGACCACTCGCCCATCCCCAGAGACCACTCGCCCATCCCTAGAGACCACTCGCCCATCCCAAGAGACTAGTCGCCCATCCGCAACCAATCGCACATTACCACAGACCACTCGCCCATCACTAGAGCCCACTCGCCCATTCCTAGAGACAACTCGCCCGTCCCAAGAGACTAGTGGCCCATCCCCGACAAATTGCACATTACCACAGAGCAGTCGCCCATCCCCAGAGGCCACTCGCACATCCCCAGAGACCTCTCGCCCATCCACAGCGACCAATCACCAATCCGCAGAGACCAGTCGTCCATCCACAGAGACCAGTGACCCATACCCAGAGACCAGTAACCCATCCCTCTGGACCAGTCGCCCATCCCCAGAGACAAGTCGCCCATCCCCACAGACCAGTCCCCATCCGCAGAGACCAATCGCCCATCCCCAGAAACGAGTCGCCCAACCCCAGAGACAACTTGCCCATCCCCAGAGACCAGTCACCCATCCCCAGAGACCAGTCACCCATCCCCAGAGGCAACTCGCACATCCACAGAGACCTCTCGCCCAACCCCAGAGACCACTCGCCCATCCCCACAGACCAGTCGCCCATCCCCAGAGACCAGTCGCCCATCCCGAGAGACCACTCGGCCATCCCCAGAGACCAGTTGCCCATCCCGAGAGACCAGTCGCCCATCCCCAGAGACCAACTGAAGATCCCCAGAGACCATTCGCCCATTTTCAGTGACCAGTCACCCATCCCCAGAGTCCAATCGCCCATTCCCAGAGAGCACTCGTCCAACCCCAGAGATCAGTCACCCATCCCCAGAGATCAGTTGCCCATCCCCAGAGACCACTCACCCATCCCCAGAGACCACTCGCCCATCCCTAGAGACCACTCACCCATTCCAAGAGACTAGTCGCCCATCCCCAATCAATCGCACATTACCACAGACCACTCGCCCATCACTAGAGCCCACTCGCCCATTCCTAGAGACCACTCGCCCGTCCCAAGAGACGAGTCGCCCATCCCCGACAAATCGCATATTACCACAGAGCAGTCGCCCATCCCCAGAGACCACTCGCACATCCCCAGAGACCTCTCGCCCATCCACAGCGACCAATCACCAATCCGCAGAGACCAGTCGTCCATCCGCAGAGACCAGTCACCCATACCCAGAGACCAGTAACCCATCCCTCTGGACTAGTCGCCCATCCCCAGAGACAAGTCGCCCATCCCCACAGACCAGTCCCCATCTCCAGAGACCAATCGCACATCCTCAGAAACCAGTCGCCCAACCCCAGAGATGAGTTGCCCATCCCCACAGACCAGTCACACATCCGCAGAGACCAGTCACCCATACCCAGAGACCAGTAACCCATCCCTCTGGACCAGTCGCCCATCCCCAGAGACAAGTCGGCCATCCCCACAGACCAGTCCCCATCCCCAGAGACCAATCGCCCATCCCCAGAAACCAGTCACCCAACCCCAGAGACGACTTGCCCATCCCCAGAGACCAGTCACCCATCCCCAGAGACCAGTCACCCATCCCCAGAGGACACTCGCACATCCCCAGAGACCTCTCGCCCAACCCCAGAGACCACTCGCCCAACCCCACAGACCAGTCGCCCATCCCCAGAGACCAGTCGCCCATCCTGAGAGACCACTCGGCCATCCCCGGGGACCAATTGCCCATGCACAGAGACCAGTCGCTCATTCCCAGAGACCAGTCGCTCATTCCCAGAGACCAATCGCCCATCCCCAGAGTTTCCAGTCGCCAATTCCCAAAGACCAATCATCCTTCCTGAATGAGAACAATCACCCGTCACCATTGACCAGTCGCCCACCCACAGAGACCAATCGCCCATCCCCAGAGACCAATCGCCCATCCCCAGAGACCAATTGCCTGTTCCCAGAGTTTCCAGTCGCCAATTCCCAGAGACCAATCATCCTTCCTGAATGAGAACAATCACCCATCACCACTGACCAGTCGCCCACCCACAGAGACCAATCGCCCATCCCCAGAGACCAATCGCCTGTTCCCAGAGACCAGTCACCGATCCACAGAGACTATTCGCCCATCGCCAGAGAGCACACGCCCATCACCAGAGATCAGTCACCCATCCCCAGAGATCTGTGGCCCATCTCCAGAGAGCACTCACCCCTCCCCACAGACCAATTGCCCATCCCCAGAGAGACCAATCACCCATCCCCAGAGACCAGTCACCCATCTGCAGAGAACACTCGCCCATCCCCAGCGACCAATCACCTATCCTCAGAGACCAGTCATCCATTCGCAGAGACCAGTAACCATCCCCAGAGATCAGTAACCCATCCCCATGGACCAGTCGCCCATCCCCAGAGACCACGCGCCCAACCCCAGAGACCAATCGCCCATCCCCAGGGAACTGTGGCCAAACCCCAGAGACCAGTCGCCCATCCCCAGAGACCACTCGCCCATCGCAAGAGACCAGTCACCCATCCACAGAGACCAGTCGCCCATCCCCAGAGACCACTCGCCCATCCCCAGAGACCAGTCACCCATCCCGAGAGACCAGGCGCCCATCCCCAGAGACAACTCGCCCATCCCCAGAAACCAGTCGACCATCCCCAGAGACCAATCGACCATCCCCAGAGACCAGGCGCCCATTCTCAGGGACCAGTCCCCCATCCCCAGAGTCCACTCGCCCATCCCCAGAGAACACTCGACAATCCCCGGAGACCAATTGCCAATTCCCAGAGACCAATTGCACATACCCAGAGACCAATCACCCATCACCAGAGACCAGTCGCCCATCCCCAGAGACCACTCGTCCATCCCCAGAGAACAGTCACCCATCCCCAGAGATGAGTTGCCCATCCCCAGAGACCACTCGCCCATCCCCAGCGACCAATCACCTATCCCCAGAGACCAGTAACCCACCCCCATGGACCAGTCGCCCACCCCAGAGAACACGCGCCCATCCCCAGAGAACAATCGCCCATCCCCAGGTAACTGTCGCCAAACCCCCGAGACCAGTTGCCCATCCCCATCGACCAGTCGCCCATTCTCAGAGACCAATCGCCAAACCCCAGAGACCAGTCGCCCATCCCCAGAGACCACTCGCCCATCCCCAGAGACCAGTCACCCATCCCGAGAGACCAGGCGCCCATCCCCAGAGACAACTCGCCCATCCGCAGAGACCACTCGCCCATCCCAAGAGACCAGTCGCCCATCCCCAGAAACCAGTCGACTATCCCCAGAGACCAATCGACCATCCCCAGAGACCAGTCGCCCATTCTCAGGGACCAGTCGCCCATCCCCAGAGACCACTCGCCCATCCCCAGAGAACACTCGAAAATCCCCGGAGACCAATTGCCAATTCCCAGAGACCAATCGCCCATACCCAGAGACCAATCACCCATCACCAGAGACCAGTCGCCCATCCCCAGAGACCACTCATCCATCCCCAGAGATCAGTCACCCATCCCCAGAGATGAGTTGCCCATCCCCAGAGACCACTCGCCCATCCCAAGAGAGACCAATCGCTCATCCCCAGAGACCAGTCACCCATCTGCAGAGTCCACTCGCCCATCCCCAGAGACCAGTCGCCCATCCCCAGAGACCAGTCGGCAATCCCCAGAGACCAACCGACCATCCCCAGTGAGACAAGTCGCCCATCCCCAGAGGCCAGTTGCCCATCCCAAGAGAGACCAATCGCTCATCCCAGAGACCAGTCACCCATCTGCAGAGTCCACTCGCCCATCCCCAGAGACCAGTCGCCCATCCCGAGAGACCAGTCGCCCATCCCCAGAGACCAACTAACCATCCCCAGAGACCAGTCGCCCATTTTCAGTGACCAGTCACCCATCCCCAGAGTACAATCGCCCATTCCCAGAGACCACTCGTCCATCCCCAGAGATCAGTCACCCATCCCCAGAGATCAGTTGCCCATCCCCAGAGACCAGTCGCCCATCCCCAGAGACCACTCGCCCATCCCCAGAGACCAGTCACCCATCCCGAGAGACCAGGCGCCCATCCCCAGAGACAACTCGCCCATTCCCCAGAAACCAGTCGACCATCCCCAGAGACCAATCGACCATCCCCAGAGACCAGGCGCCCATTCTCAGGGACCAGTCCCCCATCCCCAGAGTCCACTCGCCCATCCCCAGAGAACACTCGACAATCCCCGGAGACCAATTGCCAATTCCCAGAGACCAATTGCACATACCCAGAGACCAATCACCCATCACCAGAGACCAGTCGCCCATCCCCAGAGACCACTCGTCCATCCCCAGAGAACAGTCACCCATCCCCAGAGATGAGTTGCCCATCCCCAGAGACCACTCGCCCATCCCCAGCGACCAATCACCTATCCCCAGAGACCAGTAACCCACCCCCATGGACCAGTCGCCCACCCCAGAGAACACGCGCCCATCCCCAGAGAACAATCGCCCATCCCCAGGTAACTGTCGCCAAACCCCCGAGACCAGTTGCCCATCCCCATCGACCAGTCGCCCATTCTCAGAGACCAATCGCCAAACCCCAGAGACCAGTCGCCCATCCCCAGAGACCACTCGCCCATCCCCAGAGACCAGTCACCCATCCCGAGAGACCAGGCGCCCATCCCCAGAGACAACTCGCCCATCCGCAGAGACCACTCGCCCATCCCAAGAGACCAGTCGCCCATCCCCAGAAACCAGTCGACTATCCCCAGAGACCAATCGACCATCCCCAGAGACCAGTCGCCCATTCTCAGGGACCAGTCGCCCATCCCCAGAGACCACTCGCCCATCCCCAGAGAACACTCGAAAATCCCCGGAGACCAATTGCCAATTCCCAGAGACCAATCGCCCATACCCAGAGACCAATCACCCATCACCAGAGACCAGTCGCCCATCCCCAGAGACCACTCGTCCATCCCCAGAGATCAGTCACCCATCCCCAGAGATGAGTTGCCCATCCCCAGAGACCACTCGCCCATCCCAAGAGAGACCAATCGCTCATCCCCAGAGACCAGTCACCCATCTGCAGAGTCCACTCGCCCATCCCCAGAGACCAGTCGCCCATCCCCAGAGACCAGTCGGCAATCCCCAGAGACCAACCGACCATCCCCAGTGAGACAAGTCGCCCATCCCCAGAGGCCAGTCGCCCATCCCAAGAGAGACCAATCGCTCATCCCAGAGACCAGTCACCCATCTGCAGAGTCCACTCGCCCATCCCCAGAGACCAGTCGCCCATCCCGAGAGACCAGTCGCCCATCCCCAGAGACCAACTAACCATCCCCAGAGACCAGTCGCCCATTTTCAGTGACCAGTCACCCATCCCCAGAGTACAATCGCCCATTCCCAGAGACCACTCGTCCATCCCCAGAGATCAGTCACCCATCCCCAGAGATCAGTTGCCCATCCCCAGATACCAGTCACCCATCCCCAGAGGCCACTCGCACATCCCCAGAGACATTTCGCCCAACCCCAGAGACCACTCGCCCAACCCCACAGACCAGTCGCCCATCCCCAGAGACCAGTCGCCCATCCTGAGAGACCACTCGGCCATCCCCGGGGACCAATCCCCCATGCACAGAGACCAGTCGCTCATTCCCAGAGACCAGTCGCTCATTCCCAGAGACCAATCGCCCATCCCCAGAGTTTCCAGTCGCCAATTCCCAAAGACCAATCATCCTTCCTGAATGAGAACAATCACCCGTCACCAGTGACCAGTCGCCCACCCACAGAGACCAATCGCCCATCCCCAGAGACCAGTCGCCCATCCCCAGAGACCAATCGCCCATCCCCAGAGACCAATTGCCTGTTCCCAGAGTTTCCAGTCGCCAATTCCCAGAGACCAATCATCCTTCCTGAATGAGAACAATCACCCATCACCACTGACCAGTCGCCCACCCACAGAGACCAATCGCCCATCCCCAGAGACCAATCGCCTGTTCCCAGAGACCAGTCACCGATCCACAGAGACTATTCGCCCATCGCCAGAGAGCACACGCCCATCACCAGAGATCAGTCACCCATCCCCAGAGATCTGTGGCCCATTCCCAGAGAGCACTCACCCCTCCCCACAGACCAATTGCCCATCCCCAGAGAGACCAATCACCCATCCCCAGAGACCAGTCACCCATCTGCAGAGACCAATCGCCCATCCCCAGCGACCAATCACCTATCCTCAGAGACCAGTCGTCCATTCGCAGAGACCAGTCACCCATCCCCAGAGATCAGTAACCCATCCCCATGGACCAGTCGCCCATCCCCAGAGACCACGCGCCCATCCCCAGAGACCAATCGCCCATCCCCAGGGAACTGTCGCCAAACCCCAGAGACCGGTCGCCCATCCCCAGAGACCACTCGCCTATCGCAAGAGACCAGTCACCCATCCACAGAGACCAGTCGCCCATCCTCAGAGACCACTCGCCCATCCCCAGAGACCAGTCACCCATCCCGAGAGACCAGGAGCCCATCCCCAGGGACAACTCGCCCATCCCCAGAAACCAGTCGACCATCCCCAGAGACCAATCGACCATCCCAGAGACCAGTCGCCCATTCTCAGGGACCAGTCGCCCATCCCCAGAGACTACGTGCCCATCCCCAGAGACCAATCGCCCATCCCCAGGGAACAGTCGCCAAACCCCAGAGACCAGTCGCCCATCCCCAGAGACCACTCGCCCATCGCAAGAGACCAGTCACCCATCCACAGAGACCAGTCGCCCATCCCCAGTGACCACTCGCCCATCCCCAGAGATCAGTCACCCATCCCGAGAGACCAGGAGCCCATCCCCAGAGACAACTCGCCCATCCCCAGAAACCAGTCGACCATCCCCAGAGACCAATCGACCATCCCCAGAGACCAGTCGCCCATTCTCAGGGACCAGTCGCCCATCCCCAGAGACCACTCGCCCATCCCCAGAGAACACTCGACAATCCCCGGAGACCAATTGCCAATTCCCAGAGACCAATCGCCCATACCCAGAGACCAATCACCCATCACCAGAGACCAGTCGCCCATCCCCAGAGAACACTCGTCCATCCCCAGAGAAAAGTCACCCATCCCCAGAGATGAGTTGCCCATCCCCAGAGACAACTCGCCCATCCCCAGAGACCAGTCACCCATCCCCAGAGACCAGTCGCCCATCCCCAGAGACCAACCGACCATCCCCAGTAAGACAAGTCGCCCATCCCCAGAGGCCAGTCGCCCATCCCAAGAGAGACCAATCGCTCATCCCAGAGACCAGTCACCCATTTGCAGAGTCCACTCGCCCATTTCCAGAGACCAGTCGCCCATCCCCAGAGACCAGTCGCCCATCCCTAGAGACCAACCAACCATTCCCAGAGACCAGTCGCCCATTTTCAGTAACCAGTCACCCATCGCCAGAGCCCAATCGCCCATTCCCAGAGACCACTCGTCCATCCCCAGAGATCAGTCACCCATCCCCGGAGATCATTTGCCCATCCCCAGAGACCACTCGCCCATCCCCAGAGACCACTCGCCCATCCCTAGAGACCACTCGCCCATCCCAAGAGACTAGTCGCCCATCCGCAACCAATCGCACATTACCACAGACCACTCGCCCATCACTAGAGCCCACTCGCCCATTCCTAGAGACAACTCGCCCGTCCCAAGAGACTAGTGGCCCATCCCCGACAAATTGCACATTACCACAGAGCAGTCGCCCATCCCCAGAGGCCACTCGCACATCCCCAGAGGCCACTCGCACATCCCCAGAGACCTCTCGCCCATCCACAGCGACCAATCACCAATCCGCAGAGACCAGTCGTCCATCCACAGAGACCAGTGACCCATACCCAGAGACCAGTAACCCATCCCTCTGGACCATTCGCCCATCCCCAGAGACAAGTCGCCCATCCCCACAGACCAGTCCCCATCCGCAGAGACCAATCGCCCATCCCCAGAAACGAGTCGCCCAACCCCAGAGACAACTTGCCCATCCCCAGAGACCAGTCACCCATCCCCAGAGACCAGTCACCCATCCCCAGAGGCAACTCGCACATCCACAGAGACCTCTCGCCCAACCCCAGAGACCACTCGCCCATCCCCACAGACCAGTTGCCCATCCCCAGAGACCAGTCGCCCATCCCGAGAGACCACTCGGCCATCCCCGGGGACCAATCGCCCATGCACAGAGACCAGTCGCTCATCCCCAGAGACCAATCGCCCATCCCCAGAGACCAGTCGCTCATCCCCAGAGACCAATCGCTCATCCGCAGAGACCAATTGCCCATCCCCAGAGTTTCCAGTCGCCAATTCCCAAAGACCAATCATCCTTCCTGAATGAGAACAATCACCCGTCACCAGTGACCAGTCGCCCACCCACAGAGACCAATCGCCCATCCCCAGAGAACAATCGCCTGTTGCCAGAGACCAGTCACCGATCCACAGAGGCTATTCACCCATCGCCAGAGAGCACTCGCCCATCCCCAGAGATCAGTGGCCCATCCCCAGAGACCACTCACCCATCCCCACAGACCAATTGCCCATCCCCAGAGGGACCAATCACCCATCCCCAGAGACCAGTCACCCATCTGCAGAGACCACTCGCCCATCCCCAGCGACCAATCACCTATCCAGAGAGACCAGTAACCCACCCCCATGGACCAGTCGCCCATCCCCAGAGAGCACGCGCCCATCCCCAGAGAACAATCGCCCATCCCCAGGTAACTGCCGCCAAACCCCCGAGACCAGTTGCCCATCCCCATAGACCAGTCGCCCATTCTCAGAGACCAATCGCCAAACCCCAGAGACCAGTCGCCCATCCCCAGAGACCACTCGCCCATCGCAAGAGACCAGTCACCCATCCACAGAGACCAGTCGCCCATCCCCAGAGACCACTCGCCCATCCCCAGAGACCAGTCACCCATCCCGAGAGACCAGGCGCCCATCCCCAGAGACAACTCGCCCATCCGCAGAGACCACTCGCCCATCCCAAGAGACCAGTCGCCCATCCCCAGAAACCAGTCGACTATCCCCAGAGACCAATCGACCATCCCCAGAGACCAGTCGCCCATTCTCAGGGACCAGTCGCCCATCCCCAGAGACCACTCGCCCATCCCCAGAGAACACTCGAAAATCCCCGGAGACCAATTGCCAATTCCCAGAGACCAATCGCCCATACCCAGAGACCAATCACCCATCACCAGAGACCAGTCGCCCATCCCCAGAGACCACTCATCCATCCCCAGAGATCAGTCACCCATCCCCAGAGATGAGTTGCCCATCCCCAGAGACCACTCACCCATCCCAAGAGAGACCAATCGCTGATCCCCAGAGATCAGTCACCCATCTGCAGAGTCCACTCGCTCATCCCCAGAGACCAGTCGCCCATCCCCAGAGACCAGTCGGCAATCCCCAGAGACCAACCGACCATCCCCAGTGAGACAAGTCGCCCATCCCCAGAGGCCAGTCGCCCATCCCAAGAGAGACCAATCGCTCATCCCAGAGACCAGTCACCCATCTGCAGAGTCCACTCGCCCATCCCCAGAGACCAGTCGCCCATCCCGAGAGACCAGTCGCCCATCCCCAGAGACCAACTGAAGATCCCCAGAGACCATTCGCCCATTTTCAGTGACCAGTCACCCATCCCCAGAGTCCAATCGCCCATTCCCAGAGAGCACTCGTCCAACCCCAGAGATCAGTCACCCATCCCCAGAGATCAGTTGCCCATCCCCAGAGACCACTCACCCATCCCCAGAGACCACTCGCCCATCCCTAGAGACCACTCACCCATTCCAAGAGACTAGTCGCCCATCCCCAATCAATCGCACATTACCACAGACCACTCGCCCATCACTAGAGCCCACTCGCCCATTCCTAGAGACCACTCGCCCGTCCCAAGAGACGAGTCGCCCATCCCCGACAAATCGCATATTACCACAGAGCAGTCGCCCATCCCCAGAGACCACTCGCACATCCCCAGAGACCTCTCGCCCATCCACAGCGACCAATCACCAATCCGTAGAGACCAGTCGTCCATCCGCAGAGACCAGTCACCCATACCCAGAGACCAGTAACCCATCCCTCTGGACTAGTCGCCCATCCCCAGAGACAAGTCGCCCATCCCCACAGACCAGTCCCCATCTCCAGAGACCAATCGCACATCCTCAGAAACCAGTCGCCCAACCCCAGAGATGAGTTGCCCATCCCCACAGACCAGTCACACATCCGCAGAGACCAGTCACCCATACCGAGAGACCAGTAACCCATCCCTCTGGACCAGTCGCCCATCCCCAGAGACAAGTCGGCCATCCCCACAGACCAGTCCCCATCCCCAGAGACCAATCGCCCATCCCCAGAAACCAGTCACCCAACCACAGAGACGACTTGCCCATCCCCAGAGACCAGTCACCCATCCCCAGAGACCAGTCACCCATCCCCAGAGGACACTCGCACATCCCCAGAGACCTCTCGCCCAACCCCAGAGACCACTCGCCCAACCCCACAGACCAGTCGCCCATCCCCAGAGACCAGTCGCCCATCCTGAGAGACCACTCGGCCATCCCCGGGGACCAATTGCCCATGCACAGAGACCAGTCGCTCATTCCCAGAGACCAGTCGCTCATTCCCAGAGACCAATCGCCCATCCCCAGAGTTTCCAGTCGCCAATTCCCAAAGACCAATCATCCTTCCTGAATGAGAACAATCACCCGTCACCATTGACCAGTCGCCCACCCACAGAGACCAATCGCCCATCCCCAGAGACCAATCGCCCATCCCCAGAGACCAATTGCCTGTTCCCAGAGTTTCCAGTCGCCAATTCCCAGAGACCAATCATCCTTCCTGAATGAGAACAATCACCCATCACCACTGACCAGTCGCCCACCCACAGAGACCAATCGCCCATCCCCAGAGACCAATCGCCTGTTCCCAGAGACCAGTCACCGATCCACAGAGACTATTCGCCCATCGCCAGAGAGCACACGCCCATCACCAGAGATCAGTCACCCATCCCCAGAGATCTGTGGCCCATCTCCAGAGAGCACTCACCCCTCCCCACAGACCAATTGCCCATCCCCAGAGAGACCAATCACCCATCCCCAGAGACCAGTCACCCATCTGCAGAGAACACTCGCCCATCCCCAGCGACCAATCACCTATCCTCAGAGACCAGTCGTCCATTCGCAGAGACCACGCGCCCAACCCCAGAGACCAATCGCCCATCCCCAGGGAACTGTGGCCAAACCCCAGAGACCAGTCGCCCATCCCCAGAGACCACTCGCCCATCGCAAGAGACCAGTCACCCATCCACAGAGACCAGTCGCCCATCCCCAGAGACCACTCGCCCATCCCCAGAGACCAGTCACCCATCCCGAGAGACCAGGCGCCCATCCCCAGAGACAACTCGCCCATCCCCAGAAACCAGTCGACCATCCCCAGAGACCAATCGACCATCCCCAGAGACCAGGCGCCCATTCTCAGGGACCAGTCCCCCATCCCCAGAGTCCACTCGCCCATCCCCAGAGAACACTCAACAATCCCCGGAGACCAATTGCCAATTCCCAGAGACCAATTGCACATACCCAGAGACCAATCACCCATCACCAGAGACCAGTCGCCCATCCCCAGAGACCACTCGTCCATCCCCAGAGAACAGTCACCCATCCCCAGAGATGAGTTGCCCATCCCCAGAGACCACTCGCCCATCCCCAGAGACCAGTCACCCATCCCCAGAGACCAGTCGCCCATCCCCAGAGACCAACCGACCATCCCCAGTGAGACAAGTCGCCCATCCCCAGAGACCAGTCGCCCATCCCAAGAGAGACCAATCGCTCATTCCAGAGACCAGTCACCCATTTGCAGAGTCCACTCGCCCATTTCCAGAGACCAGTCGCCCATCCCCAGAGACCAGTCGCCCATCCCCAGAGACCAACCGACCATTCCCAGAGACCAGTCGCCCATTTTCAGTGACCAGTCACCCATCGCCAGAGTCCAATCGCCCATTCCCAGAGACCACTCGTCCATCCCCAGAGATCAGTCACCCATCCCCGGAGATCAGTTGCCCATCCCCAGAGACCACTTGCCCATCCCCAGAGACCTCTCGCCCGTCCCAAGAGACTAGTCGCCCATCCCCGACAAATCGCACATTACCACAGAGCAGTCGCCCATCCCCAGAGACCACTCGCACATCCCCAGAGACCTCGCGCCCATCCACAGCGACCAATCACCAATCCGCAGAGACCAGTCGTCCATCCACAGAAACCAGTGACCCATACCCAGAGACCAGTAACCCATCCCACTGGACCAGTCGCCCATCCCCAGAGACAAGTCGCCCATCCCCACAGACCAGTCCCCATCCGCAGAGACCAATCGCCCATCCCCAGAAACGAATCGCCCAACCCCAGAGACGACTTGCCCATCCCCAGAGACAAGTCACCCATCCCCAGAGACCAGTCACCCATCCCCAGAGGCAACTCGCACATCCACAGAGACCTCTCGCCCAACCCCAGAGACCACTCGCCCATCCCCACAGACCAGTCGCCCATCCCCAGAGACTAGTCGCCCATCCGGAGAGACCACTCGGCCATCCCCGGGGACCAATCGCCCATGCACAGAGACCAGTCGCTCATCCCCAGAGATCAATCACCCATCCCCAGAGACCAGTCGCTCATCCCCAGAGACCAATCGCCCATCTGCAGAGAACAATTGCCCATCCCCAGAGTTTCCAGTCCCCAATTCCCAAAGACAAATCATCCTTCCTGAATGAGAACAATCACCCGTCACCAATGGCCAGTCGCCCACCCACAGAGACCAATCGCCCATCCCCAGAGACAAATCGCCCATCCCCAGAGACCAATCGCCTGTTCCCAGAGACCAGTCACCGATCCACAGAGACTATTCGCCCATCGCCAGAGAGCACACGCCCATCACCAGAGATCAGTCACCCATCCCCAGAGATCAGTGGCCCATCCCCAGAGAGCACTCACCCCTCCCCACAGACCAATTGCCCATCCCCAGAGAGACCAATCACCCATCCCCAGAGACCATTCACCCATCTGCAGAGACCACTCGCACATCCCCAGCGCCCAATCACCTATCCTCAGAGACCAGTCGTCCATTCGCAGAGACCAGACACCCATCCCCAGAGACCAGTAACTCATCCCCATGGACCAGTCGCCCATCCCCAGAGACCACGCGCCCATCCCCAGAGACCAATCGCCCATCCCCAGGGAACTGTCGCCAAACCCCGGAGGCCAGTTGCCCATCCCCATAGGCCAATCGCCTGTTCCCAGAGACCAGTCACTGATCCACAGAGACTATTCGCCCATCGCCAGAGACCAATCGCCCATCCCCAGAGACCAGTCGCTCATCCCCAGAGACCAATCGCCCATCAGCAGGTAACAATTGCCCATCCCCAGAGTTTCCAGTCGCCAATTCCCAAAGACCAATCATCCTTCCTGAATGAGAACAATCACCCGTCACCAGTGACCAGTCGCCCACGCACAGAGACCAATCGCCCATCCCCAGAGAACAATCGCCTGTTCCCAGAGACCAGTCACCGATCAACAGAGACTATTCACCGATCGCCAGAGAGCACTCGCCCATCACCAGAGATCAGTCACCCAGCCCCAGAGATCAGTGGCCCATCCCCAGAGACCACTCACCCATCCCCACAGACCAATTGCCCAACCCCAGAGAGACCAATCACCCATCCCCAGAGACCAGTCACCCAAGTGAAGAGACCACTCGCCCATCCCCAGCGACCAATCACCTATCCTCAGAGACTAGTCATCCATTCGCAGAGACCAGTCACCCATCCCCAGAGACCAGTAACCCATCCCCATGGACCAGTCGCCAATCCCCAGAGAACACGCGCCCATCCCAAGAGAACAATCGCCCATCCCCAGGGAACTGTCGCCAAAACCTGGAGACCAGTTGCCCATCCCCATAGACCAGTCAACCATTCTCAGAGACCAATCGCCAAACCCCAGAGACCAGTCGCCCATCCCCAGAGACCACTCGCCCATCGCAAGAGACCAGTCACCCATCCACAGAGACCAGTCACCCATCCCCAGAGACCACTCGCCCATCCCCAGAGACCAGTCACCCATCCCGAGAGACCAGGCGCCCATCCCCAGAGACCAGTCGCCCATTCTCAGGGTCCAGTCGCCCATCCCCAGAGACCACTCGCCCATCCCTAGAGAACACTCGACAATCCCCGGAGACCAATTGCCAATCCCCAGAGACCAATTGCCCATACCCAGAGAACAATCACCCATCACCAGAGACCAGTCGCCCATCCCCAGAGACCACTCGTCCATCCCCAGAGATCAGTCACCCATCTCCAGAGATGAGTTGCCCATCCCCAGAAACCACTCGCCCATCCCAAGAGAGACCAATCGCTCATCCCCAGAGACCAGTCACCCATCTGCAGAGTCCACTCGCCCATCCCCAGAGACCAGTCGCCCATCCCCAGAGACAAGTCGCCCATCCCCAGAGACCAACCGACCATCCCCAGTGAGACAAGTCGCCCATCCCCAGAGGGCAGTCGCCCATCCCAAGAGAGACCAATCGCTCATTCCAGAGACCAGTCACCCATCTGCAGAGTCCACTCGCCCATCCCCAGAGACCAGTCGCCCATCCCCAGAGACCAGTCGCCCATCCCCAGAGACCAACCGACCATCCCCAGAGACCAGTCGCCCATTTTCAGTGACCAGTCACCCATCCCCAGAGTCCAATCGCCCATTCCCAGAGACCACTCGTCCATCCCCAGAGATCAGTCACCCATCCCCAGAGATCAGTTGCCCATCCCCAGAGACCACTCGCCCATCCCCAGAGACCACTCGCCCATCCCTAGAGACCACTCGCCCATCCCAAGAGACTAGTCGCCCATCCCCAATCAATCGCACATTACCACAGACCACTCGCCCATCACTAGAGCCCACTCGCCCATTCCTAGAGACCACTCACCCATCCCAAGAGACTAGTCGCCCATCCCCGACAAATCGCACATTACCACAGAGCAGTCGCCCATCCCCAGAGACCACTCGCACATCCCCAGAGACCTCTCGCCCATCCACAGCGACCAATCACCAATCCGCAGAGACCAGTCCTCCATCCGCAGAGACCAGTCACCCATACCCAGAGACCAGTAACCCATCCCTCTGGACCAGTCGCCCATCCCCAGAGACAAGTTGCCCATCCCCACAGACCAGTCCCCATCCCCAGAGACCAATGGCCCATCCCCAGAAAGCAGTCGCCCAACCCCAGAGACGACTTGCCCATCCCCAGAGACCAGTCACCCATCCGCAGAGACCAGTCACCCATACCCAGAGACCAGTAACCCATCCCACTGGACCAGTCGCCCATCCCCAGGGACAAGTCGCCCATCCCCACAGACCAGTCCCCATCCCCAGAGACCAATCGCCTATCCCCAGAAACCAGTCGCCCAACCCCAGAGACGACTTGCCCATCCCCAGAGACCAGGCACCCATCCCCAGAGACCAGTCACCCATCCCCAGAGGCCACTCGCACATCCCCAGAGACCTCTCGCCCAACCCCAGAGACCACTCGCCCATCCCCACAGATCAGTCGCCCATCCTCAGAGACATGTCGCCCATCCTGAGAGACCACTCGGCCATCCCCGGGGACCAATCACCCATGCACAGAGACCTGTCGCTCATCCCCAGAGATCAGTCGCTCATTCCCAGAGACCAATCGCCCATCCCCAGAGTTTCCATTCGCCAATTCCCAAAGACAAATCATCCTTCCTGAATGAGAACAATCACCCGTCACCAGTGACCAGTCGCCCACCCACAGAGACCAATCGCCCATCCCCAGAGACCAATCGCCCATCCCCAGAGACCAATTGCCTGTTCCCAGAGTTTCCAGTCGCCAATTCCCAGAGAACAATCATCCTTCCTGAATGAGAGCAATCACCCATCACCACTGACCAGTCTCCCACCCACAGAGACCAGTCGCCCATCCCCAGAGACCAATCGCCTGTTCCCAGAGACCAGTCACCGATCCACAGAGACTATTCGCCCATCACCAGAGAGCACACGCCCATCACCAGAGATCAGTCACCCATCCCCAGAGATCAGTGGCCCATCCCCAGAGAGCACTCACCCCTCCCCACAGACCAATTGCCCATCCCCAGAGAGACCAATCACCCGTCCCCAGAGACCAGTAACCCATCTGCAGAGACCACTCGCCCATCCCCAGCGACCAATCACCTATCCTCAGAGACCAGTCGACCATTCGCAGAGACCAGTCACCCATCCACAGAGACCAGTCGCCCATCCCCAGAGACCACTCGCCCATCCCCAGAGACCAGTCACCCATCCCGAGAGACCAGGCGCCCATCCCCAGAGACAACTCGCCCATCCGCAGAGATCACTCGCCCATCACCAGAGACGAGTCGCCCATCCCCAGAAACCAGTCGACCATCCCCAGAGACCAATCGACCATCCCCAGAGACCAGTCGCCCATCCCCAGCAACCAGTCGACCATCCCCAGAGACCAGTCGCCCATCCCAAGAGAGACCAATCGCTCATCCCAGAGACGAGTCACCCATCTGCAGAGTCCACTCGCCCATCCCCAGAGACCAGTCACCCATCCCCAGGGACCAGTCGCCCATCCCCAGCGACCAACCGACCATCCCCAGAGACCATTCGCCCATTTTCAGTGACCAGTCACCCATCCCCAGAGTCCAATCGCCCATTCCCAGAGAGCACTCGTCCAACCCCAGAGATCAGTCACCCATCCCCAGAGATCAGTTGCCCATCCCCAGAGACCACTCACCCATCCCCAGAGACCACTCGCCCATCCCTAGAGACCACTCACCCATTCCAAGAGACTAGTCGCCCATCCCCAATCAATCGCACATTACCACAGACCACTCGCCCATCACTAGAGCCCACTCGCCCATTCCTAGAGACCACTCGCCCGTCCCAAGAGACGAGTCGCCCATCCCCGACAAATCGCATATTACCACAGAGCAGTCGCCCATCCCCAGAGACCACTCGCACATCCCCAGAGACCTCTCGCCCATCCACAGCGACCAATCACCAATCCGCAGAGACCAGTCGTCCATCCGCAGAGACCAGTCACCCATACCCAGAGACCAGTAACCCATCCCTCTGGACTAGTCGCCCATCCCCAGAGACAAGTCGCCCATCCCCACAGACCAGTCCCCATCTCCAGAGACCAATCGCACATCCTCAGAAACCAGTCGCCCAACCCCAGAGATGAGTTGCCCATCCCCACAGACCAGTCACACATCCGCAGAGACCAGTCACCCATACCCAGAGACCAGTAACCCATCCCTCTGGACCAGTCGCCCATCCCCAGAGACAAGTCGGCCATCCCCACAGACCAGTCCCCATCCCCAGAGACCAATCGCCCATCCCCAGAAACCAGTCACCCAACCCCAGAGACGACTTGCCCATCCCCAGAGACCAGTCACCCATCCCCAGAGACCAGTCACCCATCCCCAGAGGACACTCGCACATCCCCAGAGACCTCTCGCCCAACCCCAGAGACCACTCGCCCAACCCCACAGACCAGTCGCCCATCCCCAGAGACCAGTCGCCCATCCTGAGAGACCACTCGGCCATCCCCGGGGACCAATTGCCCATGCACAGAGACCAGTCGCTCATTCCCAGAGACCAGTCGCTCATTCCCAGAGACCAATCGCCCATCCCCAGAGTTTCCAGTCGCCAATTCCCAAAGACCAATCATCCTTCCTGAATGAGAACAATCACCCGTCACCATTGACCAGTCGCCCACCCACAGAGACCAATCGCCCATCCCCAGAGACCAATCGCCCATCCCCAGAGCCCAATTGCCTGTTCCCAGAGTTTCCAGTCGCCAATTCCCAGAGACCAATCATCCTTCCTGAATGAGAACAATCACCCATCACCACTGACCAGTCGCCCACCCACAGAGACCAATCGCCCATCCCCAGAGACCAGTCACCCATCTGCAGAGAACACTCGCCCATCCCCAGCGACCAATCACCTATCCTCAGAGACCAGTCGTCCATTCGCAGAGACCAGTAACCATCCCCAGAGATCAGTAACCCATCCCCATGGACCAGTCGCCCATCCCCAGAGACCACGCGCCCAACCCCAGAGACCAATCGCCCATCCCCAGGGAACTGTGGCCAAACCCCAGAGACCAGTCGCCCATCCCCAGAGACCACTCGCCCATCGCAAGAGACCAGTCACCCATCCACAGAGACCAGTCGCCCATCCCCAGAGACCACTCGCCCATCCCCAGAGACCAGTCACCCATCCCGAGAGACCAGGCGCCCATCCCCAGAGACAACTCGCCCATCCCCAGAAACCAGTCGACCATCCCCAGAGACCAATCGACCATCCCCAGAGACCAGGCGCCCATTCTCAGGGACCAGTCCCCCATCCCCAGAGTCCACTCGCCCATCCCCAGAGAACACTCGACAATCCCCGGAGACCAATTGCCAATTCCCAGAGACCAATTGCACATACCCAGAGACCAATCACCCATCACCAGAGACCAGTCGCCCATCCCCAGAGACCACTCGTCCATCCCCAGAGAACAGTCACCCATCCCCAGAGATGAGTTGCCCATCCCCAGAGACCACTCGCCCATCCCCAGAGACCAGTCACCCATCCCCAGAGACCAGTCGCCCATCCCCAGAGACCAACCGACCATCCCCAGTGAGACAAGTCGCCCATCCCCAGAGACCAGTCGCCCATCCCAAGAGAGACCAATCGCTCATTCCAGAGACCAGTCGCCCATTTGCAGAGTCCACTCGCCCATTTCCAGAGACCAGTCGCCCATCCCCAGAGACCAGTCGCCCATCCCCAGAGACCAACCGACCATTCCCAGAGACCAGTCGCCCATTTTCAGTGACCAGTCACCCATCGCCAGAGTCCAATCGCCCATTCCCAGAGACCACTCGTCCATCCCCAGAGATCAGTCACCCATCCCCGGAGATCAGTTGCCCATCCCCAGAGACCACTTGCCCATCCCCAGAGACCTCTCGCCCGTCCCAAGAGACTAGTCGCCCATCCCCGACAAATCGCACATTACCACAGAGCAGTCGCCCATCCCCAGAGACCACTCGCACATCCCCAGAGACCTCGCGCCCATCCACAGCGACCAATCACCAATCCGCAGAGACCAGTCGTCCATCCACAGAAACCAGTGACCCATACCCAGAGACCAGTAACCCATCCCACTGGACCAGTCGCCCATCCCCAGAGACAAGTCGCCCATCCCCACAGACCAGTCCCCATCCGCAGAGACCAATCGCCCATCCCCAGAAACGAATCGCCCAACCCCAGAGACGACTTGCCCATCCCCAGAGACAAGTCACCCATCCCCAGAGACCAGTCACCCATCCCCAGAGACCAGTCACCCATCCCCAGAGGACACTCGCACATCCCCAGAGACCTCTCGCCCAACCCCAGAGACCACTCGCCCAACCCCACAGACCAGTCGCCCATCCCCAGAGACCAGTCGCCCATCCTGAGAGACCACTCGGCCATCCCCGGGGACCAATTGCCCATGCACAGAGACCAGTCGCTCATTCCCAGAGACCAGTCGCTCATTCCCAGAGACCAATCGCCCATCCCCAGAGTTTCCAGTCGCCAATTCCCAAAGACCAATCATCCTTCCTGAATGAGAACAATCACCCGTCACCATTGACCAGTCGCCCACCCACAGAGACCAATCGCCCATCCCCAGAGACCAATCGCCCATCCCCAGAGACCAATCGCCCATCCCCAGAGCCCAATTGCCTGTTCCCAGAGTTTCCAGTCGCCAATTCCCAGAGACCAATCATCCTTCCTGAATGAGAACAATCACCCATCACCACTGACCAGTCGCCCACCCACAGAGACCAATCGCCCATCCCCAGAGACCAATCGCCTGTTCCCAGAGACCAGTCACCGATCCACAGAGACTATTCGCCCATCGCCAGAGAGCACACGCCCATCACCAGAGATCAGTCACCCATCCCCAGAGATCTGTGGCCCATCTCCAGAGAGCACTCACCCCTCCCCACAGACCAATTGCCCATCCCCAGAGAGACCAATCACCCATCCCCAGAGACCAGTCACCCATCTGCAGAGAACACTCGCCCATCCCCAGCGACCAATCACCTATCCTCAGAGACCAGTCGTCCATTCGCAGAGACCAGTAACCATCCCCAGAGATCAGTAACCCATCCCCATGGACCAGTCGCCCATCCCCAGAGACCACGCGCCCAACCCCAGAGACCAATCGCCCATCCCCAGGGAACTGTGGCCAAACCCCAGAGACCAGTCGCCCATCCCCAGAGACCACTCGCCCATCGCAAGAGACCAGTCACCCATCCACAGAGACCAGTCGCCCATCCCCAGAGACCACTCGCCCATCCCCAGAGACCAGTCACCCATCCCGAGAGACCAGGCGCCCATCCCCAGAGACAACTCGCCCATCCCCAGAAACCAGTCGACCATCCCCAGAGACCAATCGACCATCCCCAGAGACCAGGCGCCCATTCTCAGGGACCAGTCCCCCATCCCCAGAGTCCACTCGCCCATCCCCAGAGAACACTCGACAATCCCCGGAGACCAATTGCCAATTCCCAGAGACCAATTGCACATACCCAGAGACCAATCACCCATCACCAGAGACCAGTCGCCCATCCCCAGAGACCACTCGTCCATCCCCAGAGAACAGTCACCCATCCCCAGAGATGAGTTGCCCATCCCCAGAGACCACTCGCCCATCCCCAGAGACCAGTCACCCATCCCCAGAGACCAGTCGCCCATCCCCAGAGACCAACCGACCATCCCCAGTGAGACAAGTCGCCCATCCCCAGAGACCAGTCGCCCATCCCAAGAGAGACCAATCGCTCATTCCAGAGACCAGTCACCCATTTGCAGAGTCCACTCGCCCATTTCCAGAGACCAGTCGCCCATCCCCAGAGACCAGTCGCCCATCCCCAGAGACCAACCGACCATTCCCAGAGACCAGTCGCCCATTTTCAGTGACCAGTCACCCATCGCCAGAGTCCAATCGCCCATTCCCAGAGACCACTCGTCCATCCCCAGAGATCAGTCACCCATCCCCGGAGATCAGTTGCCCATCCCCAGAGACCACTTGCCCATCCCCAGAGACCTCTCGCCCGTCCCAAGAGACTAGTCGCCCATCCCCGACAAATCGCACATTACCACAGAGCAGTCGCCCATCCCCAGAGACCACTCGCACATCCCCAGAGACCTCGCGCCCATCCACAGCGACCAATCACCAATCCGCAGAGACCAGTCGTCCATCCACAGAAACCAGTGACCCATACCCAGAGACCAGTAACCCATCCCACTGGACCAGTCGCCCATCCCCAGAGACAAGTCGCCCATCCCCACAGACCAGTCCCCATCCGCAGAGACCAATCGCCCATCCCCAGAAACGAATCGCCCAACCCCAGAGACGACTTGCCCATCCCCAGAGACAAGTCACCCATCCCCAGAGACCAGTCACCCATCCCCAGAGGCAACTCGCACATCCACAGAGACCTCTCGCCCAACCCCAGAGACCACTCGCCCATCCCCACAGACCAGTCGCCCATCCCCAGAGACTAGTCGCCCATCCGGAGAGACCACTCGGCCATCTCCGGGGACCAATCGCCCATGCACAGAGACCAGTCGCTCATCCCCAGAGATCAATCACCCATCCCCAGAGACCAGTCGCTCATCCCCAGAGACCAATCGCCCATCTGCAGAGAACAATTGCCCATCCCCAGAGTTTCCAGTCCCCAATTCCCAAAGACAAATCATCCTTCCTGAATGAGAACAATCACTCGTCACCAATGGCCAGTCGCCCACCCACAGAGACCAATCGCCCATCCCCAGAGACAAATCGCCCATCCCCAGAGACCAATCGCCTGTTCCCAGAGACCAGTCACCGATCCACAGAGACTATTCGCCCATCGCCAGAGAGCACACGCCCATCACCAGAGATCAGTCACCCATCCCCAGAGATCAGTGGCCCATCCCCAGAGAGCACTCACCCCTCCCCACAGACCAATTGCCCATCCCCAGAGAGACCAATCACCCATCCCCAGAGACCATTCACCCATCTGCAGAGACCACTCGCACATCCCCAGCGCCCAATCACCTATCCTCAGAGACCAGTCGTCCATTCGCAGAGACCAGACACCCATCCCCAGAGACCAGTAACTCATCCCCATGGACCAGTCGCCCATCCCCAGAGACCCCGCGCCCATCCCCAGAGACCAATCGCCCATCCCCAGGGAACTGTCGCCAAACCCCGGAGGCCAGTTGCCCATCCCCATAGGCCAATCGCCTGTTCCCAGAGACCAGTCACTGATCCACAGAGACTATTCGCCCATCGCCAGAGACCAATCGCCCATCCCCAGAGACCAGTCGCTCATCCCCAGAGACCAATCGCCCATCAGCAGGTAACAATTGCCCATCCCCAGAGTTTCCAGTCGCCAATTCCCAAAGACCAATCATCCTTCCTGAATGAGAACAATCACCCGTCACCAGTGACCAGTCGCCCACGCACAGAGACCAATCGCCCATCCCCAGAGAACAATCGCCTGTTCCCAGAGACCAGTCACCGATCAACAGAGACTATTCACCGATCGCCAGAGAGCACTCGCCCATCACCAGAGATCAGTCACCCAGCCCCAGAGATCAGTGGCCCATGCCCAGAGACCACTCACCCATCCCCACAGACCAATTGCCCAACCCCAGAGAGACCAATCACCCATCCCCAGAGACCAGTCACCCAAGTGAAGAGACCACTCGCCCATCCCCAGCGACCAATCACCTATCCTCAGAGACTAGTCATCCATTCGCAGAGACCAGTCACCCATCCCCAGAGACCAGTAACCCATCCCCATGGACCAGTCGCCCATCCCCAGAGAACACGCGCCCATCCCAAGAGAACAATCGCCCATCCCCAGGGAACTGTCGCCAAAACCTGGAGACCAGTTGCCCATCCCCATAGACCAGTCAACCATTCTCAGAGACCAATCGCCAAACCCCAGAGACCAGTCGCCCATCCCCAGAGACCACTCGCCCATCGCAAGAGACCAGTCACCCATCCACAGAGACCAGTCACCCATCCCCAGAGACCACTCGCCCATCCCCAGAGACCAGTCACCCATCCCGAGAGACCAGGCGCCCATCCCCAGAGACCAGTCGCCCATTCTCAGGGTCCAGTCGCCCATCCCCAGAGACCACTCGCCCATCCCTAGAGAACACTCGACAATCCCCGGAGACCAATTGCCAATCCCCAGAGACCAATTGCCCATACCCAGAGAACAATCACCCATCACCAGAGACCAGTCGCCCATCCCCAGAGACCACTCGTCCATCCCCAGAGATCAGTCACCCATCTCCAGAGATGAGTTGCCCATCCCCAGAGACCACTCGCCCATCCCAAGAGAGACCAATCGCTCATCCCCAGAGACCAGTCACCCATCTGCAGAGTCCACTCGCCCATCCCCAGAGACCAGTCGCCCATCCCCAGAGACAAGTCGCCCATCCCCAGAGACCAACCGACCATCCCCAGTGAGACAAGTCGCCCATCCCCAGAGGGCAGTCGCCCATCCCAAGAGAGACCAATCGCTCATTCCAGAGACCAGTCACCCATCTGCAGAGTCCACTCGCCCATCCCCAGAGACCAGTCGCCCATCCCCAGAGACCAGTCGCCCATCCCCAGAGACCAACCGACCATCCCCAGAGACCAGTCGCCCATTTTCAGTGACCAGTCACCCATCCCCAGAGTCCAATCGCCCATTCCCAGAGACCACTCGTCCATCCCCAGAGATCAGTCACCCATCCCCAGAGATCAGTTGCCCATCCCCAGAGACCACTCGCCCATCCCCAGAGACCACTCGCCCATCCCTAGAGACCACTCGCCCATCCCAAGAGACTAGTCGCCCATCCCCAATCAATCGCACATTACCACAGACCACTCGCCCATCACTAGAGCCCACTCGCCCATTCCTAGAGACCACTCACCCGTCCCAAGAGACTAGTCGCCCATCCCCGACAAATCGCACATTACCACAGAGCAGTCGCCCATCCCCAGAGACCACTCGCACATCCCCAGAGACCTCTCGCCCATCCACAGCGACCAATCACCAATCCGCAGAGACCAGTCCTCCATCCGCAGAGACCAGTCACCCATACCCAGAGACCAGTAACCCATCCCTCTGGACCAGTCGCCCATCCCCAGAGACAAGTTGCCCATCCCCACAGACCAGTCCCCATCCCCAGAGACCAATGGCCCATCCCCAGAAAGCAGTCGCCCAACCCCAGAGACGACTTGCCCATCCCCAGAGACCAGTCACCCATCCGCAGAGACCAGTCACCCATACCCAGAGACCAGTAACCCATCCCACTGGACCAGTCGCCCATCCCCAGGGACAAGTCGCCCATCCCCACAGACCAGTCCCCATCCCCAGAGACCAATCGCCTATCCCCAGAAACCAGTCGCCCAACCCCAGAGACGACTTGCCCATCCCCAGAGACCAGGCACCCATCCCCAGAGACCAGTCACCCATCCCCAGAGGCCACTCGCACATCCCCAGAGACCTCTCGCCCAACCCCAGAGACCACTCGCCCATCCCCACAGATCAGTCGCCCATCCTCAGAGACATGTCGCCCATCCTGAGAGACCACTCGGCCATCCCCGGGGACCAATCACCCATGCACAGAGACCAGTCGCTCATCCCCAGAGATCAGTCGCTCATTCCCAGAGACCAATCGCCCATCCCCAGAGTTTCCATTCGCCAATTCCCAAAGACAAATCATCCTTCCTGAATGAGAACAATCACCCGTCACCAGTGACCAGTCGCCCACCCACAGAGACCAATCGCCCATCCCCAGAGACCAATCGCCCATCCCCAGAGACCAATTGCCTGTTCCCAGAGTTTCCAGTCGCCAATTCCCAGAGAACAATCATCCTTCCTGAATGAGAGCAATCACCCATCACCACTGACCAGTCTCCCACCCACAGAGACCAGTCGCCCATCCCCAGAGACCAATCGCCTGTTCCCAGAGACCAGTCACCGATCCACAGAGACTATTCGCCCATCGCCAGAGAGCACACGCCCATCACCAGAGATCAGTCACCCATCCCCAGAGATCAGTGGCCCATCCCCAGAGAGCACTCACCCCTCCCCACAGACCAATTGCCCATCCCCAGAGAGACCAATCACCCGTCCCCAGAGACCAGTAACCCATCTGCAGAGACCACTCGCCCATCCCCAGCGACCAATCACCTATCCTCAGAGACCAGTCGACCATTCGCAGAGACCAGTCACCCATCCACAGAGACCAGTCGCCCATCCCCATGGACCACTCGCCCATCCCCAGAGACCAGTCACCCATCCCGAGAGACCAGGCGCCCATCCCCAGAGACAACTCGCCCATCCGCAGAGATCACTCGCCCATCACCAGAGACGAGTCGCCCATCCCCAGACACCAGTCGACCATCCCCAGAGACCAATCGACCATCCCCAGAGACCAGTCGCCCATCCCCAGCAACCAGTCGACCATCCCCAGAGACCAGTCGCCCATCCCAAGAGAGACCAATCGCTCATCCCAGAGACGAGTCACCCATCTGCAGAGTCCACTCGCCCATCCCCAGAGACCAGTCACCCATCCCCAGGGACCAGTCGCCCATCCCCAGCGACCAACCGACCATCCCCAGAGACCAGACGCCCATTTTCAGTGACCAGTCACCCATCCCCAGAGTCCAATCGCCCATTCCCAGAGACCACTCGTCCATCCTCAGAGATCAGTTACCCATCCCCAGAGATCAGTTGCCCATCCCCAGAGACCACTCGCCCATCCCCAGAGACCACTCGCCCATCCCTAGAGACCACTCGGCCATCCGAAGAGACTAGTCGCCCAGCCCCAACCAATCGCACATTACCACAGAACGCTTGCCCATCACTAGAGCCCACTCACCCATTCCTAGAGACCACTCGCCCGTCCCAAGAGACTAGTCGCCCATCCCTGACAAATTGCACATTACCACAGAGCAGTCGCCCATCCCCAGAGACCACTCGCACATCCCCAGAGACCTCTCGCCCATCCACAGTGACCAATCACCAATCCGCAGAGACCAGTCATCCATCCGCAGAGACCAGTCACCCATACCCAGAGACCAGTAACCCATCCCTCTGGACCAGTCGCCCATCCCCAGAGACAAGTCGCCCATCCCCACAGACCAGTTCCCATCCCCAGAGACCCATCGCCCATCCCCAGAAACCAGTCGCCCAACCCCAGAGACGACTTGCCCATCCCCAGAGACCAGTCACCCATCCCCAGAGACCAGTCACCCATCCCCAGAGGCCACTCGCACATCCACAGAGACCTCTCGCCCAACCCCAGAGACCACTCGCCCAACCCCACAGACCAGTCGCCCATCCCCAGAGACCAGTCGCCCATCCCGAGGAACCACTCGGCCATCCCCGGGGACCAATCGCCCAGGCACAGAGACCAGTCGCTCATCCCCAGAGACCAATCGCCCATCCCCAGAGACCAGTCGCTCATCCCCAGAGACCAATCGCCCATCCGCAGAGAGCAATCGCCCATCCACAGAGTTTCCAGTTGCCAAATCCCAAAGACCAATCATCCTTCCTGAATGAGAACAATCACCCGTCACCAGTGACCAGTCGCCCACCCACATAGACCAATCGCCCATCCCCAGAGAACAATCGCCTGTTCCCAGAGACCAGTCACCGATCAACAGAGACTATTCGCCCATCGCCAGAGAGCACTCGCCCATCACCAGAGATCAGTCACCCATCCCCAGAGATCAGTGGCCCATCCCCAGAGACCACTCACCCAACCCCACAGACCAATTGCCCATCCCCAGAGAGACCAATCACCCATCCCCAGAGACCAGTCACCCATCTGCAGAGACCACTCCCCCATCCCCAGCGACCAATCACCTATCCTCAGAGACCAGTCGTCCATTCGCAGAGATCAGTCACCCATCCCCAGAGACCAGTAACCCATCCCCATGGACCAGTCGCCCATCCCCAGAGAACACGCGCCCATCCCGAGAGAACAATCGCCCATCCCCAGGGAACTGTCGCCAAAACCCGGAGACCAGTTGCCCATCTGATGCGCTATCAATTCTGATAAAAGGCTAGGCAGAGTTCAGAACAACAGGCTTTTATTAACTTCTGAATTGCACTTCAGACAGATCAGGACTATGCCTCTAGTGGACGACCGAATGTCAGGAGCTGCCATGCGGCCGCTCTTATACTCGGTAGCCCAGGGGCGGAGTCAGCTGAGGCATAGTCAGGCACAACAGTGAAACAAGAGTGAACGACAACAACAACAACAGTGAACACAGTGAACTACAGTGGTTTACCACATTCACCCCTCGTTTAAAATTAAGTCCGGCGGGGTGAAGTGTATCAAAAGTTCGAGTAGGCGAGTCTGTCGGGCGGCCTCGTTTGCCGTCGAAATCTTCGTGGCGACGGTTGCGATGGTACAGCTTCCCACGACGTGTCTTGAGCGGGGTCCAGCACCGGCGTATCGTCCCCTTTGGTGTTGGGTGGGCGAGTGGGCTCCGGCTGGTCCTGGGGGCGCGGCATGCCGTCTACTGGGGTGGAATGGACAGGGGTGAGAATTGGGTCTACTGAATTTTGGGCCGTGTCGGAGGGGGTCGTGGTGGGGGGCAATGGTGGCGGGTCAGTGGACCCCGAGGGTGCCAGATCTCTAATGGAGACTGTGTCCTCCCGCCTGTCCGGGTATGCCACGTAGGCGTACTGGGGGTTGGCATGGAGGAGGTGAACCTTCTCTACCAGGGGAGCCGTTTTGTGGGACCTTACATGCTTCCTCAGCAGGACGGGCCCTGGGGACGTCAGCCAGTGTGGTAGTGAGTTACCGGATGTGGACCTCCGGGGAAAAACAAACATTCGCTCATGGGGGGTTGCATTGGTGGCTGTACACAGCAGTGGCCGGATGGAGTGGAGCGCATCGGGTAGGACATCCTGCCAACGGGAGGTCGGAAGGCCCCTAGATTTTAAGGCTAGGAGGGCCGCCTTCCAGACCGTCGCGTTCTCTCTTTCGACCTGTCCGTTCCCCCGGGGGTTGTAGCTGGTGGTCCGGCTTGAGGCAATACCTCTCATGAGCAGGTACTGACGGAGTTCGTCGCTCATGAAGGACGAGCCCCGGTCGCTATGAATATAGCTGGGAAAACCGAACAGAGCAAAGAGGTTGTGCAGGCATTTAATGACCGTAGCGGTGGTCGTGTCCGGGCAGGGGATGGCAAAAGGGAAACGGGAGTACTCATCAACTATGTTGAGGAAGTGCACATTGCGGTCAGAGGAGGGGAGGGGCCCTTTAAAGTCGATACTCAGGCGCTCAAAAGGGCGGGTGGCCTTGATCAGGTTTGCTCTGTCAGGCCTATAGAAGCGCGGCTTGCACTCTGCACAGACTGGGCAGCTCCTGGTCATGGTCCTGACCTCCTCGATGGAGTAAGGCAGGTTGCGGCCCTTAATGAAATGGAAGAACCTGGTGACCCCCGGGTGGCAGAGGTCGTTGTGGAGGCCCCGTAGTCTATCGATCTGCGCGGTGGCGCATGTGCCTCGCGATAGAGCGTCTGAGGGTTCGTTGAGTTTCCCTGGCCGGTACAAGATGTCGTAATTGTAGGTGGAAAGTTCGATTCTCCACCTCAAAATCTTGTCATTTTTGATTTTAGCCCTTTGCTTGTTGTTGAACATGAAAGCAACTGAACGCTGGTCAGTAAGCAGGGTAAATCGTTTTCCAGCCAGGTAGTGCCGCCAGTGGCGCATCGCCTCCACAATGGCCTGGGCCTCTTTTTCCACAGAGGAGTGTCTGAGTTCGGAGCCCTGGAGGGTTCGTGAAAAGAAGGCCACGGGTCTTCCCGCCTGGTTAAGGGTAGCGGCCAGGGCGAAGTCGGATGCATCGCTCTCCACCTGGAAGGGGATGGACTCGTCTACCGAGTGCATGGTGGCCTTGGCAATGTCATCTTTTATACGGTGAAAGGCTAAGTGGGCCTCCGCCGTCAGGGGGAAGGAAGTGGACTTGATAAGTGGACGGGCTTTGTCCGCATAATGAGGGACCCACTGGGCGTAATAGGAAAAGAAGCCCAGGCACCTTTTGAGGGCCTTGAGACAGTGGGGCAGGGGAAGTTCCATCAACGGGCGCATCCGGTCAGGGTCAGGACTGATGACTCCGTGTTTCACCATGCAACCAAGGATAGCGAGGCGGGCTGTGCGGAATATGCACTTTTCCTTGTTGTACGTGAGGTTTAGGAGTTGGGCCGTGCGGAGGAACTTATCAAGATTGGCGTCATGGTCCTGCAGGTCATGGCCGCAGATGGTCACGTTGTCTAGGTAGGGAAACGTGGCCTGTAACGCATTCTCGTCGACCATCCGGTCCATCTCCCTCTGGAAGACGGAGACACCGTTGGTGATGCCAAAAGGAACCCTGAGGAAGTGAAAAAGGCAGCCGTTTGCCTCGAAAGCTGTGTACTGGTGGTCCTCAGGGCGGATAGGGATTTGGTGGTATGCTGCCTTGAGGTCAATGGTCGAGAAAACGCGGTATTGCGCTATCTTATTAACCATGTCGGCTATGCGGGGGAGGGGGTATGCGTCCAACTGGGTGTACTTGTTGATAGTCTGGCTGTAGTCGATGACTAGGCGCTGCTTGTTGCCAGTCTTAACGACTACCACCTGGGCTCGCCAGGGGCTGGTACTATCCTCAATAATCCCCTCTTTCAGGAGCCGCGTCACCTCAGATCTTATGAAGGATCTGTCCCCGGTGCTGTATCGCCTGCTCTTTGTGGCGATAGGCTTGCAGTCGCGGGTGAGGTTGGCAAACAGGGGGGGGGGTGTGATTTTGAGGGTGGAGAGACTACAGGTGGGGCGTGGCGGGCAATTTAAAAACTGCTGGTTGCAGACAGTGAGCGGGGGAAGAGGTCCACCGTATGTCAAGGTGACACTCTTAAAGTGACAATGAAAGTCCAACCCCAGTAGAACGGCAGCGCAGAGATGTGGCAGGACGAATAGCTTTACATTTTTATATACGGAGCCCTTCACCGAGAGGGTCACTACGCAGTAGCCGCCGACGTCTGCTGAGTGGGATTTCGAGGCCATGGAGATCCGATGGCGCGTTGGCCGGACCGAGAGAGAATAGCGCCGTACTGTATCAGGGTGTATGAAGCTCTCCGTGCTCCCGGAATCAAAAAGGCAAGTTGTGGCGCGGCCATTTACCTGGATGTCCATCGTGGACCTGGCTAGCTGATGGGGTCTGGATTGATCCAGCGTGATGGAGGCCGCTGTGGAGTCGGTAGCGTCGCTGTAGAACCCCGGTGAGGCAGCGGTGGGTGAGTCGGGGGCCCGTTGGCAGAATGGCAGACAAGATGGCGGCGTCGGAGAGGAAGGACAAAATGGCGGCGCCCATGACGATCCCGATCCCCACGAGGCTGGAGGGAGGCAAGATGGCCGCTCCCACGAATCGCACGCGGCGCTGCTGGAGGTAGGGGTCTTCTGGCTTCTGCAGACGCCAGCGTAGTGTCCCTTCTTACCGCAGGCAGAGCAGACCGCGTTTTTCGCCGGGCAGCGCGCCCTGGGGTGTTTGGTTTGGCCACAGAAATAACATTTCTGGCTCGGGCGGGACATCGCTGCAGCAGTTGAGGCCAGGGCCCGTGGCGGCGCTGCGTCCCAAGGTGGCGGCGGCTGCGGCATCGATGAGGCGGCCGCGTGGTCCGGGGAGTAGGCCTCCATGTTCCGGTGGACTACGTCCAACGAGAGGGTGAGTGAAATCGCCTTCTTCAGGTCGAGCTCGCTACTTTCCAGCAGTCGCTGCCGTGTGTGAGTGGACCTGAGGCCCGCCACGAGGGCGTCCCGGATGAGCTCCTCCGTATGTTCCGTGGCTGTTACTTGCTTGCATTCGCAGGCTCGGCCGAGTTCCTTCAGCGCCCGTATGTATGCTTCTGTGGGTTCCCCGGGCTGTTGTTTGCGAGACCCCAGGAGATGTCTTGCGTAAACATAGTTGACCGGGCGTGCGTATTGCTCCTTCAAGATGTCGATAGCCCCCTGGTAGCTCGTAGCGTCCCGGATAAGGGCAAAAGCTCGGTGGTTTACTTTAGAGTTCAGCACCCTGAGCTTGTTGGCATCGGCGGCGACGGTCTCGCCAGATGCAGTCAGAAAGGACTCAAAACAGTGCAGCCAGTGCGAGAACTTAGCAGTCGAGTCCGGTTCTTGCGGGTCGAGTTCCAGGCACTTGATCTTAAGAATCTGCAGCATCGTTTTTTTTTTTTTCAGTAGTTAATAAAATTGATGCGCTATCAATTCTAATAAAAGGCTAGGCAGAGTTCAGAACAACAGGCTTTTATTAACTACTGAATTGCACTTCAGACAGATCAGGACGATGCCTCTAGTGGACGACCGAATGCCAGGAGCTGCCATGCGGCCGCTCTAATACTCGGTAGCCCAGGGGCGGAGTCAGCTGAGGCATAGTCAGGCACAACAGTGAAACAAGAGTGAACGACAACAACAACAACAACAACAGTGAACACAGTGAACTACAGTGGTTTACCACACCATCCCCATAGACCAGTCAACCATTCTCAGAGACCAATCGCCAAACCCCAGAGACCAGTCGCCCATCCCCAGAGACCACTCACCCATCGCAAGAGACCAGTCACCCATCCACAGAGACCAGTCGCCCATCCCCAGAGACCACTCGCCCATCCCCAGAGACCAGTCGCCCGTTCTCAGGGACCAGTCACCCATCCCCAGAGGCCACTCGCCCATCCCTAGGGAACACTCGACAATCCCCGGAGACCAATTGCCAATTCCCAGAGACCAATCGCCCATACCCAGAGACCAATCACCCATCACCAGAGACCAGTCGCCCATCCCCAGAGACCACTCGTCCATCCCCAGAGATCAGTCACCCATCTCCAGAGATGAGTTGCCCATCCCCAGAGACCACTCGCCCATCCCAAGAGAGACCAATCGCTCATCCCCAGAGACCAGTCACCCATCCCCAGAGACCAGTCGCCCATCCCCAGAGACCAACCGACCATCCCCAGTGAGGGAAGTCGCCCATCCCCAGAGACCAGTCGCCCATCCCAAGAGAGACCAATCGCTCATCCCAGAGACCAGTCACCCATTTGCAAAGTCCACTCGCCCATTTCCAGAGACCAGTCGCCCATCCCCAGAGACCAGTCGCCCATCCCGAGAGACCAACCGATCATCCCCAGAGACCAGTCGCCCAGTTTTAGTGACCAGTCACCCATCCCCAGAGTCCAACCGCCCATTCCCAGAGACCACTCCTCCATCCCCAGAGATCAGTCACCCATCCCCGGAGATCAGTTGCGCATCCCCAGAGACCACTCGCCCATCCCCAGAGACCACTCGCCCATCCCTAGAGACCACTCGCCCATCCCAAGAGACTAGTCACACATCCGCAACCAATCGCACATCACCACAGACCACTCGCCCATCACTAGAGCCCACTCACCCATTCCTAGAGACCACTCGCCCGTCCCAAGAGACTAGTCGCCCATCCCCAACAAATCGCACATGACCACAGAGCAGTCGCCCATCCCCAGAGACCACTCGCACATCCCCAGAGACCTCTCGCCCATCCACAGCGACCAATCACCAATCCGCAGAGACCAGTCGTCCATCCGCAGAGACCAGTCACCCATATCAAGAGACCAGTAACCCATCCCTCTGGACCAGGCGCCCATCCCCAAAGACAAGTCGCCCATCCCCACAGACCAGTCCCCATCCGCAGAGACCAATCGCCCATCCCCAGAAACGAGTCGCCCAACCCCAGAGATGACTTGCCCATCCCCAGAGACCAGTCACCCATCCCCAGAGACCAGTCACCCATCCCCAGAGGCAACTCGCACATCCACAGAGACCTCTCGCCCAACCCCAGAGACCACTCGCCCATCCCCACAGACCAGTCGCCCATCCGCAGAGACCAGTCGCCCATCCCGAGAGACCACTCGGCCATCCCCGGGGACCAATCGCCCATGCACAGAGACCAGTCGCTCATCCCCAGAGACCAATCGCCCATCCCCAGAGACCAGTCGCTCATCCCCAGACCCCACTCGCCCATCGCAAGAGGCCAGTCACCCATCCACAGAGACCAGTCGCCCATCTCCAGACACAACTCGCCCATGCCCAGAGACCAATCGACCATCCCCAGAGACCAGTCGCCCATTCTCAGGGACCAGTCGCCCATCCCCAGAGACCACTCGCCCATCCCTAGAGAACACTCGACAATCCCCGGAGACTAATTGCCAATTCCCAGAGACCAATCGCCCATACCCAGAGACCAATCACCCATCACCAGAGACCAGTCGCCCATCCCCAGAGACCACTCGTCCATCCCCAGAGATCAGTCACCCATCCCCAGAGATGAGTTGCCCATCCCCAGAGACCACTCGCCCATCCCAAGAGAGACCAATCGCTCAACCCCAGAGACCAGTCGCCCTTCCCCAGAGACCAACCGCCCATCCCCAGTGAGAAAAGTCGCCCATCCACAGAGGCCAGTCGCCCATCCCAAGAGAGACCAATCGCTCATCACAGACACCAGTCACCCATCTGCAGAGTCCACTCACCCATCCCCAGAGACCAGTCGCCCATCCCCTGAGAATAGTCGCCCATCCCCAGAGACCAACCGACCATCCCCAGAGACCAGTCGCCCATTTTCAGTGACCAGTCACCCATCCCCAGAGTCCAATCGCCCATTCCCAGAGACCACTCGTCCATCCCCAGAGATCAGTCACCCATCCCCAGAGATCAGTTGCCCATCCCCAGAGACCACTCACCCATCCCCAGAGACCACTCGCCCATCCCTAGAGACCGCTCGCCCATCCCAAGAGACTAGTCGCCCATCCCCAATCAATCGCACATTACCACAGACCACTCGCCCATCACTAGAGCCCACTCGCCCATCCCTAGAGACCGCTGGCCCATCCCAAGAGACTAGTCGCCCATCCCCGACAAATCGCCCATTACCACAGAGCAGTCGCCCATTCCCAGAGACCACTCGCACATCCCCAGAGACCTCTCGCCCATCCACAGCGACCAATCACCAATCCGCAGAGACCAGTCATCCATCCGCAGAGACCAGTCACCCATACCCAGAGACCAGTCGCCCATCCCCAGAAACCAGTCGCCCAACCCCAGAGACGACTTGCCCATCCCCAGAGACCAGTCACCCATCCGCAGAGACCAGTCACCCATACCCAGAGACCAGTAACCCATCCCACTGGACCAGTCGCCCATCCCCAGAGACAAGTCGCCCATCCCCACAGACCAGTCCCCATCCCCAGAGACCAATCGCTCATCCCCAGAAACCAGTCGCACATCCCCAGAGACCTCTCGCCCAACCCCAGAGACCACTCGCCCATCCCCACAGACCAGTCGCCCATCCCCAGAGACGACTTGCCCATCCCCAGAGACCAGTCACCCATCCCCAGAGACCAGTCACCCATCCCCAGAGGCCACTCGCACATCCCCAGAGACCTCTCGCCCAACCCCAGAGAACACTCGGCCATCCCCACAGATCAGTCGCCCATCCCCAGAGACCAGTCGCCCATCCCGAGAGACCACTCGGCCATCCCCGGGGACAAATCACCCATGCACAGAGACCAGTCGCTCATCCCCAGAGACCAGTCGCTCATTCCCAGAGAACAATCGCCCATCCCCAGAGTTTCCAGTCGCCAATTCCCAAAGACCAATCATCCTTCCTGAATGAGAACAATCACCCGTCACCAGTGACCAGTCGCCCACCCACAGAGACCAATCGCCCATCCCCAGAGACCAATCGCCTGTTCCCAGAGACCAGTCACCGATCCCCAGAGACTATTCCCCCATCGCCAGAGAGCACACGCCCATCACCAGAGATCAGTCACCCATCCCCAGAGATCTGTGGCCCATCTCCAGAGAGCACTCACCCCTCCCCACAGACCAATTGCCCATCCCCAGAGAGATCAATCACCCATCCCCAGAGACCAGTCACCCATCTGCAGAGACCACTCGCCCATCCCCAGTGACCAATCACCTATCCTCAGAGACCAGTCGTCCATTCGCTTAGACCAGTCACCCATCCCCAGAGACCAGTAACTTATCCCCATGGACAAGTCGCCCATCCCCAGAGACCACGCGCCCATCCCCAGAGACCAATCGCCCATCCACAGGGAAGTGTCGCCAAACCCCGGAGACCAGTTGCCCATCCGCATAGGCCAATCGCCTGTTCCCAGAGACCAGTCACCGATCCACAGAGACTATTCGCCCATCGCCAGAGAGCAGTCGTCCATCCCCAGAGACCACTCGCCCATCACCAGAGACCAGTCGTCCATCCCCAGAGACCAGTCGCCCATCCCGAGAGACCACTCGGCCATCCCCGGGGACCAATCGCCCATGCACAGAGACCAGTTGCTCATCCCCAGAGTCCAATCGCCCATCCCCAGAGACCAGTCGCTCATCCCCAGAGACCAGTCGCTCATTCCCAGAGACCAATCGCCCATCCCCAGAGTTTCCAGTCGCCAATTCCCAAAGACAAATCATCCTTCCTGAATGAGAACAATCACCCGTCACCAGTGACCAGTCGCCCACCCACAGAGACCAATCGCCCATCCCCAGAGACCAATCGCCCATCCCCAGAGACCAATCGCCTGTTCCCAGAGGCCAGTCACCGATCCACAGAGACTATTCGCCCATCGCCAGAGAGCACACGCCCATCACCAGAGATCAGTCACCCATCCCCAGAGATCAGTGGCCCATCCCCAGAGAGCACTCACCCCTCCCCACAGACCAATTGCCCATCCCCAGAAAGACCAATCACCCATCCCCAGAGACCAGTCACCCATCTGCAGAGACCACTCGCCCATCCCCAGCGACCAATCACCTATCCTCAGAGACCAGTCGTCCATTCGCAGAGACCAGTCACCCATCCCCAGAGACCAGTAACTCATCCCCATGGACCAGTCGCCCATCCCCAGAGACCACGCGCCCATCCCCAGAGACCAATCACATATCCCCAGGGAACTGTCGCCAAACCCCGGAGACCAGTTGCCCATCCCCATAGGCCAATCGCCTGTTCCCAGAGACCAGTCACTGATCCACAGAGACTATTCGCCCATCGCCAGAGAGCACACGCCCATCACCAGAGATCAGTCACCCATCCCCAGAGATCAGTGGCCCATCCCCAGAGAGCACTCACCCCTCCCCAGAGACCAATCGCCCATCCCCAGAGAGACCAATCACCCATCCCCAGAGACCAGTCACCCATTTGCAGAGAACACTCGCCCATCCCCAGCGACCAATCACCTATCCTCAGAGACCGGTCGTCCATTCGCAGAGACCAGTCACCCATCCGCAGAGACCAGTAACCCATCCCCATGGACCAGTCGCCCATCCCCAGAGACCACGCGCCCATCCCCAGAGACCAATCGCCCATCCCCAGGGAAATGTCGCCAAACCCCAGAGACCAGTCGCCCATCCCCAGAGACCACTCGCCCATCGCAAAAGACCAGTCACCCATCCACAGAGACCAGTCGCCCATCCCCAGAGACCACTCGCCCATCCCCAGAGACCAGTCACCCATCCCGAGAGACCAGGCGCCCATCCCCAGAGACAACTCGCCCATCCGCAGAGACCACTCGCCCATCCCCAGAGACGAGTCGCCCATCCCCAGAAACCAGTCGACCATCCCCAGAGACCAATCGACCATCCCCAGAGACCAGTCGCCCATCCCCAGCAACCAGTCGACCATCCCCAGAGACCAGTCGCCCATCCCAAGAGAGACCAATCGCTCATCCCAGAGACCAGTCACCCATCTGCAGAGTCCACTTGCCCATCCCCAGAGACCAGTCGCCCATCCCCAGAGACCAGTCGCCCATCCGCAGCGACCAACCGACCATCCCCAGAGACCAGACGCCCATTTTCAGTGACCAGTCACCCATCCCCAGAGTCCAATCGCCCATTCCCAGAAACCACTCGTCCATCCTCAGAGATCAGTCACCCATCTGCAGAGACCACTCGCCCATCCCCAGCGACCAATCACCTATCCTCAGAGACCAGTCGTCCATTCGCAGAGACCAGTCACCCATCCCCAGAGACCAGTAACTCATCCCCATGGACCAGTCGCCCATCCCCAGAGACCACGCGCCCATCCCCAGAGACCAATCACATATCCCCAGGGAACTGTCGCCAAACCCCGGAGACCAGTTGCCCATCCCCATAGGCCAATCGCCTGTTCCCAGAGACCAGTCACTGATCCACAGAGACTATTCGCCCATCGCCAGAGAGCACACGCCCATCACCAGAGATCAGTCACCCATCCCCAGAGATCAGTGGCCCATCCCCAGAGAGCACTCACCCCTCCCCAGAGACCAATCGCCCATCCCCAGAGAGACCAATCACCCATCCCCAGAGACCAGTCACCCATTTGCAGAGAACACTCGCCCATCCCCAGCGACCAATCACCTATCCTCAGAGACCGGTCGTCCATTCGCAGAGACCAGTCACCCATCCGCAGAGACCAGTAACCCATCCCCATGGACCAGTCGCCCATCCCCAGAGACCACGCGCCCATCCCCAGAGACCAATCGCCCATCCCCAGGGAAATGTCGCCAAACCCCAGAGACCAGTCGCCCATCCCCAGAGACCACTCGCCCATCGCAAAAGACCAGTCACCCATCCACAGAGACCAGTCGCCCATCCCCAGAGACCACTCGCCCATCCCCAGAGACCAGTCACCCATCCCGAGAGACCAGGCGCCCATCCCCAGAGACAACTCGCCCATCCGCAGAGACCACTCGCCCATCCCCAGAGACGAGTCGCCCATCCCCAGAAACCAGTCGACCATCCCCAGAGACCAATCGACCATCCCCAGAGACCAGTCGCCCATCCCCAGCAACCAGTCGACCATCCCCAGAGACCAGTCGCCCATCCCAAGAGAGACCAATCGCTCATCCCAGAGACCAGTCACCCATCTGCAGAGTCCACTTGCCCATCCCCAGAGACCAGTCGCCCATCCCCAGAGACCAGTCGCCCATCCGCAGCGACCAACCGACCATCCCCAGAGACCAGACGCCCATTTTCAGTGACCAGTCACCCATCCCCAGAGTCCAATCGCCCATTCCCAGAAACCACTCGTCCATCCTCAGAGATCAGTCACCCATCCCCAGAGATCAGTTGCCCATCCCCAGAGACCACTCGCCCATCCCCAGAGACCACTCGCCCATCCCTAGAGACCACTCGGCCATCCCAAGAGACTAGTCGCCCAGCCCCAACCAATCGCACATTACCACAGAACGCTCGCCCATCACTAGAGCCCACTCGCCCATTCCTAGAGACCACTCGCCCGTCCCAAGAGACTAGTCACCCATCCCTGACAAATTGCACATTACCACAGAGCAGTCGCCCATCCCCAGAGACCACTCGCACATCCCCAGAGACCTCTCGCCCATCCACAGCGACCAATCACCAATCCGCAGAGACCAGTCGTCCATCCGCAGAGACCAGCCACCCATACCCAGAGACCAGTAACCCATCCCTCTGGACCAGTCGCACATCCCCAGAGACAAGTTGCCCATCCCCACAGACCAGTTCCCATCCCCAGAGACCAATCGCCCATCCCCAGAAACCAGTCGCCCTACCCCCGAGATGACTTGCCCATCCCCAGAGACCAGTCACCCATCCCCAGAGACCCATCACCCATCCCCAGAGGCCACTCGCACATCCACAGAGACCTCTCACCCAACCCCAGAGACCACTCGCCCATCCCCACAGAGCAGTCGCCCATCCCCAGAGACCAGTCGCCCATCCAGAGGAACCACTCGGCCATCCCCGGGGACCAATCGCGAAGGCACAGAGACCAGTCGCTCATCCCCAGAGACCAATCGCCCATCCCCAGAGACCAGTCGCTCATCCCCAGAGACCAATCGCCCATCCGCAGAGAGCAATCGCCCATTCACAGAGTTTCCAGTCGCCAATTCCCAAAGACCAATCATCCTTCCTGAATGAGAACAATCACCCGTCACCAGTGACCAGTCGCCCACCCACAGAGACCAATCGCCCATTCCCAGAGAACAATCGCCTGTTACCAGAGACCAGTCACCGATCAACAGAGACTATTCGCCCATCGCCAGAGAGCACTCGCCCATCACCAGAGATCAGTCACCCATCCGCAGAGATCAGTGGCCCATCCCCAGAGACCACTCACCCATCCCCACAGACCAATTGCCCATCCCCAGAGAGACCAATCACCCATCCCCAGAGACCAGTCATCCATCTGCAGAGACCACTCGCCCATACCCAGCGACCAATCACCTGTCCTCAGAGACCAGTCGTCCATTCGCAGAGACCAGTCACCCATCCCCAGAGACCAGTAACCCATCCCCATGGACCAGTCGCCCATCCCCAGAGAACACACGCCCATCCCAAGAGAACAATCGCCCACCCCCAGGGAACTGTCGCCAAAACCCGGAGACAAGTTGCCCATCCCCATAGACCAGTCAACCATTCTCAGAGACAATTGCCAAACCCCAGAGACCAGTCGCCCATCCCCAGAGACCACTCGCCCATCGCAAGAGACCAGTCACCCATCCACAGAGACCAGTCGCCCAGCACCAGAGACCACTCGCCCATCCCCAGAGACCAATCGACCATCCCCAGAGACCAGTCGCCCATTCTCAGGGACCAGTCACCCATCCCCAGAGACCACTCGCCCATCCCTAGAGAACACTCGACAATCCCCGGAGACCAATTGCCAATTCCCAGAGACCAATCGCCCATACCCAGAGACCAATCACCCATCACCAGAGACCAGTCGCCCATCCCCAGAGACCACTCGTCCATCCCCAGAGATCAGTCACCCATCCCCAGAGACCAACCGACCATCCCCAGTGAGACAAGTCGCCCATCCCCAGAGACCACTCGCCCATCCCAAGAGAGATCAATCGCTCATCCCCAGAGACCAGTCACCCATCCCCAGAGACCAGTCGCCCATCCCCAGAGACCAACCGACCATCCCCAGTGAGACAAGTCGCCCATCCCCAGAGGCCAGTCGCCCATCCCAAGAGATCAGTCACCCATCTCCAGAGATGAGTTGCCCATCCCCAGAGACCACTCGCCCATCCCAAGAGAGACCAATCGCTCATCCCAGAGACCAGTCACCCATTTGCAAAGTCCACTCGCCCATTTCCAGAGACCAGTCGCCCATCCCCAGAGACCAGTCGCCCATCCCCAGAGACCAACCGACCATCCCCAGAGACCAGTCGCCCATTTTCAGTGACCAGTCACCCATCCCCAGAGTCCAATCGCCCATTCCCAGAGACCACTCCTCCATCCCCAGAGATCAGTCACCCATCCCCGGAGATCAGTTGCCCATCCCCAGAGAGCACTCACCCATCCCCAGAGACCACTCGCCCATCCCTAGAGACCACTCGCCCATCCCAAGAGACTAGTCGCCCATCCGCAACCAATCGCACATTACCACAGACCACTCGCCCATCACTAGAGCCCACTCGCCCATTCCTAGGGACCACTCACCCGTCCCAAGGGACTAGTCACCCATCCCCGACAAATCGCACATTACTACAGAGCAGTCACCCATCCCCAGAGACCACTTGCACATCCCCAGAGACCTCTCGCCCATCCACAGCGACCAATCACCAATCCGCAGAGACCAGTCGTCCATCCGCAGAGACCAGTCACCCATACCCAGAGAACAGTAACCCATCCCTCTGGGCCAGGCGCCCATCCCCAGAGACAAGTCGCCCATCCCCACAGACCAGTCCCCATCCGCAGAGACCAATCGCCCATCCCCAGAAACGAGTCGCCCAACCCCAGAGACGACTTGCCCATCCCCAGAGACCAGTCACCCATCCCCAGAGACCAGTCACCCATCCCCAGAGGCAACTCGCACATGCACAGAGACCTCTCGCCCAACCACAGAGACCACTCACCCATCCCCACAGACCAGTCGCCCATCCCCAGAGACCAGTCGCCCATCCCGAGAGACAACTCGGCCATCCCCGGGGACCAATCGCCCATGCACAGAGACCAGTCGCTCATCCCCAGAGACCAATCGCCCATCCCCAGAGACCAGTCGCTCATCCCCAGAGACCAATCGCCCATCCGCAGAGAACAATCGCCCATCCCCAGAGTTTCCAGTCGCCAATTCCCAAAGACCAATCATCCTTCCTGAATGAGAACAATCACCCATCACCAGTGACCAGTCGCCCACCCACAGAGACCAATCGCCCAACCCCAGAGAACAATCGCCTGTTCCCAGAGACCAATTGCCCATCCCCAGAGAGACCAATCACCCATCCCCAGAGACCAGTCACCCATCTGCAGAGACCACTCGCCCATCCCCAGCGACCAATCACCTATCCTCAGAGACCAGTCGTCCATTCGCAGAGACCAGTCACCCATCCCCAGAGACCAGTAACCCATCCCCATGGACCAGTCGCCCATCCCCAGAGAACACGCACCCATCCCAAGAGAACAATCGCCCATCCCCAGGGAACTGTCGCCAAAACCCGGAGACCAGTTGCCCATCCCCATAGACCAGTCAACCATTCTCAGAGACCAATCGCCAAACCCCAGAGACCAGTCGCCCATCCCCAGAGACCACTCGCCCATCGCAAGAGACCAGTCACCCATCCACAGAGACCAGTCGCCCATCCCCAGAGACCACTCGCCCATCCCCAGAGACCAATCGACCATCCCCAGAGACCAGTCGCCCATTCTCAGGGACCAGTCACCCATCCCCAGAGACCACTCGCCCATCCCTAGAGAACACTCGACAATCCCTGGAGACCAATTGCCAATTCCCAGAGACCAATCGCCCATACCCAGAGACCAATCACCCATCACCAGAGACCAGTCGCCCATCCCCAGAGACCACTCGTCCATCCCCAGAGATCAGTCACCCATCTCCAGAGATGAGTTGCCCATCCCCAAAGACCACTCACCCATCCCAAGAGAGACCAATCGCTCATCCCCAGAGACCAGTCACCCATCCCCAGAGACCAGTCGCCCATCCCCAGAGACCAACCGACCATCCCCAGTGAGACAAGTCGCCCATCCCCAGAGGCCAGTCGCCCATCCCAAGAGAGACCAACCGCTCATCCCAGAGACCAGTCACCCATTTGCAAAGTCCACTCGCCCATTTCCAGAGACCATTCGCCCATCCCCAGAGACCAGTCGCCCATCCCCAGAGACCAACCGACCATCCCCAGAGACCAGTCGCCCATTTTCAGTGACCAGTCACCCATCCCCAGAGTCCAATCGCCCATTCCCAGAGACCACTCCTCCATCCCCAGAGAGCACTCGCCCATCCCCAGAGACCACTCGCCCATCCCTAGAGACCACTCGCCCATCCCAAGAGACTAGTCGCCCATCCGCAACCAATCGCACATTACCACAGACCACTCGCCCATCACTAGAGCCCACTCGCCCATTCCTAGGGACCACTCACCCGTCCCAAGAGACTAGTCGCCCATCCCCGACAAATCGCACAAAATACCACAGAGCAATCGCCCATCCCCAGAGACCACTTGCACATCCCCAGAGACCTCTCGCCCATCCACAGCGACCAATCACCAATCCGCAGAGACCAGTCGTCCATCCGCAGAGACTAGTCACCCATACCCAGAGACCAGTAACCCATCCCTCTGGACCAGAGACAGGTCGCCCATCCCCACAGACCAATCGCCCATCCCCAGAAACGAGTCGCCCAACCCCAGAGACGACTTGCCCATCCCCAGAGACCAGTCACCCATCCCCAGAGACCTGTCACCCATCCCCAGAGGCAACTCGCACATCCACAGAGACCTCTCGCCCAACCCCAGAGACCACTCGCCCATCCCCACAGACCAGTCGCCCATCCCCAGAGACCAGTCGCCCATCCCGAGTGACCACTCGGCCATCCCCGGGGACCAATCGCCCATGCACAGAGACCAGTCGCTCATCCCCAGAGACCAATCGCCCATCCCCAGAGACCAGTCGCTCATCCCCAGAGACCAATCGCCCATCCGCAGAGAACAATCGCCCATCCCCAGAGTTTCCAGTCGCCAATTCCCAAAGACCAATCATCCTTCCTGAATGAGAACAATCACCCGTCACCAGTGACCAGTCGCCCACCCACAGAGACCAATCGCCCATCCCCAGAGAACAATCGCCTGTTCCCAGAGACCAGTCACCGATCAACAGAGACTATTCGCCCATCGCCAGAGAGCACTCGCCCATCACCAGAGATCAATCACCCATCCCCAGAGATCAGTGGCCCATCCCCAGAGACCACTCACCCATCCCCACAGACCAATTGCCCATCCCCAGAGAGACCAATCACGCATCCCCAGAGACCAGTCACCCATGTGCAGAGACCACTCGCCCATCCCCAGCGACCAATCACCTATCCTCAGAGAACCGTCGTCCATTCGCAGAGACCAGTCACCCTTCCCCAGAGACCAGTCACCCATACCCAGAGACCAGTAACCCATCCCTCTGGACCAGTCGCCCATCCCCAGAGACAAGTCGCCCATCCCCACAGACCAGTTCCCATCCCCAGAGACCACTCGCCCATCCCCAGAGACCAGTCACCCATCCCGAGAGACCAGGCGCCCATCCCCAGAGACAACTCGCCCATCCGCAGAGACCACTCGCCCATCCCCAGAGACGAGTCGCCCATCCCCAGAAACCAGTCGACCATCCCCAGAGACCAATCGACCATCCCCAGAGACCAGTCGCCCATCCCCAGCAACCAGTCGACCATCCCCAGAGACCAGTCGCCCATCCCAAGAGAGACCAATCGCTCATCCCAGAGACCAGTCACCCATCTGCAGAGTCCACTTGCCCATCCCCAGAGACCAGTCGCCCATCCCCAGAGACCAGTCGCCCATCCGCAGCGACCAACCGACCATCCCCAGAGACCAGACGCCCATTTTCAGTGACCAGTCACCCATCCCCAGAGTCCAATCGCCCATTCCCAGAAACCACTCGTCCATCCTCAGAGATCAGTCACCCATCCCCAGAGATCAGTTGCCCATCCCCAGAGACCACTCGCCCATCCCCAGAGACCACTCGCCCATCCCTAGAGACCACTCGGCCATCCCAAGAGACTAGTCGCCCAGCCCCAACCAATCGCACATTACCACAGAACGCTCGCCCATCACTAGAGCCCACTCGCCCATTCCTAGAGACCACTCGCCCGTCCCAAGAGACTAGTCACCCATCCCTGACAAATTGCACATTACCACAGAGCAGTCGCCCATCCCCAGAGACCACTCGCACATCCCCAGAGACCTCTCGCCCATCCACAGCGACCAATCACCAATCCGCAGAGACCAGTCGTCCATCCGCAGAGACCAGCCACCCATACCCAGAGACCAGTAACCCATCCCTCTGGACCAGTCGCACATCCCCAGAGACAAGTTGCCCATCCCCACAGACCAGTTCCCATCCCCAGAGACCAATCGCCCATCCCCAGAAACCAGTCGCCCTACCCCCGAGATGACTTGCCCATCCCCAGAGACCAGTCACCCATCCCCAGAGACCCGTCACCCATCCCCAGAGGCCACTCGCACATCCACAGAGACCTCTCGCCCAACCCCAGAGACCACTCGCCCATCCCCACAGAGCAGTCGCCCATCCCCAGAGACCAGTCGCCCATCCAGAGGAACCACTCGGCCATCCCCGGGGACCAATCGCGAAGGCACAGAGACCAGTCGCTCATCCCCAGAGACCAATCGCCCATCCCCAGAGACCAGTCGCTCATCCCCAGAGACCAATCGCCCATCCGCAGAGAGCAATCGCCCATTCACAGAGTTTCCAGTCGCCAATTCCCAAAGACCAATCATCCTTCCTGAATGAGAACAATCACCCGTCACCAGTGACCAGTCGCCCACCCACAGAGACCAATCGCCCATCCCCAGAGACCAATCGCCTGTTCCCAGAGACCAGTCACCGATCAACAGAGACTATTCGCCCATCGCCAGAGAGCACTCGCCCATCACCAGAGATCAGTCACCCATCCGCAGAGATCAGTGGCCCATCCCCAGAGACCACTCACCCATCCCCACAGACCAATTGCCCATCCCCAGAGAGACCAATCACCCATCCCCAGAGACCAGTCATCCATCTGCAGAGACCACTCGCCCATACCCAGCGACCAATCACCTGTCCTCAGAGACCAGTCGTCCATTCGCAGAGACCAGTCACCCATCCCCAGAGACCAGTAACCCATCCCCATGGACCAGTCGCCCATCCCCAGAGAACACACGCCCATCCCAAGAGAACAATCGCCCACCCCCAGGGAACTGTCGCCAAAACCCGGAGACAAGTTGCCCATCCCCATAGACCAGTCAACCATTCTCAGAGACAATTGCCAAACCCCAGAGACCAGTCGCCCATCCCCAGAGACCACTCGCCCATCGCAAGAGACCAGTCACCCATCCACAGAGACCAGTCGCCCATCCCCAGAGACCACTCGCCCATCCCCAGAGACCAATCGACCATCCCCAGAGACCAGTCGCCCATTCTCAGGGACCAGTCACCCATCCCCAGAGACCACTCGCCCATCCCTAGAGAACACTCGACAATCCCCGGAGACCAATTGCCAATTCCCAGAGACCAATCGCCCATACCCAGAGACCAATCACCCATCACCAGAGACCAGTCGCCCATCCCCAGAGACCACTCGTCCATCCCCAGAGATCAGTCACCCATCCCCAGAGACCAACCGACCATCCCCAGTGAGACAAGTCGCCCATCCCCAGAGACCACTCGCCCATCCCAAGAGAGATCAATCGCTCATCCCCAGAGACCAGTCACCCATCCCCAGAGACCAGTCGCCCATCCCCAGAGACCAACCGACCATCCCCAGTGAGACAAGTCGCCCATCCCCAGAGGCCAGTCGCCCATCCCAAGAGATCAGTCACCCATCTCCAGAGATGAGTTGCCCATCCCCAGAGACCACTCGCCCATCCCAAGAGAGACCAATCGCTCATCCCAGAGACCAGTCACCCATTTGCAAAGTCCACTCGCCCATTTCCAGAGACCAGTCGCCCATCCCCAGAGACCAGTCGCCCATCCCCAGAGACCAACCGACCATCCCCAGAGACCAGTCGCCCATTTTCAGTGACCAGTCACCCATCCCCAGAGTCCAATCGCCCATTCCCAGAGACCACTCCTCCATCCCCAGAGATCAGTCACCCATCCCCGGAGATCAGTTGCCCATCCCCAGAGAGCACTCACCCATCCCCAGAGACCACTCGCCCATCCCTAGAGACCACTCGCCCATCCCAAGAGACTAGTCGCCCATCCGCAACCAATCGCACATTACCACAGACCACTCGCCCATCACTAGAGCCCACTCGCCCATTCCTAGGGACCACTCACCCGTCCCAAGGGACTAGTCACCCATCCCCGACAAATCGCACATTACTACAGAGCAGTCACCCATCCCCAGAGACCACTTGCACATCCCCAGAGACCTCTCGCCCATCCACAGCGACCAATCACCAATCCGCAGAGACCAGTCGTCCATCCGCAGAGACCAGTCACCCATACCCAGAGAACAGTAACCCATCCCTCTGGGCCAGGCGCCCATCCCCAGAGACAAGTCGCCCATCCCCACAGACCAGTCCCCATCCGCAGAGACCAATCGCCCATCCCCAGAAACGAGTCGCCCAACCCCAGAGACGACTTGCCCATCCCCAGAGACCAGTCACCCATCCCCAGAGACCAGTCACCCATCCCCAGAGGCAACTCGCACATGCAAAGAGACCTCTCGCCCAACCACAGAGACCACTCACCCATCCCCACAGACCAGTCGCCCATCCCCAGAGACCAGTCGCCCATCCCGAGAGACAACTCGGCCATCCCCGGGGACCAATCGCCCATGCACAGAGACCAGTCGCTCATCCCCAGAGACCAATCGCCCATCCCCAGAGACCAGTCGCTCATCCCCAGAGACCAATCGCCCATCCGCAGAGAACAATCGCCCATCCCCAGAGTTTCCAGTCGCCAATTCCCAAAGACCAATCATCCTTCCTGAATGAGAACAATCACCCATCACCAGTGACCAGTCGCCCACCCACAGAGACCAATCGCCCAACCCCAGAGAACAATCGCCTGTTCCCAGAGACCAATTGCCCATCCCCAGAGAGACCAATCACCCATCCCCAGAGACCAGTCACCCATCTGCAGAGACCACTCGCCCATCCCCAGCGACCAATCACCTATCCTCAGAGACCAGTCGTCCATTCGCAGAGACCAGTCACCCATCCCCAGAGACCAGTAACCCATCCCCATGGACCAGTCGCCCATCCCCAGCGACAACTCGCCCATTGCAAGAGACCAGTCACCCATCCACAGAGACCAGTCGCCCACCCCCAGAGACCACTCGCCCATCCCCAGAGACCAGTCACCCATCCCGAGAGACCAGGTGCCCATCCCGAGAGACAACTCGCCCATCCGCAGAGACCACTCGCCCATCCCCAGAGACGAGTCGCCCATCCCCAGAAACCAGTCGACCATCCCCAGAGACCAATCGACCATCCCCAGAGACCAGTCGCCCATCCCCAGAAACCAGTCGACCACCCCTAGAGACCAGTCGCCCATCCCCAGAGACCACTCGCCCATCCCCAGAGAACACTCGACAATCCCCGGAGACCAATTGCCAATTCCCAGAGACCAATCGCCTATACCCAGAGACCAATCACCCATCACCAGAGACCAGTCGCCCATCCCCAGAGACCACTCGTCCATCCCCAGAGATCAGTCACCCATCTCCAGAGATGAGTTGCCCATCCCCAGAGACCACTCGCCCATCCCAAGAGAGACCAATCGCTCATCCCCAGAGACCAGTTCCCCATCGGCAGATTCCACTCGCCCATCCCCAGAGACCAGTCGCCCATCCCCAGAGACCAGTCGCCCATCCCCAGAGACCAACCGACCATTCCCAGTGAGACAAGTCGCCCATCCCCAGAGACCAGTCGCCCATCCCAAGAGAGACCAATCGCTCATCCCAGAGACCAGTCACCCATCTGCAGAGTCCACTCGCCTATCCCCAGAAGCCAGTCGCCCATCCCGAGAGACCAGTCGCCCATCCACAGAGACCAACCGACCATCCCCAGAGACCAGACGCCCATTTTCAGTGACCAGTCACCCATCCCCAGGGTCCAATTGCCCATTCCCAGAGACCACTCGTCCATCCCCAGAGATCAGTCACCCATCCCCAGAGATCAGTTGCCCATCCCCAGAGACCACTCGCCCATCCCCAGAGACCACTCGCCCATCCCAAGAGACCACTCGGCCATCCCAAGAGACTATTCGGCCATCCCCAACCAATCGCACATTACCACAGAACGCTCGCCCATCACTAGAGCCCACTCGCCCATTCCTAGAGACCACTCGCCCGTCCCAAGAGACTAGTCGCCCATCCCCGACAAATCGCACATTACCACAGAGCAGTCGCCCATCCCCAGAGACCACTCGCACATCACCAGAGACCGCTCGCCCATCCACAGCGACCAATCGCCAATCCGCAGAGACCAGTCGTCCATCCACAGAGACCAGTCACCCATACCCAGAGACCAGTAACCCATCCCTCTGGACCAGTCACCCATCCCCAGAGACAAGTCACCCATCCCCACAGACCAGTCCCCATCCCCAGAGACCAATCGGCCATCCCCAGAAACCAGTCGCCCAACCCCAGAGACAACTTGCCCGTCCCCAGAGACCAGTCACCCATCCCCAGAGACCAGTCACCCATTCCCAGAGGCCACTCGCACATCCACAGAGAACTCTCGCCCAACCCCAGAGACCACTCGCCCATCCCCACAGACCAGTCGCCCATCCCCAGGGACCAATCGCCCATCCACAGAGACCAATCGCCCATCCCCAGAGTTTCCAGTCGCCAATTCCCAAAGACCAATCATCCTTCCTGAATGAGAACAATCACTCGTCACCAGTGACCAGTCGCCCACCCACAGAGACCAATCGCCCATCCCCTGAGACCAATTGCCTGTTCCCAGAGACCAGTCACCGATCCACAGAGACTATTCGCCCATCGCCAGAGAGCACTCGCCCATCACCAGAGATCAGTCACCCATCCCCAGATATCAGTGGCCCATCCCCAGAGACCACTCACCCATCCCCACAGACCAATAGCCCATCCCCAGAGAGACCAATCACCCATCCCCAGAGACCAGTCACCCATCTGCAGTGACCACTCGCCCATCCCCAGCGAACAATCACCTATCCTCAGAGACCAGTCGTCCATTCGCAGAGACCAGACACCCATCCCCAGAGACCAGTAACCCATCCCCATGGACCAGTCGCCCATCCCCAGAGAACATGCGCCCATCCCCAGAGAACAATCGCCCATCCCCAGGGAACTGTCGCCAAACCCCGGAGACCAGTTGCCCATCCCCATAGACCAGTCGCCCATTCTCAGAGTCCAATCGCCAAACCCCAGAGACCAGTCGCCCATCCCCAGAGACCCCTCGCCCATCGCAAGAGACCAGTCACCCATCCACAGAGACCAGTCACCCATCCCCAGAGACCACTCGCCAGGGACCCGGGTTCGAATCTGGCCTGGGGTGACTGCCTGTGTGGAGTTTGCACATTCTCCCCGTGTTTGCATGGGTTTCCTCCGGGTGCTCCGGTTTCCTCCCACAGTCCAAAGATGTGCGGGTTAGGTTGATTGGCTATGATAAATTGACCCTTCGTGTTAGGGGGATTAAATATGTGGGGTTATGGGGATAGAGTGGGATATGTGTTGGTGTAGGGGTTACGGGGATCGGGTGGGATATGTGTCGGTGCAGGCTCGATGGGCCGAAATGGCCTCTATCTGCACTGTGGGGTTTCTGTGATTTCTGTGATCTGTGATGATTTGCCCATCCCCAGAGACCACTCGCCCATCCCAAGAGAGACCAATCGCTCATCCCCAGAGACCAGTCACCCATCTGCAGAGTCCACTCGCCCATCCCCAGAGACCAGTTGCCCATCCCCAGAGACCAGTCGCCCATACCCAGAGACCAACCGACCATCCACAGAGACCAGTCGCCCATCCCCAGAGACCAGTCGCCCATACCCAGAGACCAACCGACCATCCCCAGAGACCAGTCGCCCATCCCCAGAGACCAGTCGCCCATACCCAGAGACCAACCGACCATCCTCAGAGACCAGTCGCCCATCCCCAGAGATGAGTTGCCCATCCCCAGAGACCACTCGCCCATCCCCAGAGACCAGTCACCCATCCCCAGAGACCAGTCGCCCATCCCCAGAGCCCAACCGACCATCCCCAGTGAGACAAGTCGCCCATCCCCAGAGACCAGTCGCCCATCCCAAGAGAGACCAATCGCTCATCCCAGAGACCAGTCACCCATCTGCAGAGTCCACTCGCCCATTTCCAGAGACCAGTCGCCCATCCCCAGAGACCAGTCGCCCATCCCCAGAGAACAACCGACCATCCCCAGAGACCAGTCGCCCATTTTCAGTGACCAGTCACCCATCCCCAGAGTCCAATCGCCCATTCCCAGAGACCACTCGTCCATCCCCAGAGATCAGTCACCCATCCCCAGAGATCAGCTGCCAATCCCCAGAGACCACTCGCCCACCCCCAGAGACCACTCGCCCATCCCTAGAGACCACTCGCCCATCCCAAGAGACTAGTCGCCCATCCCCAACCAATCGCACATTACCACAGACCACTCGCCCATCACTAGAGCCAACTCACCCATCCCTAGAGACCACTCGCCCATCCCAAGAGACTAGTCTCCCATCCCCGACAAATCGCACATTACTACAGAGCAGTCGCCCATCCCCAGAGACCACTCGCACATCCCCAGAGACCTCTCGCCCATCCACAGCGACCAATCACCAATCCGCAGAGACCAGTCGTCCATCCGCAGAGACCAGTCACCCATACCCAGAGACCAGTAACCCATCCCTCTGGACCAGTCGCCCATCCCCAGAGACAAGTTGCCCATCCCCACAGACCAGTCCCCATCCCCAGAGACCAATCGCCCATCCCCAGAAACCAGTCGCCCAACCCCAGAGGTGACTTGCCCATCCCCAGAGACCAGTCACCCATCCCCAGAGACCAGTCACCCAACCTCAGAGGCCACTCGCACATCCACAGAGACCTCTCGCCCAACCCCAGAGACCACTCGCCCATCCCCACAGACCAGTCGCCCATCCCCAGAGACCAGTCGCCCATCCCGAGAGACCACTCGGCCATCCCCGGGGACCAATCGCCCATGCACAGAGACCAGTCGCTCATCCCCAGAGACCAATTGCCCATCCCCAGAGACCAGTTGCTCATCCCCAGAGACCAATCGCCCATCCCCAGAGACCAGTCGCTCATCCCCAGAGACCAATCGCCCATCCGCAGAGTCCAATCGCCCATCCCCAGAGTTTCCAGTTGCCAATTCCCAAAGACCAATCATCCTTCCTGAATCAGAACAATCACCCGTCACCAGTGACCAGTCGCCCACCCACAGAGACCAATCGCCCATCCCCAGAGAACAATCGCCTGTTCCCAGAGACCAGTCACCGATCCACAGAGACTATTCGCCCATCGCCAGAGAGCACTCGCCCATCACCAGAGATCAGTCACCCATCCCCAGAGATCAGTGGCCCATCCCCAGAGACCACTCACCCATCCCCACAGACCAATTGCCCATCCCCAGAGAGACCAATCACCCATCCCCAGAGACCAGTCACGCATCTGCAGAGACCACACGCCCATCCCCAGCGACCAATCACCTATCCTCAGAGACCAGTCGTCCATTCGCAGAGTCCAGTCACCCATCCCCAGAGACCAGTCGCCCATCCCCAGAGACCAGTCGCCCATCCCCAGAGAACAACCGACCATCCCCAGAGACCAATCACCCATCCCCATGGACCAGTCGCCCATCCCCAGAGAACACGCGCCCATCCCCAGAGGACAATCGCCCATCCCCAGGGAACTGTCGCCAAACCCCGGAGACCAGTTGCCCATCCCCATAGACCAGTCGACCATTCTCAGAGAGCAATTGCCAAACCCCAGAGACCAGTCGCCCATCCCCAGAGACCACTCGCCCATCGCAAGAGACCAGTCACCCATCCACAGAGACAACTCGCCCATCCGCAGAGACCACTCGCCCATCCCCAGAGACCAGTCGCCCATCCCCAGAAACCAGTCAACCATCCCCAGAGCCCACTCGCCCATCCCCAGAGAACACTCGACAATCCCCGGAGACCAATTGCCAATTCCCAGGGACCAATCGCCCATACCCAGAGACCAATCACCCATCACCAGAGACCAGTCGCCCATCCCCAGAGACCAGTCGCCCATCCCAAGAGAGACCAATCGCTCATCCCAGAGACCAGTCACCCATCTGCAGAGTCCTCTCGCCCATCCCCAGAGACCAGTCGCCCATCCCCAGAGACCAGTCGCCCATCCCCAGAGACCAACCGACCATCCCCAGAGACCAGTCGCCCATTTTCAGTTACCAGTCACCCATCCCCAGAGTCCAATCACCCATTCCCAGAGACCACTCGTCCATCCCCAGAGATCAGTCACCCATCCCCAGAGATCAGTTGCCCATCCCCAGAGACCACTCGCCCACCCCCAGAGAACATGCGCCCATCCCCAGAGAACAATCGCCCATCCCCAGGGAACTGTCGCCAAACCCCGGAGACCAGTTGCCCATCCCCATAGACCAGCCGCCCATTCTCAGAGACCAATCGCCAAACCCCAGAGACCAGTCGCCCATCCCCAGAGACCACTCGCCCATCGCAAGAGACCAGTCACCCATCCACAGAGACCAGTCGCCCATCCCCAGAGACCACTCGCCAGGGACCCGGGTTCGAATCTGGCCTGGGGTGACTGTCTGTGTGGAGTTTGCACATTCTCCCCGTGTTTGCGTGGGTTTGCTCCGGGTGCTCCGGTTTCCTCCCACAGTCCAAAGATGTGCGGGTTAGGTTGATTGGCTATGATAAATTGACCCTTAGTGTTAGGGGGATTAAATACGTGGGGTTACGGGGATAGAGTGGGATATGTGTTGGTGTAGGGGTTACGGGGATCGGGTGGGATATGTGTCGGTGCAGGCTCGATGGGCCGAAATGGCCTCTATCTGCACTGTGGGGTTTCTGTGATTTCTGTGATCTGTGATGAGTTGCCCATCCCCAGAGACCACTCGCCCATCCCAAGAGAGACCAATCGCTCATCCCCAGAGACCAGTCACCCATCTGCAGAGTCCACTCGCCCATCCCCAGAGACCAGTCGTCCATCCGCAGAGACAAGTCACCCATACACAGAGACCAGTAATCCATCCCTCTGGACCAGTCGCCCATCCCCAGAGACAAGTCGCCCATCCCCACAGACCAGTCCCCATCCCCAGAGACCAATCGCCCATCCTCTAAATCCAGTCGCTCAACCCCAGAGACGACTTGCCCATCCCCACAGACCAGTCACCCATCCGCAGAAACGAGTCACCCATACCCAGAGACCAGTAACCCATCCCTCTGGACCAGTCGCCCAACCCCAGAGACGACTTGCCCATCCCCAGAGACCAGTCACCCATCCCCAGAGACCAGTCACCCATCCCCAGAGGCCACTCGCACATCCCCAGAGACGTCTCACCCAACCCCAGAGACCACTCGCCCATCCCCACAAGCCAGTTGCCCATCACCAGAGACAAGTCGCCCATCCCGAGAGACCACTCGGCCATCCCCGGGGACCAATCGCCCATGCACAGAGACCAGTCGCTCATCCCCAGCGACCAGTCGCTCATTCCCAGAGACCAATCGCCCATCCCCAGAGACCAATCGCCCATCCCCAGAGACCAATTGCCTGTTCCCAGAGACCAGTCACCGATCCACAGAGACTATTCGCCCATCACCAGAGAGCACACGCCCATCACCAGAGATCAGTCACCCATCTCCAGAGATCAGTGGCCCAACCCCAGAGACCACTCACCCCTCCCCACAGACCAATTGCCCATCCCCAGAGAGACCAATCATCCATCCCCAGAGACCAGTCACCCATCTGCAGAGGCCACTCGCCCATCCCCAGCGACCAATCACCTATCCTCAGAGACGAGTCGTCCATTCGCAGAGACCAGTCTCCCATCCCCAGAGACCAGTAACTCATCCCCATGGACCAGTCGCCCATCCCCAGAGTCCACGCGCCCATCCCCAGAGACCAATCGCCCATCCCCAGGGAACTGTCGCCGAACCCCGGAGACCAGTTGCCCATCCCCATAGGCCAATCGCCTGTTCCCAGAGAACAGTCACCGATCCACAGAGACTATTCGCCCATCGCCAGAGAGCACACGCCCATCACCAGAGATCAGTCACCCATCCCCAGAGGTCAGTGGCCCATCCCCAGGGAGCACTCACCCCTCCCCACAGGCCAATTGCCCATCCCCAGAGAGACCAATCACCCATCCCCAGAGACCAGTCACCCATTTGCAGAGAACACTCGCCCATCCCCAGCGACCAATCACCTATCTTCAGAGACCAGTCGTCCATTCGCAGAGACCAGTCACCCATCCCCAGAGACAAGTAACCCATCCCCATGGACCAGTCGCCCATCCCCAGAGACCACGCGCCCATCCCCAGAGACCAATCGCCCATCCCCAGGGAACTGTCACCAAACCCCAGAGAGCATTCGCCCATCCCCAGAGACCACTCGCCCATCGCAAGAGACCAGTCACCCATCCACAGAGACCAGTCGCACATCCCCAGAGACCACTCGCCCATCCCCAGAGACCAGTCACCTATCCTGAGAGACCAGGCGCCCATCCCCAGAGACAACTCGTCCATCCGCAGAGCACACTCGCCCATCCCCAGAAACCAGTCGGCCATCCCCAGAGACCAATCGACCATCCCCAGAGACCAGTCGCCCATCCCCAGAAACCAGTCGACCATCCCCAGAGACCAGTCGCCCATCACCAGAGACCACTCGCCCATCCCCAGAGAACACTCGACAATCCCCGGAGACCAATTGCCAATTCCCAGAGACCAATCGCCCATGCCCAGAGACCAATCACCCATCACCAGAGACCAGTCGCCCATCCCCAGAGACCACTCGTCCATCCCCAGAGAGGCCAATCGCTCGTCCCAGAGACCAGTCACCCATCCGCAGAGTCCAATCACCCATTCCCAGAGACCACTCGTCCATCCCCAGAGATCAGTCACCCATCCCCAGAGATCAGTTGCCCATCCCCAGAGACCACTCGCCCATCCCCAGAGACCACTCGTCCATCCGTAGAGACCACTCGCCCATCCCAAGAGACTAGTCGCCCATCCCCAACCAATCACACATTACCACAGACCACTCGCCCATCACTGGAGCCCACTCGCCCATTCCTAGAGACCACTCGCCCGTCCCAAGAGACTAGTCGCCCATCCCCGACAAATCGCACATTACCACAGAGAAGTCGCCCATCCCCAGAGACCACTCGCACATCCCCAGAGACCTCTCGCCCATCCACAGTGACCAATCACCAATCCGCAGAGACCAGTCACCCATTCCCAGAGACCAGTAACCCATCCCTCTGGAGCAGTCGCCCATCCCCAGAGACAAGTCGCCCATCCCCACAGACCAGTCCCCATCCCCAGAGACCAATCGCCCATCCCCAGAAACCAGTCGCCCAACCCTAGAGACGACTTGCCCATCCCCAGAGACCAGTCACCCATCTCCAGAGAGCAGTCACCCATCCCCAGAGGCCACTCGCTCATCCACAGAGACCTCTCGCCCAACCCCAGAGACCACTCGCCCATCCCCACAGACCAGTCGCCCATCCCCAGAGACCAGTCGCCCATCCCGAGAGACCACTCGGCCATCCCCGGGGACCAATCGCCCATGCACAGAGACCAGTCGCTCATCCCCAGAGACCAATCGCCCATACGCAGAAACCAATCGCCCATCCCCAGAGTTTCCAGTCGCCAATTCCCAAAGACCAATCATCCTTCCTGAATGAGAACAATCACCCGTCACCAGTGACCAGTCGCCCACCCACAGAGACCAATCGCCCACCTCCAGAGAACAATTGCCTGTTCCCAGAGACCAGTCACCGATCCACAGAGACTATTCGCCCATCGCCAGAGAGCACTCGCCCATCACCAGAGGTCAGTCACCCATCCCCAGAGATCAGTGGCCCATCCCCAGAGACCACTCACCCATCCCCACAGACCAATTGCCCATCCCCAGAGAGACCAATCACCCATCCTCAGGGACCAGTCACCCATCTGCAGAGACCACTCGCCCATCCGCAGCGACCAATCACCTTTCCTCAGAGACCAGTCGTCCATTCGCAGAGACCAGTCACCCTTCCCCAGAGACCAGTAACCCATCCCCATGGACCAGTCGCCCATCGTCAGAGAACACGCGCCCATCCCCAGAGAACAATCGCCCATCCCCAGGGAACTGTCGCCAAACCCCAGAGACCAGTCGCCCATCCCCAGAGACCACTCGCCCATCGCAAGAGACCAGTCACCCATCCACAGAGACCAGTCGCCCATCCCCAGAGACCACTCGCCAGGGACCCGGGTTCGAATCTGGCCTGGGGTGACTGTCTGTGTGGAGTTTGCACATTCTACCCGTGTTTGCGTGGGTTTCCTCCGGGTGCTCCGGTTTCCTCCCACAGTCCAAAGATGTGCGGGTTAGGTTGATTGGCTATGATAAATTGACCCTTAGTGTTAGGGGGATTAAATACGTGGGGTTACGGGGATAGAGTGGGATATGTGTTGGTGTAGGGTTACGGGGATCGGGTGGGATATGTGTCGGTGCAGGCTCGATGGGCCGAAATGGCCTCTATCTGCACTGTGGGGTTTCTGTGATTTCTGTGATTTGTGATGAGTTGCCCATCCCCAGAGACCACTCGCCCATCCCAAGAGAGACCAATCGCTCATCCCCAGAGACCAGTCACCCATCTGCAGAGTCCACTCGCCCATCCCCAGAGACCAGTTGCCCATCCCCAGAGACCAGTCGCCCATCCCCAGAGACCAACCGACCATCCCCAGTGAGACAAGTCGCCCAGCCCCAGAGACCAGTCGCCCATCCCAAGAGAGACCAATCGCTCATCACAGAGACCAGTCACCCATCTGCAGAGTCCACTCGCCCATCCCCAGAGACCAGTCGCCCATCCCCAGAGACCAGTCGCCCATCCCCAGAGACCAATCGACCATCCCCAGAGACCCGTCGCCCATTTTCAGGAACCAGTCACCCATCCCCAGAGTCCAATCGCCCATTCCCAGAGACCACTCGTCCATCCCCAGAGATCAGTCACCCATCCCCAGAGATCAGTTGCCCATCCCCAGAGACCACTCGCCCATCCCCAGAGACCAGTCGCCCATCCCCAGAGACCACGCGCCCATCCCCAGAGACCAATCGCCCATCCCCAGGGAACTGTCACCAAACCCCAGAGAGCATTCGCCCATCCCCAGAGACCACTCGCCCATCGCAAGAGACCAGTCACCCATCCACAGAGACCAGTCGCACATCCCCAGAGACCACTCGCCCATCCCCAGAGACCAGTCACCTATCCTGAGAGACCAGGCGCCCATCCCCAGAGACAACTCGTCCATCCGCAGAGCACACTCGCCCATCCCCAGAAACCAGTCGGCCATCCCCAGAGACCAATCGACCATCCCCAGAGACCAGTCGCCCATCACCAGAGACCACTCGCCCATCCCCAGAGAACACTCGACAATCCCCGGAGACCAATTGCCAATTCCCAGAGACCAGTCGCCCATCCCCAGAGACCACTCGTCCATCCCCAGAGAGGCCAATCGCTCGTCCCAGAGACCAGTCACCCATCCGCAGAGTCCAATCACCCATTCCCAGAGACCACTCGTCCATCCCCAGAGATCAGTCACCCATCCCCAGAGATCAGTTGCCCATCCCCAGAGACCACTCGCCCATCCCCAGAGACCACTCGCCCATCCCAAGAGACTAGTCGCCCATCCCCAACCAATCACACATTACCACAGACCACTCGCCCATCACTGGAGCCCACTCGCCCATTCCTAGAGACCAGTCGCCCGTCCCAAGAGACTAGTCGCCCATCCCCGACAAATCGCACATTACCACAGAGAAGTCGCCCATCCCCAGAGACCACTCGCACATCCCCAGAGACCTCTCGCCCATCCACAGTGACCAATCACCAATCCGCAGAGACCAGTCACCCATTCCCAGAGACCAGTAACCCATCCCTCTGGAGCAGTCGCCCATCCCCAGAGACAAGTCGCCCATCCCCACAGACCAGTCCCCATCCCCAGAGACCAATCGCCCATCCCCAGAAACCAGTCGCCCAACCCTAGAGACGACTTGCCCATCCCCAGAGACCAGTCACCCATCTCCAGAGAGCAGTCACCCATCCCCAGAGGCCACTCGCTCATCCACAGAGACCTCTCGCCCAACCCCAGAGACCACTCGCCCATCCCCACAGACCAGTCGCCCATCCCCAGAGACCAGTCGCCCATCCCGAGAGACCACTCGGCCATCCCCGGGGACCAATCGCCCATGCACAGAGACCAGTCGCTCATCCCCAGAGACCAATCGCCCATACGCAGAAACCAATCGCCCATCCCCAGAGTTTCCAGTCGCCAATTCCCAAAGACCAATCATCCTTCCTGAATGAGAACAATCACCCGTCACCAGTGACCAGTCGCCCACCCACAGAGACCAATCGCCCACCTCCAGAGAACAATTGCCTGTTCCCAGAGACCAGTCACCGATCCACAGAGACTATTCGCCCATCGCCAGAGAGCACTCGCCCATCACCAGAGATCAGTCACCCATCCCCAGAGATCAGTGGCCCATCCCCAGAGACCACTCACCCATCCCCACAGACCAATTGCCCATCCCCAGAGAGACCAATCACCCATCCTCAGAGACCAGTCACCCATCTGCAGAGACCACTCGCCCATCCGCAGCGACCAATCACCTTTCCTCAGAGACCAGTCGTCCATTCGCAGAGACCAGTCACCCTTCCCCAGAGACCAGTAACCCATCCCCATGGACCAGTCGCCCATCGTCAGAGAACACGCGCCCATCCCCAGAGAACAATCGCCCATCCCCAGGGAACTGTCGCCAAACCCCAGAGACCAGTCGCCCATCCCCAGAGACCACTCGCCCATCGCAAGAGACCAGTCACCCATCCACAGAGACCAGTCGCCCATCCCCAGAGACCACTCGCCAGGGACCCGGGTTCGAATCTGGCCTGGGGTGACTGTCTGTGTGGAGTTTGCACATTCTACCCGTGTTTGCGTGGGTTTCCTCCGGGTGCTCCGGTTTCCTCCCACAGTCCAAAGATGTGCGGGTTAGGTTGATTGGCTATGATAAATTGACCCTTAGTGTTAGGGGGATTAAATACGTGGGGTTACGGGGATAGAGTGGGATATGTGTTGGTGTAGGGTTACGGGGATCGGGTGGGATATGTGTCAGTGCAGGCTCGATGGGCCGAAATGGCCTCTATCTGCACTGTGGGGTTTCTGTGATTTCTGTGATTTGTGATGAGTTGCCCATCCCCAGAGACCACTCGCCCATCCCAAGAGAGACCAATCGCTCATCCCCAGAGACCAGTCACCCATCTGCAGAGTCCACTCGCCCATCCCCAGAGACCAGTTGCCCATCCCCAGAGACCAGTCGCCCATCCCCAGAGACCAACCGACCATCCCCAGTGAGACAAGTCGCCCAGCCCCAGAGACCAGTCGCCCATCCCAAGAGAGACCAATCGCTCATCACAGAGACCAGTCACCCATCTGCAGAGTCCACTCGCCCATCCCCAGAGACCAGTCGCCCATCCCCAGAGACCCGTCGCCCATTTTCAGGAACCAGTCACCCATCCCCAGAGTCCAATCGCCCATTCCCAGAGACCACTCGTCCATCCCCAGAGATCAGTCACCCATCCCCAGAGATCAGTTGCACATCCCCAGAGACCACTCGCCCATCCCCAGAGACCACTCGCCCATTCCTAGAGATCACTCGCCCATTCCTAGAGAACACTCGCCCGTCCCAAGAGGCTAGTCGCCCATCCCCGACAAATCGCACATTACCACAGATCTCTCGCCCATCCCTAGAGCCCACTCGCCCATTCCTAGAGACCACAAGCCCGTCCCAAGAGACTAGTCGCCCATCCCCGACAAATCGCACATTACCACAGAGCAGTCGCCCATCCCCAGAGACCACTCGCACATCCCCAGAGAGCTGTCGCCCATCCACAGCGACCAATCACCAATCCTCAGAGACCAGTCGTCCATCCGCAGAGACCAGCCACCCATACCCAGGGACCAGTAACCCATCCCTCTGGACCAGTCGCCCATCCCCAGAGACAAGTCGCCCATCCCCACAGACCAGTCCCCATCCCCAGAGACCAATCGCCCATCCCCAGAAACCAGTCGCCCAACCCCAGAGACGACTTGCCCATCCCCAGAGACCAGTCACCCATCCCCAGAGACCAGTCACCCATCCCCAGAGGCCACTCGCACATCCCCAGAGACCACTCGGCCATCCCCGGAGACCAGTCGCCCATTCCCAGAGCCCTATCGCCCATCCCCAGAAACCAGTCTTCCAACCCCAGAGACGACTTGCCCATCCCCTGAGACCAGTCACCCAAAACCAGAGACCAGTCACCCATCCCCAGAGGTCACTCGCACATCCCCAGAGACCACTCGGCCATCCCCGGAGATCAGTCGCCCATCCCCAGAGAACAGTCGCCCATCCCCAGAGACCAGTCGCCCATCCCGAGAGACCATTCGGCCATCCCCGGGGACCAATCGCCCATGCACAGAGACCAGTCGCTCATCGCCAGAGACCAGTCGCTCATCCCCAGAGACCAATCGCCCATCCGCAGAGACCAATCGCTCATCCCCAGAGACCAATCGCCTGTTCCCAGAGACCAGTCGCCCATCCACAGAGACTATTCGCACATCGCCAGAGAGCACTGGCCCATCACTAGAGATCAGTCACCCATCCCCAGAGATCAGTGGCCCATCATAGATACATAGATAGATACATAGAAGATAGGAGCAGGAGTAGGCCATTCGGCCCTTCGTGCCTGCTCCGCCATTCGATGAGATCATGGCTGATCCTTTAATTCAGTATCCCGTCCCCGCCTTCTCTCCGTAACCCTTAACCCCTTTTGCCCGTAGAAATATATCTAATTCCCTCTTAAATATATTTAATGAGCTGGCGTACACTGCCCTCTGTGGCAATGAGTTCCACAGGTTCACCACTCTCTGAGTGAAGAAATTCCCCCTCATCTCTGTCCTAAATGGTTTAGCCCTTATCCTTAAATTATGTCCTCTAGTTCTGTTCTCACCCGCCAAGGGAAACATTCCTTCTGCATCCAGTCTGTCTAGACCTGTCAGAATTTTATACACTTCTATGAGGTCCCCTCTCAATCTTCTAAACTCCAGTGTGTACATCCCTAAACTACATAGTCTCTCCTCATAGGTCATTCCCGCCATTCCTGGTATCAGCCTGGTGAATCGCCGCTGCACCCCCTCCATGGCAAGAACATCCTTCCTCAGATGAGGCGACCAAAACTGTACACAGTACTCGAGGTGTGGTCTCACCAGTGCCCTGTACAGCTGCAGCAAGGTATCCCTGTTCCTGTATTCTAACCCTTTTGCTATGAAGGCCAGCATACCGTTTGCCTTCTTGACCGCCTGTTGCACCTGCATGCTCGCCTTCAGTGACTGGTGTACAAGAACACCCAGGTCTCTCTGTACTTCCCCCTCTCCCAATCTATTGCCATTTAAATAATAATTTGCCCTCCCGTTCCTGCACCCAAGGTGGATAACTTCGCACTTGTCCACATTATAGTGCATCTGCCATTTATCCGCCCAATCGCCCAGTCTGTCCAAATCGCTCTGGAGCTTCCTGGTCTCTTCCTCTGAGCCCACCCCCCCTCCTAGTTTAGTGTCGTCTGCAAATTTGGAAATGCTGCATCCGACTCCCTGATCCAGGTCATTAATGTAAATTGTGAACAGCTGGGGGCCCAGGACAGATCCCTGTGGTACCCCACTTGTTACTGCCTGCCATTCAGAAAATGAGCCGTTTATTCCAACTCTCTGTTTTCTATCTGACAGCCAGTTCCCTATCCACGCCAAAACTTTCCCCTTTATCCCATGAGCCTCAATTTTCCATGCTAATCTTTTATGTGGGACCTTATCGAAGGCCTTTTGGAAGTCCAGGTACACCACATCTACTGGCTCTCCCCCATCTATTCTACCAGTTACTCCCTCAAAAAATTCCAATAGATTAGTCAAGCACGATTTACCCTTTGTAAATCCATGTTGACTCTGTCCTATCCTGTCCCCATTTGCTAAGTGCTCCGCTATTTCATCCTTAATGATGGACTCCAGCATTTTGCCCACAACTGATGTAAGGCTTACAGGTCTGTAATTACCTGCTTTTTCCCTACCCCCCTTTTTGAATAGTGGGGTAACGTTAGCTACCCTCCAATCCATCGGCACTGTTCCCGAGTCTAATGAATTCTGAAAAATCATCCTTAGTGCATCCGCTATCTCTAGGGCCACCTCCTTCAGTACCCTAGGATGCATGTTATCAGGCCCTGGGGATTTGTCCACCTTCAATCCCTTTAGCTTCCTTAACACCATATCCTTAGAGATATTGATTTGCGTCAGTTCCTCCTTTGCCAATGTCCCTATTTTTCCCGATATCCCAGGGAGGTTTTTTGTGTCTTCCTTCGTAAAGACTGACCCAAAGTATGCATTTAGTTGATCTGCCATTTCCTTATTTCCCATTATATATTCCCCCGTATCTGACTGCAATGGACCAACTTTGGTTTTCACCAGTCTTTTCCTTTTGATATATTTATAAAAGCTTTTGGAGTTAGTTTTTATATTTTCCGCCAGCTTGTTTTCGTAAGCTATTTTGCCCCTCTTGATCATGCCCTTTGCCCTCCTTTGCTCTATCTTAAACTGTTCCCAATCTTCCGCTCTGGCGCTTTTTTTGGCTATTTTATACGCCCTATCTTTGGATTTTATGCTGTCCCCAGAGACCACTCACCCATCCCCACAGACCAATTGCCCATCCCCAGAGAGATCAATCACCCATCCCCAGAGACCAGTCACCCATCTGCAGAGACCACTCGCCCATCCCCAGCGACCAATCACCTATCCTCAGAGACCAGTCGTCCATTCGCAGAGACCAGTCACCCATCCCCAGAGTCCAGTAACTCATCCCCATGGACCAGTCGCCCATCCCCAGAGACCACACGCCCATCCACAGAGACCAATCGCCCATCCCCAGGGAACTGTCGCCAAACCCTGGAGACCAGTTGCCCATCCCCATAGACGAGTCGCCCATTCCCAGAGACCAATCACCAAACCCCAGGGACCAGTCGCCCATCCACAGAGACCAGTCGCCCATCCCCAGAGACCACTCGCCCATCCCCAGAGACCAGTCACCCATCCCGAGAGACCAGGTGCCCATCCCCAGAGACAACTCGCCCATCCGCAGAGACCACTCGCCCATCCCCAGAGACCAGTCGCCCATCCCCAGAAACCAGTCGACCATTCCCAGAGACCAATCGACCATCCCCAGAGACCAGTCGCCCATTCTCAGGGACCAGTCGCCCATCCCCAGAGACCACTCGCCCATCCCCAGAGAACACTCGACAATCCCCGGAGACCAATTGCCAATTCCCAGAGACCAATCACCCATCACCAGAGACCAGTCGCCAATCCCCAGAGACCACTCGTCCATCCCCAGAGATCAGTCACCCATCCCCAGAGATGAGTTGCCCATCCCAGAGACCACTCGCCCATCCCTAGAGACCACTCACCCATCCCCAGAGACCACTCGCCCATCCCTAGAGACCACTCGCCCATCCCAAGAGACTAGTCGCCCATCCCCGACCAATCGCACATTGCCACAGACCAGTCACCCATCCCTAGAGACCACTCGTCCATTCCTAGAGACCACTCGCCCATCCCAAGAGACTAGTCGCCCATCCCCGACCAATCACACATTACCTCAGACCAGTCGCCCATCCCCAGAGAGCACTCGCACATCCCCAGAGACCTCTCGCCCATCCCCAGCGACCAATCAACAATCCTCAGAGACCAGCCGTCCATCCGCAGAGACCAGTGACCCATCCCCAGAGACCAGTAACCCATCCCTCTGGACCAGTCGCCCATCCCCACAGACCAGTCGCCCATCCCTGGAGACCAGTCCCCATCCCCAGAGACCAATCGCACATGCACAGAAACCAGTCGCCCAACCCCAGAGACTACTTGCCCATCCCCAGAGACCAGTCGCCCATCCCCAAAGACCAGTCGCCCATCCCCAGGGGCCACTCGCACATCCCCAGAGACCTCTCGCCCATCCCCAGAGACCACTCGCCCATCCCCACAGAGCAGTTGCCGATCCCCAGAGAGCAATCGCCCATCCCGAGAGACCACTCGGCCATCCCCGGAGACCAATCACCCATCCACAGAGACCAGTCGCTCATCCCCAGAGACCAGTCGCTCATCCCCAGAGGCCAATCGCCCATCCACAGAGACCAATCGCCCATCCCCAGAGTGTCCAGATGCCAATTCCCAGAGACCAATCACCCTTCCTGAATGAGAACAATCACCCGTCCCCAGTGACCAGTCGCCCACTCACAGAGACCAATCGCCCATCCCCAGAGACCAATCACCTGTCCCCAGAGACCCGTCGCCCATCCACAGAGACCAATCGCCCATCCCCAGAGATCAGTCACCCATCCCCAGAGATCGGTTGTGTTACGTCCGTGAATAATTGAGACACGGACAGCAGGAGTGAACAAAGTAAGTCTTTACTGGTGGAAGTCAATAGTGAAAGTAAAAACACAAGAGGCTCAATAGCGCTTTTTATACAGGGGTGGTCACTGCCGGTACTGCAGCCTGAGACCAGTTATTCTCTTAAAGGTACATACACAACAATTCCTCCCCTTTTAGATAAACAGTACATAACATTCATTTAACAACTAAATGATAACTAGTTACAATCACAATTACTGTTGCTAGATACATTGGTTAAGTTTAAGCAATTATAAGTTCAGTCTTTGAGGAGGCTTCCTGATTCAGTCTGGATAACGCCTCTTTGGGGTATCAAGTTCTTCTGGCAATGTTGAGTCGGGATCAATGTCGTTGTTTGGTTCATCTGCTTCCAATATCACCGATTCTGCGGTAGCTGCAATTGGTACGTCGATTTCATTGCCAGGTGTATCAGATCGTGGTGTGGAGTTGACGTTTTCCCGTGACTCTAGAATCTGGTCAGCATGGCATCTTACAATGCTCTCCCCAACGTCCACGGTATACATGAGAGGTCCTTGCCGTGTACAAATCGTTCCTGGCTGCCATTTCTCAGTGCGGTAGTCCCGGGCCAAAACTGGTTGACCTATCTTAAAACTCCTGGTCGGCCTTTCATTCATATTCTGAAACTGCCTGTTCTCCACATCTCTTCGGACGTTTGGCTTAACCAAATCCAAGCGGCATCGTAGTCTTCGATTGAAGAACATCATGGCTGGAGTTTGGTTGGTAACCGCATGTGTCGCATTCCGGTAGGCAAACAAGAAGTTGTCCACCTTGTGTTGTAGGGGTATATCTTCATTTCACATTGCCTTGATAGCCTTCTTGAATGTTTGGACAAACCTCTCGGCCAATCCATTAGTGGCTGGATGATATGGGGCAGATGTGTAATGCTTAACACCATTGTTCTTTAAGAACCTCTGGAACACTTCAGACACAAACTGTGGTCCATTGTCAGAGCAAATCTGTTCAGGCAGCCCATTCCTGGCGAATATGGTTCGTAAAACTGTGATAGTTTTTTCCGTGGTGGTTGAGGACATTTTTATTACCTCTGGCCACTTTGAATGTGCATCCACCGCAATTAAAAACATCGAGTCATTGAAGGGACTAGGAAAATCAATGTGCACCCTTTGCCATGGAGATGAGGGCCACTCCCATGGATGCAGAGGAGCTTGTGGTGGGGCGTTTTGGACCTTCTGGCATCCTGCACAGCTCTTGGTCATCTCTTCGATTTCTCTATCGATTCCCAGCCACCACACAAATGCTCTGGCTAAGCTCTACATTTTTACCCCACCCGGATGACCCTCATGAAGCTCATTGAGCACTCTATCCGTCAACTTAGGTGGAATTACTACTCTGGATCCACACATCAAGGTTCCTCTGCACACTGACAGCTGTTCTCTTCTCGGCGAGAATGCTGGCAGCAGTTGTTCACCATGTGCTGGCCATCCCTTCACCGTTAAATCATAGACCCGTGATAGTGTCGGGTCATTCCGTGTTTCCTTTTCTATGTTTGCATTCATCACAGGGAGACATTCGACTATGGTCAAGTGGAATAACTCCATTGGATCCACTGCAAGGTCTTCTTCTTCCACCGTCGGCAACGGTAGATGTGACAATCCATCAGCATTTCCATGCTGTTTAGTTCCTTTGTACTCGATGTCATATTGGTGTGCCCCTAGGAAAAGGGACCATCTCTGCAGCCGTTGTGCTGTGATTATCGGTACGCCCTTCTGAGGGTTGAAAATGGAGACAAGAGGTTGATGATCGGTTAGTAGAGTAAATTTTTGACCGTGCAGGTAGTGATTGAACTTCTTCACCCCCCACACTAGGCTGAGGGCCTCTCTGTCAATCTGGGCATAGTTACGCTCGGCAGAAGTTAACGAGCGTGACGCAAAAGCTATCGGCCTCTCTAAACCATCAAGGAATTTATGTGACAGTACCGCCCCAATGCCGTAGGGAGATGCATCACACGCCAGCCTGATTGGCAGTGCTGGGTTGTAGTGAGCCAATACTTCCCTTGAAGTGATTAAGTCCTTACTCTTCTGAAAAGCACGCTTACAATCATCGCTCCATTTCCATGCTACCCCCATTCGTAGCAGGGCGTTCAGTGGGTGCAGAATTGTCGACAAATTCGGCAAAAACTTATGATAGTAATTCACCAATCCGAGGAATGACCTCAGTTGCGACACATTTTCAGGCGCTGGGGCCTTAACAACCGCTTCAATTTTGTCAGGGGACTTATGTAACCCCTCTTCATCAATCACGTGGCCACAATACGATATCTGTTTCTTAAAAAATTCGCACTTGTGGCGGTTGGCTCGCAGCCCATGTTCCCGTAGTCTAGTGAGCACCTGTTCTAGGTTGTTAAGGTGTTCACTGTCATCTTCACCTGTCACAAGGATGTCGTCCAAGTAACACTGAGTCCCCGGAATCCCTTGCAGGACTTGTTCCATCGCTCTTTGCCATATCGCCGGAGCCGATGCTACTCCGAATACCAATCGATGATACTGGTAAAGACCTTTGTGAGTGTTTATCGTGAGATACTTCCTAGAGGATTCCTCAACCTCCATCTGCAAATATGCTTGTGCTAGGTCAATTTTTGTAAAATGCTTCCCTCCAGACAGTGAGGCGAATATGTCTTCTATCTTTGGAAGAGGATATTGTACTGTGTGAAGGATCGGGTTCACTGCCACCTTGAAATCCCCACAGATGCGAATCTTCCTTGGCTCCCTGGACTTATTGCTTAACGTTTTCTTCATGACAGGAATGATGGGTGTCACCCACTCGCTCCAGTCGACCTTAGACAACACGCCCGCCTTCTCCAGATTCTCCAGCTCTGCCTCGACGGCTGGGCGAATTGCATATGGTACCGGTCTTGCTTTGAAAAACTTGGGAACTGCATTCTCTTCTATTTTTATTGAGGCGGTTACGCCTTTAAGCGTGCCCAGTTCTTGTTGAAATACCTCTTTGGCGTTAGGTAAGATTGTTGACAATCGTCCAGGAGTGACGTCTTCATCTTTTTTACCGTCCACCGTCATTGCATGAATGGAGTGCCAATCTAAGTTTATCTTCCTGATCCATTCCCGTCCCAATAACAGTGGTCCACCATTTGGCAGTATGTAGAGATACAATTTCCGTATTTTCTTGCCATTGTATTCGACAGGCACCCTTATTTTTCCTCTGGGGTATACTTTTTGCCCCGTATACGTCGTCAAGACGATGGATGTCTCTCTCAAGGGTATGTGTGAAAATTGCCGCTCATAGTCTCGTCGATTCATGACGGTTAGCGCTGATCCTGTATCCGATTCCATTTTAACTTGGGACCCTGCTATCGTGAGGGTGACCCAAATGGTTCGGTGATCCTCTTTTACGATTACATTGTGAAGTTTGAGACAGTTTAGTCTCCTTTTCCCGGATTCATTATCGCTCATCTGGTCTTCGGAACTACTGTCCGTCATCTTTTGTACTTTCTTGTACGGTTCCTTAGTAGCCTTTTTGTTGTCGCTGGTCTTCTTCCCAGACCTGCAAACTCGTGCAATGTGTCCCATCTTCCCGCATTGCCTGCATATTTTGTCTTTGGACTAGCAGTCCTTCTGGTCATGGTTAGTTCTGCCGCTGCGATAACATTTTGCAAATCCCAGTGTCATTTCATGGGTGCCATATTCCTGTGGTTTTTGTTGAATTTCTGCAGCTCCCCTGGCTGCTGCTTCATACAATGCTGCCACGCTGAAAGCCTTATCTAGCGTCAGCTCTTTCTCTGAGAGTAACTTCTTCTGTGTTCCTTCACTCAGGAGTCCACAGACAAATTTGTCCCGTAGGGTACCTGCCAGTCCTGCTCCGAACTGGCAGTGCTTTGATAGCTTGCGTAGTTCCGTAAGATACTCAGCATTGCTCTCATCTTTGTGCTGAATTCTCCTGTGGAATTTAAATCTTTCTGCTATCAACAGCGGTGCAGGGTTTAAGTGTTCCTGTAGGACAGCAACAATTTCGTTAAAACTCTTCGCCTTCGGTTTGGCTGGAGTAATCAGGTCCCGCAATAGGCCGTACGTTCTAGCGCCCATTAAGTTTAGCAATATCGATGCATTTTTCCCCTCCGCTATTTCGTTTGCCTCGAAATATACCTCGACTCTTTCCACATATGTGGTCCAGTCCTCTATTGTATTATCAAAAGCAGTGATACAGCTAGTCTTCGGCATCTTGCAAATCTAAAATGGCACCTCCCGCGCTTTGCCTTCTTCCCCGCTGTTGTTAGCGCTGCTTTCCATGGTTTCTTGCGCGTTTAATATTGATTTTTTTTTATTTTATTTTTTTCCCGTCGTGGAGCGGATCCTCTGGGACACTTCCCTCCCTCTTCTTAGGTCCGAACGCCGCCCGGCTCCGAAGCACCGTCCGCGCCCTGTGTGCTCCACCCTCTCTCTCTCCCTTTGCTTCCCGATTCACTGCCCGGCCCCATTGAAAAGCCACCAGATCGAGCTTCTGCCCGCCGCAGCCCAGGAAGGATCAGTGCACTACCTGCCACCAGCCCGATTAGCTGGGAAACCACAGACCGAGGAACCAAGCCTGGCTCTGGACAGTCTCTCCTGCAAGTTTCCAATCCGATGAATTGGAGGGCGGTTGCCCACGGTCGACGCCCGTTTCTCGAGTTTCTTTGGATTTTTTTTTCTTTTATCTGGCTTCGACCTTCAATAACGTCGTCTGAGGTGCTGCCGAGTTGCAGGTAAATTCGTTTCTTACTCGTCACCAGTGTTACATCCGTGAATAATTGAGACACGGACAGCAGGAGTGAACAAAGTAAGTCTTTACTGGTGGAAGTCAATAGTGAAACTAAAAACACAGAAGCTCAATAGCGCCTTTTATACAGGTGTGGTCACTGCCGGTACTGCAGTCTGAGACCAGTTATTCTCTTAAAGGTACATACACAACAGGTTGCCGATCCCTAGAGACCACTCGCCCATCCACAGGAATCTGTCGCCCATCCCCAGAGACAAATCGCCCATACCAAGAGACCAATTGCCCATCCCCAAAGACCAGTCGCCCATCCCCAGAGACCAGTCACCCTTCCCAGATACCAATCGCTCATCCCCAGAAACCAGTCATCATCCCCAGAGACCAATCGCCCATCCCCAGGGAACTGTCGCCAATCCCCGGAGAGTAGTTGCCCATCCCCATAGACCAGTCGCCCATTCCCAGAGACCAATCGCCAAACCTCAGAGACCAGTTGCCCTTCCCCAGAGAGTCCAGTCGCCCATCCGCAGAGACCAATCGCCCATCACCAACGACATAGGTAAAAAGAGGGATGAGGTCCTGCAGCAAGAACTTAGGGAGCTAGGTGAAGGATTAAAGAGCAGGACCTCAAAGGTTGTAATCTCTGGATTACTCCCGGTGCCACGTGCTAGTAAGTATAGGAATAGGAAGATAGAACAGATGAATGCGTGGCTAAAGGGATGGTGCAGGGGGGAGGGCTTTAGTTTCCTGGATCACTGGGTCTGCTTCTGGGAAAGGTGGGACTTGTACAAGTCAGACGGTTTACACCTGAACCAGAGGGGAACCAATATCCTTGCGGGGAGGTTTGCTAGCACTGCTGGGGAGGGTTTAAACTAACTTGGCAGGGGGTTGGGGTACAGAGTGGAGCTATAGTAGGGGGTGATTTACAGCCAAATACAGAGGGGAAAACAAGTCAGCTGGGAAGGCAGAGCAAATATGTGAAGGCAAAAGAGAATATGGCAGGGCTGGAAGGCATTTATTTTAATGCAAGGAGTCTTGCAAATAAGGTGGATGAACTGAAGTTGTTGTTGAACACATGGGAGTACGATATTGTTGCTATCACGGAGACATGGTTGAGGGAGGGTCAGGACTGGCAGCTCAATATTCCGGGGTATAGAATCTTCAGGCGAGACAGAGGGGGGTGTAAAAGGGGAGGGGGTGTTGCAATATTAATTAGGGAGTCAATTACTGCTGTAAGGAGGGATGATATATTAGTGGGTTCCTCTAATGAGGCCATATGGGTAGAACTTAAAAACAAAAAGGGGGCAAGCACTTTGCTGGGAGTGTACTATAGGCCCCCAAACAGTCAGGGGGAGATAGAGGAACAGATATGTAGGCAAATCTCAGAAAAGTGCGAAAATAATAGGGTAATAATAGCGGGGGATTTCAACTTCCCCAATATAAATTGGGACAGTCAGAGTGTGAAAGGCTTAGAGGGTGCAGAATTCTTAAAGTGCATCCAGGAGAGCTTTTTGAGCCAACATGTAGAAAGTCCTACAAGAGAGGGGGCGGTACTGGACCTAATTCTGGGGAATGTAGCCGGGCAAGTGGTGGAAGTATCAGTAGGAGAGCATTTTGGCGACAGTGACCATAATTCGGTGAGATTTAAGGTGGTCATGGAAAAAGACAAAGACGGCCCGGAAATAAGGGTTCTAAATTGGGGGAAGGCCGATTTTAATATGATAAGGCAGGATCTGGCCAAAGTGGACTGGGAGCAGCTGCTTATAGGAAAATCCACATCAAAACAGTGGGAGGCTTTCAGAAGGGAAATAGAGAGAGTACAACGCCAACATGTTCCTGTAAAGGTCAAGGGTGGGACCAACAAGCAAAGGGAACCTTGGATGACAAGGGATATACAAAAATGCATTAGAAATAAAAGGGGGGCTTTTGGCAGTTACAAAAGACTAAAGACGGAAGAAGCCCTAGAGGAGTATAAAAAGTGCAGGGGCATATTTAAAAAGAAATTAGGAGGGCGAGGAGTGGCCATGAAATAACACTGGCGAGCAAAATAAAGGAAAACCCTAAGATGTTTTATAAGTATATTAAGGGCAAGAGGATAACCAGGGAAAGGGTAGGGCCCATTAGGGACCAAAGTGGCAATCTGTGTGTAGAGCCAGAGGATGTAGGCGGGGTTTTAAATGAATTTTTTGCATCTGTGTTCACTATGGAGAAAGACGATGCAGACATAGAAATCGGGCAAGGGGACTGTGACATACTTGAACATATTAGCATCAAGAGGGAGGAGGTGCTAGCGGTTTTAGCAGGCCAAAAAGTGGATAAATCCCCAGGCCCGGACGAGATGTATCCCAGGCTGCTGTGGGAGGGAAAGGAGGAGATTGCAGGGGCTCTGACACAAATTTTCAGAACCTCTCTGGCCACAGGGGATGTACCAGAGGACTGGAGAACAGCTAACGTAGTACCATTATTCAAGAAGGGTAGCAGGGATAAACCAGGGAATTACAGGCCAGTGAGTCTAACATCTGTGGTGGGGAAATTATTGGAAAAAATTCTGAGGGACAAAATTAATCTCCACTTGGAGAGGCAAGGATTAATTGGGGATAGTCAGCATGGCTTTGTCAAGGGTAAATCATGCCTGACAAATCTGATTGAATTTTTCGAGGGGGTGACTACGGGGGTGGATGAGGGAAATGCTGTGGATGTGGTTTACATGGACTTCAGTAAAACTTTTGACAAAGTCCCGCATAGGAGACTGGTCAAGAAGGTAAGAGCCCATGGGATCCAGGGTGCCTTGGCGCGTTGGATCCTAAACTGGCTGAGTGGCAGGAGGCAGAGGGTGATGGTCGAAGTTTGCTTTTGTGACTGGAAGCCTGTGTCCAGTGGGGTACCTCAGGGATCGGTGCTGGGTCCCTTGTTGTTTGTGATCTACATAAATGATTTGGATGAGAATGTAAAAGGTATGATCAGTAAGCTCGCAGATGACACGAAAATTGGTGGGGTGGTAAATTGCGAGGAGGAAAGCCTCAGGCTACAGGACGATATAAACGGGTTGGTCAGATGGGCGGAAAAGTGGCAAATGGAATTTAACCCTGAAAAGTGCGAGGTGATGCATTTTGGACGGACAAATAAGGCAAGGGAATACACAATGAGTGGTAGGACCCTAGGAAGTACAGAGGGTCAGAGGGACCTTGGTGTACATGTACATAGATCCCTGAAGGCAGCGGAACAGGTAGATAAGGTGGTTAAAAAGGCATATGGGATACTTGCCTTCATTAGCCGAGGCATAGAATATAAGAGCAGGGAGGTTATGATGGAGCTGTACAAAACGCTGGTGAGGCCACAGCTGGAGTACTGTGTGCAGTTCTGGTCGCCTCACTATAGGAAGGATGTGATTGCTTTGGAGAGGGTGCAGAGAAGATTCACCAGGATGTTACCTGGGATGGAGCGCCTCAGCTATGAAGAGAGGCTGGACAGGCTGGGGTTGTTTTCCTTGGAGCAGAGAAGGCTGAGGGGGGACCTGATTGAGGTGTACAAAATGATGAGGGGCATAGATAGGGTAGATAAAGAGGAACTTTTCCCCTTAGTGGGGGGGTCAATAACAAGGGGGCATAGATTCAGGGTAAGGGGTAGGAGATTTAGAGGGGATTTGAGGAGGAACCTTTTCACCCAGAGGGTGGTTGGAATGTGGAATTCAATGCCTGAAAGGGTGGTAGAGGCAGGAACCCTCACAACATTCAAGAAGCATTTGGATGAGCACTTGAAATGCCATTGCATACAAGGCTATGGACCAAATGCTGGAAAATGGGATTAGACTGGACAGGGATGGATGGGCGGCGCAGACACGATGGGCCGAAGGGCCTCTTTCTGTGCTGTAAAACTCTATGACCCTATGACTCTATGACTAATTGCCCGTTCCCCAGAGACCAATCGCCCATCCCGAGAGGCCAGTCGCCCATCCCCGGAGACCAATCGCTCTACCCCAGAGATCAATCGCCCATCCCTAGAGACCAGTCCCCCATCCCCAGAGACTAGTCACCCATCCCCAGAGACCAATTGCCCATCCCCAGAAACCAGTCGCCCATCCCCAGAGACAAATTGCCCATCCCAGAGACCAGTCGCCCATCCACAGAGACCAGTTGCCCATCCCCAGAGACAAATTGCCCATCCCAGAAACCAGTCGCCCATCCCCAGAGACCAGTCGCCCATCCCCAAAGACCAGTCGCCCATCCACAGAGACCAGTCGCCCATCCCCAGAGACCAGTCGCCCATCCCCAGAGAGCAATCGCCCATCCCCAGAGAGCAATCGCCCATCCCCAGAGCCCAATCACCCATCCCCAGATAGACCACACGCCTATCCACAGAGACCAGTCGCCCATCCTCAGAGACCAATCGCCCATCCCCAGAGACCAATCACCCATCCGCAGAGAGACCAATTGCCCATCCCCAGAGACAAATCGCCGATCCGCAGAGACCAGTCGCCCATTCCCAGAGACCAACCACCCATCCCCAGAGACCAATTTCCGAACTACAGAGATGAGTCGCCCTACCAAGAAACCAATCACCGATCCCCAGAGACAAGTCGCCCAACCCCAGAGACCAGTCGCCCATCCCCAGAGACCAGTCGCCCATCCCCAGATAGACCACATGCCCATCCCCAGAGAGCAGTCGCCCATCACCGGAGAGACCAATCGCCCATCCCCAGAGACCAGTCACCCATCCCCAGGGACCAGTTGCCCATCCCTAGAGACCAGTCGCCCATCCTCAGAGACCAGTCGCCCATCCCCAGAGACCAATCGCCCATCCCCAGTGACCAATCGCCGATCCCCAGAGACCAGTCACCCATCGCAAGAGACCAATCACCCATCCCCAAAGACCGCTCGCCCATAGCCAGAGACCAATCGGCTATCCCTAGAGACCACTCGCCCAGCCCCAGAGAACAATCACCCATCCCCAGAGTCCAATCGCCCATCCCCAGAGTCCAATCGCCCATCCCCAGAGACCATTCGCCCATCACCAGAGAACAATCGCCCTTCCACAGAGACCACTCACCCATCCCCAGAGTGAACAATCGCCATCCCCAAAAACCAATCACCCATCCCCAGAGAGACTAATCATCCATCCCCAGAGTCCAATCGCCCATCCCCAGAGAGAGCACTCGCCCATCCCCAGAGATCAGTCACCCATCCCCAGAGACCAGGGGTCCATACCCAGGGACCACTCGACTATCCGCAAAGACCTATCGCCCATCAGCAAAGACCACTCGCCCCTCCCCAAAGACCAGTCGCCCATCACCCGAGAGACCAGTCGCCCATCCGCAGAGACCAGTCACCCATCCGCAGAGACCAATCGCCCATCCCCAGAGACCAATCATCTATCCGCTGAGACCAGTCGCCTATCCGCACAGACCACTCGCCCATTCCCAGAGACCAGTCACCCCTCCCCAGAGACCAATCGCCCATCCACAGAGACCAGTCGCCCATCCCCAGAGACCAGTCACCCATCCCCAGATACCAGTCACCCATCCCCAGAGACCAGCTGCCCATCCCCAGAGACCAGCCGCCCATCCCCAGAGAGCAATCGCCTAGCCCCAGAAACCAATCGCCTATCCCCAGAGACCAATCACCCATCCGCAGAGCAACCAATCGCCCATCCCCAGAGACCAATCGCCGATCCCCAGAGACCTGTCAACCATCCCCAGAGACCAGTCGCCCATCGCCAGTGAACAATCACCCATCCTCAGAGACCAGTCACCTCTTCCCGAAGACCAATCGGTCATCCCCAAAGACAAGTCGCCCATCCCCAGAGCACAATCGCCTGTCCCCAGACCAATCGCTCATCCCCAGAGACCAACCACCCATCCCCAGGGACCAATTTCCCAACTCCAGAGACCAATCGCCTATCCCCAGAGACCAATCGCCCACCCCAAGAGACAACTCGCCCATCCCCAGAGACCAGTCACCCAAGCCCAGAGACCAGGCGCCCCTCCCCAGAGACCACTCATCTATCCGCAAAGACCACTCGCCCATCAGCAAAGACAGCTCACCCCACCCCAAGGACCAGTCGCCCATCACCAGAGACCAATCGTGTGGTGTATGTGCCTTTAAGAGCCCCCTGTGTACTTTAATGCCGGTAATGGCCACTCGGGCTATATAAGCCTGCATATTGTCTTGTATCTGTTAGTTCACCTCCAGACTTTGTTCAGTAAACACCTGTGAAACCAACTCCTGCCTTCTGTGTCTCTATTAACACATGGATACAACAGTGGCGATGAATTGGAAATGGACTTACCTGCAATTCGGCAGCACCTCAAGGAGATCGATTCCTCAGATGAAAGTCGAAGAAAAGCAAGAAAGAAAAAAAAAAACAAAAAAAACTGTGGTTTCACCAGCTAGCCGAGCTGGTGGCAGGTACTGCAATAATCCTTCCTGGGCAGCGGGCTGGGGCTCCATCGGCTGGCTCTGCAGCGGGGCCGAGCAGCGAAGGTGGAGGCAAACAGAGACAGCGGGGGGAGCACTCGGGAGACGGCCGGCACTGCAAAGCAGGTCGGCGTTCGGACCAAGCAGAGGGAGGGAAAAGTCCCAGAGAGTCCAGTGGGAACGAGTCTCCACCTGTAAATAAAAACCGCGGAAAACAGCGTTGTCAGCAGCAGCAGCGGCGGGAAAGCGCGGGAAGCACCATTTTATTTCTGCAGGGAAGAAAGGAAAGCACGGGAGGCGCCATTTTTTTTCCAGAATGCCTAAGTCTGGCAATATTAATGCTTTCGATAACGATATAGAGGATTAGACCACCTATGTGGAATGAGTGGATGTATATTGCACAGCAAATTGAATAGAAAATGATAAAAAGGCATCAGTACTTCTAAATCTAATGGGCGCAAGGACATACTGGCTGTTACGAAACTTAATCATTCCAGCCAAACCGAGGGACAAGAATTTTAAGGAGATTGTTGATACCCTACAGGAGCACTTAAACCCAACACCGCTGCTGATAGCGGAACGATTCAAATTCTTCAAGAGGAATCAGCACAAGAATGAAAGTAATGCTGATTACCTCACCGAATTAAGGAAGCTATCAAAGCACTGCCAATTCGGGGCAGGGCTGGCAGATTCTCTTCGAGACAAATTCGTCTGCGGTCTCCTAAGTGAAGGAACACAGAAAAGGCTACTTTCTGAGAAAGATTTGACACTGGCCAAGGCTTTCAGTATGGCTGTATCATACGAAGCAGCCACAAGAGGAGCTGCAGAGATACAGCAAAAGACACAGGACTTCGGCACCCATGAAATGACACAGGGTTTCGAGAGATGTTATCGCTGCGGCAGATCCACCCATGACCAGAGGAACTGCTGGTTCAAGGACAAAGCTTGCAGGCAATGTGGAAAGATTGGACACATTGCACGTGTATGCCGATCTGGACACAAAAAATCCACGGACAGGAAAAAAATCAATAATGTAAAGTACAGAAAGGTACAAATGCTGATGGACAGTAGCTCCGAAGACCAGAAGAGCGATAGCAATTCCGGAAACAAGAGACTAAGCTGTCTCAAATTACATAATGTAATTGCCAAAGAAGATTACCAGACCATTTGGGTTACCCTCACAATAGCGGGGTCCCCAGTTAAAATGGAGCTAGATACAGGATCAGCTCTGACCGTCATAAGTCGACGGGATTACGAGCGGCTATTTCCGCATATACCTTTGAAAGACACATCCATTATCTTGAAAACATATACGGGGCAGAAAGTATACCCAAAAGGGAAAATAAGGGTGCCTGTTGTATACAATGGCAAGGAAATACAGAAGTTGTATTTATACGTTCTGCAAGATGGTGGTCCACCGCTGTTGGGATGTGAATGGATCAGGAAGATACGTTTAAACTGGCACTCCATTCAGGCACTGACGGTGACCAGTAAGATAAAAAATGATGATGACGTCATACCTAAATGGTTAAAAGGCATCTTGGCCAAAGCCAAGGAAGTGTTTCAACAGAAGCTAGGAACCTTGAAAGGCATCACCGCCTCAATAAAAGTGGAAGATGCGGCAATTCCCAAGTTTTTTAAGGCAAGGCCGGTGCCATACGCAATTCGTCCAGCAGTTGAGGCAGAGCTGGAGAATTTGGAAAAGGCAGGCGTATTATCCAAGATAGATTGGAGTGAGTGGGCAACACCCATGGTCCCGGTCATGAAGAAAACGTTGAATAATGATAAATCTGAAGAACAGAGAAAAATTCGCATCTGTGGGGACTTCAAGGTGACTGTAAACCCGGTCCTTCACACGGTACAGTATCCTCTTTCGAGGATAGAAGATATTTTTGCCTCACTATCCGGAGGGAAACGTTTCACCAAAATTGACTTGGCACAGGCATATCTACAGATGGAGGTTGAAGAGGCCTCTAAAAAGTATCTCACGATAAATACACACAAAGGCCTGTACCAGTACAATCGACTGGTTTTCGGAGTAGCATCAGCTCCAGCTATCTGGCAAAGAGCTATGGAGCAAGTCCTCCAAGGGATTCTGGGAACTCAATGCTACCTAGACGACATCCTTATAACAGGAGAAAACGACAACGAGCACCTTGCCAATTTGGAGCAGGTGCTCACTCGGCTGAGAGAACGGGGCCTACGAGCAAATCGCCCCAAGTGCGAATTTTTCCAGAAACAAATATCATATTGTGGCCACATAATTAACGAGGAAGGGTTGCATAAGTCACCTGAAAAAATTGAAGCGGTCATAAAAGCCCCAGCACCTGAAAATGTCTCACAATTAAGGTCGTTCCTGGGATTGATAAATTACTATCATAAATTTTTACCGAACTTGTCAACTCTTCTGCACCCTCTTAACGAACTGCTACAAACGGGAGTAATTTGGAAATGGAGCGAAGACTGTAAACGTGCCTTCCATAAATGCAAAGGCTTGATCACGTCCAAGGAAGTTTTGGCTCATTACAACCCATCACTGCCAATCAGACTGGCGTGCGATGCATCCCCTTACGGTGTAGGAGCGGTATTATCGCATAGATTCCCTGATGGCTCGGAGCAGCCAATAGCTTTTGCGTCATGCTCATTGAACTCAGCTGAGGGTAACTATGCCCAGATCGACAGGGAAGCACTCAGCCTGGTATGGGGAGTGAAGAAATTCAACCATTACCTACACAGGCAAAAATTTACCTTGTTGACTGACCATCAACCCCTCGTCTCCATATTCAACCCTAAAAAGGGTGTTCCCATTATGACAGCTCAAAGGCTACAGAGGTGGTCCCTTTTCCTAGGGGCACACCAATATGACATAGAATACAAAGGATCAAAACAGCATGGGAATGCTGATGGTTTATCGTGCCTACCGTTGCCAATGGTAGAAGAGGCACCTACAGTAGACCCAGTGGAGATGTTCCACTCAACCATAGTGGAATGTCTACCAGTAACAAATTCTGCCATTGAAAAGGAAACGAGAAATGACCCGACTCTCTCACGAGTCTACGATTTAACGGTGAAGGGATGGCCAGCACATGGCGAACCACTGTTGCCAGCATTCTCGCAAAGAAGAGAACAGCTGTCAGTGTGCCGAGGAACCTTGATGTGTGGATCCAGAGTGGTGATTCCACCCAAATTCCAGGATAAAGTGCTAAAGGAGTTTCACGAGGGGCATCTGGGTGGAGTGAAAATGAAGAACCTAGCCAGAGCGTTTGTGTGGTGGCCAGGTATCGATGGAGACATCGAAGAAATGACCAAGAGCTGCCTAGGATGCCAGAAGGTCCAAAACGCCCCACCACAAGCCCCTCTACATCCATGGGAGTGGCCCTCATCTCCATGGCAAAGGGTACACATCGACTTTGCTGGTCCATTTATGGACTCAATGTTCTTTATCGCGGTTGATGCACACTCCAAGTTGCCGGAGGTAATAAAGATGTCCTCCACCACCACGGAAAAAACCATCACAGTATTAAGGACCATATTTGCCAGGAATGGGCTGCCTGAACAGATCTGTTCTGATAATGGACCGCAATTTGTGTCCGACGAATTCAGGAAGTTCTTAAAAAACAATGGAGTTAAGCACTACACGTCCGCCCCATACCATCCCGCCACCAATGGATTGGCTGAAAGGTTTGTCCAGACCTTCAAGAAGGCCATAAAGGCCATGGGTAATGAAGATATAAAACTTCAGCATAAGGTAGATAACTTCTTGTTTGCATACAGGAATGCAACACATGTGGTTACAAACCAAACTCCCGCCATGATGTTCTTCAATAGAAGCCTAAGATGCCGGTTGGATTTGATCAAGCCAAATATCAGAAGGGACGTGGAGAACCGGCAATTTCAAGGCATGAATGAAAGGCCAACTAGAACCTTCCAGATAGGTCAACAAGATTTGGCCCAGGACTACCGTACCGAGAAATGGCAGCCTGGAACAATTTGCACATGACTAGGACCGCTGATGTATACCGTGGACATTGGAGAAAGCATAATAAGGTGCCATGCTGACCAGATCATAGAGTCATCCGAAAAGGGACAACCTACACCACAACTCTATACGCCTAATGATGAAGTAGAGATACCCATAGTATCTACCTCCGATCCGGTGATACTGGAACCAGATGAACCCGACACTGGCATTCAAGCCGAATCAGCCTTGCCAAAAGAACCTACTTCACCACCAGAAACTACTACACCACCGAGACATTATCCGGACTGAGTCAGGAAGCCTCCAGAGAGACTGACGTACAACTGATTAACGGCAGCAAATGTGTAGATTATTGTTGTTGTAACATGTTAATTAATGATTACTTAAAATATTATGTACTGGTTGTCTAAAAGGGGAGGAATTGTGGTGTATGTGCCTTTAAGAGCCCCCTGTGTACTGTAATGCCGGTAATGGCCACTCGGGCTATATAAGCCTGCACATTGTCTTGTATCTGTTAGTTCACCTCCAGACTTTGTTCAGTAAACACCTGTGAAACCAAGTCCTGCCATCCGTGTCTCTATTAACACACGGATACAACAAATTGACCTTCCCCCGAGAGACCAGTCGCCCGTCAGCAGAGACCAGTCGCCCATCCGCAGAGACCAGGCGCCCATCCCCAGAGACCAGTTGACCATCCCCAGAGACCAGGCGACCATCCCCAGAGACCAATCGACCATCCCCAGAGACAAGTCGCACATCCCCAGAGACCAGTCGCCCATCCTCAGAGACCGATCGCCCATCCCCATAGACAAATTGCCCATTCCCAGAGACCAATTGCCCATCCCCGGAGACCAGACGCCCATCCACAGAGACCAGTCGGCCATCCCCAGAGAGACCAATTGCCCATCCCCAGATACCAGTCGCCCATCTGCAGAGGCAAATCGCCCATCCCCAGCGACCAATCGCCAATCCCCAGAGACCAGTCGTCCAGCCGCAGGGACTAGTCACCCATACTCAGAGACCAGTCACCCATCCCCAGAGACCAGTCGCCCATCCCCAGACTCCACTCGCCCATCCCCAGAGACCACTCGCCCATCCCCAGAGACCAAACGCCAATCCCCAGTGACCAATCGCCCATCCCTAGATAGATCACACGCTCAACCCCAGAGACCAATCACCCATCCCCAGAGACCAGTTGCCTATCCCCAGAGAGCAGTCACCCATCCTCAGAGATGAATCACCCATCCCCACAAACCAATCGCCCATCCCCAGCGAGACTAATCGTCCATCCCCAGAGACCAATCACCCATCACCAGAGAGACCAGTCGCCCATCCCCAGAGACCAATTACTGATCCCCAGATACCAGTCGCCCATCGCAAGAGACCAATTACTCATCCCCAGAGACCAATCAGCCATCCCTACAGACCACTCGCCTATCCCCAGTGAAAAATCGGCCATCTCCAGCGTCCAATCGCCCATCCCCAGAGACCAATCGCCCATCCCCAGAGACCATTCGTCCATCACCAGAGACCAATCGCCCATCCACCGAGACCAATCGCCCATCCCCAGAGAACAATCGCCCATCCACAGAGACCACTCACCCATCCCCAGCGACCAGTCACCCATCCCGAGAGACCAGTCGCCCAACCCCAGATACCAATCGCCTATCCCCTGAGACGAGTCGCCCATCCCCAGAGATCAATTGCCCATCCCCAGAGAGCAGTCGCCCATCCCCAGAGACCAGTCGCCCATCCCCATAGACCAGTCGCCCATCCCCCGAGACCAGTTGCCCAACCCCATAGACCAATCGCCCATCCCCAGAGCCCAATCACCCATCCCCAGATAGACCACACGCCCATCCCCAAAGACCAGTCGCCCATCCCCGGAGAGACCAATTGCCCATCCCCAGAGATCAGTTGCACTTCCCCAGAGACCAGTTTCACATCCCCAGAGACCAGTCGCCCATCCGCAGAGGCCAATTGCCCATCCCCAGAGACAAATCGCCGATCCGCAGAGACCAGTCGCCCATCCCCAGAGGCCGATCACCCATTCCCAGAGACCAAGCGGCCATAACCAGAGACCAGTCGGCCATCCCTAGAGACCACTCGGCTATCCCCAGAGAATAATCGTCCATCACCAGAGACCAATCGCCCATCCACAGAGACCACTCGCCCATGCCCAGAGTGAACAATCACGCATCCCTACAAACCAATCGCCGATCCCCAGAGAGGCTAATCGTCCATCCCCAGAGACCAATCGCCCATCCCCAGAGAGAACAGTCAACCATCCAAAGATACCAATCGCTGATCCCCAGAGACCAGTCACCCATCTCAAGAGAGCAATCACCCATCCCCAGAGACCACTTGCCCACAGCCCGAGGCCAATCGGCCATCCTTACAGACCACTCGCCCATCCCCAGAGAACAATTGCCCATCCCCAGAGTCCAATCGCCCATCCCCAGAGACCAATCGCCCATCCCCAGAGACCATTCGCCCATCATCAGAGATGAATCACCCATCCCCAGCGACCAATCACCAATCCTCAGAGACCAGTCGTCCATTCACAGAGACCAGTCACCCATCCCCAGAGACCAGTAACCCATCCCCATTGACCAGTTGCCCATCCCCAGAGACCACGCGCCCATCCCCAGAGACCAATCCCCCATCCCCAGGGAAATGTCGCCAAACCCCGGAGACCCATTGCCCATCCTCATAGACCAGTCGCCCATTCCCAGAGACCAATCGCCAAACCCCAGGGACAAGTCGCCCATCCCCAGAGACCACTCGCCCATCGCAAGAGACCAGTCACCCATCTACAGAGACCAGTCGCCCATCCCCAGAGACCACTCGCCCATCCCCAGAGACCAGTTACCCATCCTGAGAGACCAGGCGCCCATCCCCAGAGACCACTCGCCCATCCGCAGAGACCACTCGCCCATCCCCAGAGACCAGTCGCCCATCCCCATTGATATGCCTATCAATTAGTCCAATAAAAGGCGACGAGTTAAGAACGTAACTGAAGGTTTTTATTGGCTAAATAACAGAGCCCACCCTCGTGGGTGATCCGATCCAACAGGAAGGAATACTAACCAGTCAGCTACCTTTATACCTGGGCAGGTAATGGGCGGAGTCGGAGGTGGTCAGCCCAGGTATAACAGTGCGACAAGAGGCGACCTCGTGTAGTGATGTGACAGTGAGAACAGTGAGAACAATATACAGTGATAACTATAACAGTGGTTTACCACATTCACCCCTTGTTTAGATTAGAGTCCGGCGGGGTGAAGTGTATTACCAGCTCTGGTATGTCAGTCTGTCCGGAGGCTTCGTTAGCCTCTCCGATCGTCGCAGCGGCGGTGTTACATTATCCGGTGTTAAAGCTGGTGTCTGCGTAGTCGGCAAAGGCTCGTGGGGTTCCGGCATGCCGTCTACCTCGGCTGGACTCGGGGGGTTGGGAGGGGGGGTGAGGGTGCGAGGTCTCGTAAGGAGACAGTGTCCTCCCGTCCGTCTGGGTAAGCCACATAGGCGTACTGGGGGTTGGCGTGCAGGAGGTTCACCTTCTCGACCAGGGGGTCCGTTTTATGGGCCCTCACGTGCTTTCGCAGCAAGACGGGTCCCGGAGAGGTCAGCCAGGTTGGTAGGGTGGTTCCCGTAGTCGACTTCCTGGGGAAGACAAACATTCGAGCATGGGGGGTGGTGTTAATGGCAGTGCAAAGTAGTGACCGGATGGAGTGCAGCGCAATCGGGAGGACCTCTTGCCAGCGGGAGGTTGGGAGGCCCTTAGACTTTAAGGCTAAGAGGGTGGCCTTCCATACCGTCGCGTTCTCTCTTTCCACCTGGCCGTTCCCTCGGGGGTTGTAGCTGGTGGTCCTGCTTGCTGCAATACCCCTCTCCAATAGGAACTGACGGAGTTCCTCGCTCATGAAGGAGGCGCCCCGGTCACTATGTATATAGTTCGGGAACCCGAACAAGGCGAAGAGTTTGTTCAGGCATTTAATGACCGTGTTACTGGTCATGTCTGGGCAGGGGAAGGCAAAGGGGAAACGAGAGTACTCATCAACGATGTTGAGGAAGTACACATTACGGTCGGATGACGGTAGGGGCCCCTTGAAGTCGATGCTCAGACGCTCGAAGGGGTGGGTGGCCTTGATCAGGCTTGCTCTGTCCGGCTTATAGAAGTGCGGTTTGCACTCAGCACAGATCTGGCAGTTCCTGGTCATGGTCCTGACCTCCTCGATGGAGTATGGCAGGTTGCGGGCCTTAATGAAATGGTAGAGTCTGGTGACTCCGGGGTGGCAGAGGTCATTGTGGAGGGTCTGAAGTCTATCACTTTGCGCGCTGGCGCATGTAATGCGTGAAAGAGCATCAGGGGGGTCGTTCAGTTTACCGGGCCGGTACAAGATCTCATAATCATAGGTGGAAAGCTCGATTCTCCACCTCAAGATTTTGTCGTTCTTGATCTTGCCCCTCAGCTTGTTATTAAACATGAAGGCAACCGAGCGTTGGTCGGTGAGGAGGGTAAATCGTTTGCCTGCCAAGTAGTGCCTCCAGCGCCGTACTGCCTCCACAATTGCCTGGGCTTCCTTCTCGACTGACGAGTGTCGGGTCTCGGGGCCCTGTAGGGTCCTTGAGAAGAAGGCTACCGGCCTACCCTCCTGGTTAAGGGTAGCGGCTAGGGCGAAGTCGGATGCATCGCTCTCCACTTGGAAGGGGATTGACTCATCCACTGCGTGCATTGTGGCCTTGGCTATGTCTCCCTTAATGAGGGAGAAGGCCGCGCACGCCTCTTCCGTGAGGGGGAAGGATGTGGTTTTCAGGAGGGGTCTGGCTTTGTCCGCATAATTGGGTACCCATTGGGCATAGTAGGCGAAAAGCCCCAGGGTTCTCCTAAGTGCTTTTGGACAGTGGGGGAGGGGTAGCTCCATGAGGGGGCGCATTCTTTCGGGGTCGGGGCCGATGACTCCGTTCTCTACTACACAGCCAAGGATGGCAAGGCGCGCTGTGTTAAACACGCATTTCTCCTTATTGTAGGTGAGGTTCAGCCGTTGGGCCGTACGGAGGAATTTCTCCAGATTCACGTCATGGTCCTGCCGGTTGCGGCCGCAGATGGTGACGTTATCGAGATAGGGGAAAGTGGCCTGTAGTCCGTTCTGGTCAACCATCCGGTCCATCTCCCGTTGGAAAACCGAGACCCCGTTGGTGACACCAAAGGGGACCCTAAGGAATTGGTAGAGGCGGCCATTCGCCTCGAAGGCGGTGTACTGGCTGTCCTCCGGGCTGATGGGGAGTTGGTGGTAGGCCGACTTGAGGTCGATGGTCGAGAATACGCGGTATTGTGCAATCTCATTGACCATGTCCGATATGCGGGGGAGGGGGTATGCATCCAGCTGGGTGTATCTGTTTATGGTCTGGCTGTAGTCGATAACCAGGCGATTTTTGTCGCCGGTCTTGACTACCACCACCTGGGCACGCCAGGGGCTGCTGCTCCCCTCAATAATGCCCTCTTTCAGGAGTCGCTGCACCTCAGAGCTAATGAAGGCTCTGTCCCCAGCGCTGTACCGCCTGCTCTTAGTAGCGACAGGTTTGCAGTCGGGGGTGAGGTTAGCGAACAGGGAAGGTGGCGGTACCTTGAGGGTGGATAGGCTGCAGGTGTTACGCGGTGGGCGGTTTAACTTTCGCTGGTTGTCGACTGTAAGTGGGGGGAGGGGTCCACCGTATGCTAGGGTTACACTTTGGAGGTGGGATTGGAAGTCCAGCCCTAGTATGACGGCAGCGCACAGCTGGGGGAGTACGAGGAGTTTAAAATTTTTATACTCTGTCCCTTTAACCGACAATGTCACGACACAGTAGCCGCTGATGTCTGTGGCGTGCGACCTCGATGCCATCGAGATGCGGCTGCGCGTTGGCAGGACGGGGAGGGAGTAGTGGCTCACCGTGTCTGGGTGGATGAAGCTCTCCGTGCTTCCGCTGTCGAACAGGCAGGTCGTGGCGTGGCCGTTGACTTTGATGTCCATCATTGAGCTGGCCAGGTGGTGCGGGCGGGCTTGATCCAGGGTCACGGAAGCTAGGGTGTAGATGAGCGCGTCGTTGTCATGACAAGATGGCGGCGAAGATGGCGGCCCCCGTAGTTCACATGAGGCTCTGTTTAAATCGTTTGCCCCGCACAAAGATGGCCGCCCCTGCTGTTCCCATGAGGCTCTGCAGGCTTCGGCTGCCCCGCACAAAGATGGCCGCCCCTGGTTTTCCATGAGGCTCTGCAGGCTTCGGCTGCCCCGCACAAAGATGGCCGCCCCTGGTTTTCCCATGAGGCTCTGCAGGCTTCGGCTGCCCCGCACAAAGATGGCCGCCCCCAGGGTTCGCATGAGGCACTGCTGGCTTCTGAGGATTTGCTTCTGCAGGCCTTGGAGAAGTGGCCTTTCTTGAGGCAGGTTTTGCAGGTCGAGTTTTTGGCTGGGCAGCGCGACCTCGGATGCTTCTCCTGGCCGCAAAAGAAGCAGCCAGCGGCCCGATCGGGGTTGCCTGATGTCGGGGCCGGGGCTAGCGGGCCCGGTCGGATCCGTGATGCAGACGCTGAGGTAGGTCCCGGGGGCAGCGCTGTGAAGGGTGGTGGGGTGGGGGTCGGGCCCGAGTCCCAGGGTCGCGAATAGTACCTGGCAAACGCTTCCTGGTCTTGCTGGGTGGCCTCTAGGGTGAGGGCGAGGGCTTCGGCCTTGTCCAGGTCTATGTCCTTAGCTTCAAGCAGTCTTTGCCGTGTGTAGTCGGAACGTAGGCCTCTCACCAAGGCGTCGCGGACATTGTCTTCCATGTTCGCAGTAGCCGTCACCGCTTTAAAGTCACAGTTCCTGCCGAGTTGTCTCAGCGCTCGTGAAAATTCAGCTATCGATTCTCCTGGCTGTTGCTGGCGAGATCTTAAGAGATGCCTAGTGTACATGTAGTTTACCGGGCTCCGGTACTGCTGTTTCAGTAGGTTGATGGCGTCGTCGTACGTAGTCATGTCCTGGATGAGTGTATATACTCTCGGGCTCGCTTGGGCTTTCAGGACTCTTAGTTTGGATCTCTGAGGGACGACGGCTTCCTCCAGGTACGATTCGAAGCAGTCCAGCCAGTGTTTGAAGTCGTTGGCTGAGTTTGGTGCCTGTGGGTTTAGATCCAGGTATGGTGGTTTCAAGGCTTGCAGCCAAGCCGGCTGGTGTGGCCCGTTGTCTGGAGGCTGCTGTTGCTGTGCTGCTGGGTGAGCTCCTTGCTGTTGCTGTTCATTATCAGACATCTTTAAAATTTAGCCAATAAAATTGATATGCCTATCAATTAGTCCAATAAAAGGCGACGAGTTAAGAACGTAACTGAAGGTTTTTATTGGCTAAATAACAGAGCCCACCCTCGTGGGTGATCCGATCCAACAGGGAGGAATACTAGCCAGTCAGCTACCTTTATACCTGGGCAGGTAATGGGCGGAGTCAGAGGTGGTCAGCCCAGGTATAACAGTGCGACAAGAGGCGACCTCGTGTAGTGATGTGACAGTGAGAACAGTGAGAACAATATACAGTGATAACTATAACAGTGGTTTACCACACCCAGAAACTAGACCCCCATCCCCAGAGACCAATCGGCCATCCCCAGAGACCAGTCGCCCATTCTCTGGGACCAGTCACCCATCCCCAGAGACCACTCGCCCATCCCCAGAGACCATTTGCCCATCATCAGAGATGAATTGCCCATCCCCAGAGAACACTCGACAATCCCCGGAGACCAATTTCCAATTCCCAGAGACCAATCGCCCATACCCAGAGACCAATCACCCATCACCAGAGACCAGTCGCCCATCCCCAGAGACCACTCGTCCATCCCCAGAAACCAGACCCCCATCCCCAGAGACCAATCGGCCATCCCCAGAGACCAGTCGCCCATTCTCTGGGACCAGTCACCCATCCCCAGAGACCACTCGCCCATCCCCAGAGACCATTTGCCCATCACAGAATCACAGAATCACAGAAACCCCACAGTGCAGATAGAGGCCATTTCGGCCCATCGAGCCTGCACCGACACATATCCCACCCGATCCCCGTAACCCCAACACATATCCCACCCTATCCCTGTAACCCCACCTATTACTAAGGGTCAATTTATCATAGCCAATTAACCTAACCCGCACATCTTTGGACTGTGGGAGGAAACCGGAGCACCTGGAGAAAACCCACGCAAACACGGGGAGAATGTGCAAACTCCACACAGACAGTCGCCCGAGGCCGGATTCGAACCCGGGTCTCTGGCGCTGTGAGGCAACAGTGCTAACCACTATGCCACCGTGCTCATCAGAGATGAATCGCACATTCCCAGAGAACACTCGACAATCCCTGGAGACCAATTTCCAATTCCCAGAGACCAATCGCCCATACCCAGAGACCAATCACCCATCACCAGAGACCAGTCGCCCATCCCCAGAGACCACTCGTCCATCCCCAGAGATCAGTCAACCATCCCCAGCGATGAGTTGCCCATCCCCAGAGACCACTCGCCCATCCCCAGAGACCACTTGCCCATCCCTAGAGACCACTCAGCCATCCCAACAGACCAGTCACCCATCCCTAGAGCCCACTCGCCCATTCCTAGAGACCACTCGCCCATCCCAAGAGACTAGTTGCCCATCCCCGACCAATCACACATTACAACAGACGAGTCGCCCATCCCCACAGACCACTCGCACATCCCCAGAGACCTCTCGCCCATCCCCAGCGACCAATCACCAATCCTCAGAGACGAGCCGTCCATCCGCAGAGACCAGTGACCCATCCCCAGAGACCAGTAACCCATCCCTCTGGACCAGTCGCCCATCCCCAGAGACCAGTCGCCCATCCCCCGAGACCAGTTGCCCAACCCCATAGACCAATCGCCCATCCCCAGAGCCCAATCACCCATACCAAGATAGACCACACGCCCATCCCCAAAGACCAGTCGCCCATCCCCGGAGAGACCAATTGCCCATCCCCAGAGATCGGTCGCACTTCCCAAGAGACCAGTTTCACATCCCCAGAGACCAGTCGCCCATCCGCAGAGACCAATCGCCCATCCCCAGAGAAAAATCGCCGATCCGCAGAGACCAGTCGCCCATCCCCAGAGACCAATCACCCATCCCCAGAGACCAAGCGGCCATAACCAGAGACCAGTCGACCATCCCTAGAGACCACTCGGCTATCCCCAGAGAATAATCGTCCATCACCAGAGACGAATCGCCCATCCCCAGAGACCATTCGTCCATCACTAGAGACCAATCGCCCATCCACCAAGACCAATCGCCCATCCCCAGAGAACAATCGCCCATCCACAGAGACCACTCACCCATCCCCAGCGACCAGTCACCCATCCCGAGAGACCAGTCGCCCAACCCCAGATACCAATCGCCTATCCCCTGAGACGAGTCGCCCATCCCCAGAGATCAATTGCCCATCCCCAGAGACCAGTCGTCCATCCCCAGAGACCAGTCTCCCATCCCCAGAGACCAGTCGCCCATCCCCCGAGACCAGTTGCCCAACCCCATAGACCAATCGCCCATCCCCAGAGCCCAATCACCCATCCCCAGATAGACCACACGCCCAACCCCAAAGACCAGTCGCCCATCCCCGGAGAGACCAATTGCCCATCCCCAGAGATCAGTCGCACTTCCCCAGAGACCAGTTTCACATCCCCAGAGACCAATCGCCCATCCCCAGAGACCAATTACCCATCCGCAGAGAGACCAATTGCCCATCCCCAGAGACAAATCGCCGATCCGCAGAGACCAGTCGCCCATCCCCAGAGACCAATCACCCATCCCCAGAGACCAAGCGGCCATAACCAGAGACCAGTCGGCCATCCCTAGAGAACACTTGGCTATCCCCAGAGAATAATCGTCCATCACCAGAGACCAATCGCCCATCCACAGAGACCACTCGCTCATGCCCAGAGCGAACAATCACGCATTCCTACAAACCAATCGCCGATCCCCAGAGAGGCTAATCGTCCATCCCCAGAGACCAATCGCCCATCCCCAGAGAGACCAGTCGCTGATCCCCAGAGACCAGTCACCCATCTCAAGAGAGCAATCACCCATCCCCAGGGCCCACTTGCCCACAGCCCGAGGCCAATCGGCCATCCTTACAGACCACTCGCCCATCCCCAGAGAACAATTGCCCATCCGCAGAGTCCAATCGCCCATCCCCAGAGACCAATCGCCCATCCCCAGAGACCATTCGCCCATCATCGGAGATGAATCGCCCATCCCCAGCGACCAATTACCAATCCTCAGAGACCAGTCGTCCATTCGCAGAGACCAGTCACCCATCCCCAGAGACCAGTAACCCATCCCCATTGACCAGTTGCCCATCCCCAGAGACCACGCGCCCATCCCCAGAGACCAATCCCCCAACCCCAGGGAACTGTCGCCAAACCCCGGAGACCCATTGCCCATCCTCATGGACCAGTCGCCCATTCCCAGAGACCAATCGCCAAACCCCAGGGACAAGTCGCCCATCCCCAGAGACCACTCGCCCATCGCAAGAGACCAGTCACCCATCTACAGAGACCAGTCGCCCATCCCCAGAGACCACTCGCCCATCCCCAGAGACCAGTCACCCATCCCGAGAGACCAGGCGCCCATCCCCAGAGACCAGTCGCCCATCCCCAGAGACCACTCGCCCATCCCCAGAGACCAGTCGCCCATCCCCAGAAACCAGACCCCCATCCCCAGAGACCAATCGGCCATCCCCAGATACCAGTCACCCATTCTCTGGGGCCAGTCACCCATCCCCAGAGACCACTCGCCCATCCCCAGAGACCATTCGCCCATCATCAGAGATGAATCGCCCATCCCCAGAGAACACTCGACAATCCCCGGAGACCAATTGCCAATTCCCAGAGACCAATCGCCCATACCCAGAGACCAATCGCCCATCCCCAGAGACCACTCGTCCATCCCCAGAGATCAGTCAACCATCCCCAGCGATGAGTTGCCCATCCCCAGAGACCACTCGCCCATCCCCAGAGACCACTTGCCCATCCCTAGAGACCACTCAGCCATCCCAACAGACCAGTCACCCATCCCTAGAGCCCACTCGCCCATTCCTAGAGACCACTCGCCCATCCCAAGAGACTAGTTGCCCATCCCCGACCAATCACACATTACCACAGACCAGTAACCCATCCCTCTGGACCAGTCGCCCATCCCCACAGACCAGTCGCCCATCCCCGGAGACCAGTCCCCATCCCCAGAGACCTATCGCCCATGCCCAGAAACCAGTCGCCCAACCCCAGAGACTACTTGCCCATCCCCAAAGACCAGTCACCCATTCCCAGAGGCCACTCGCACATCCCCAGAGACCACTCGCCCATCCCCACAGACCAGTCGCCCATCCCCAGATAACAATCGCCCATCCCCAGAGACCAGTCGGCCATCCCTGGAGACCAATCGCCCATCCACAGAGACCAGTGGCTCATCCCCAGAGACCAGTCGCTCATCCACAGAGACCAATTGTCCATTCCCAGAGACCAATCACCCATCCCGAGAGACCAATCACCTGTCCCCAGTGACCAGTCGCCCACCCACAGAGACCAATCGCCCATCCTTAGAGACCAATCACCTGTCCCCAGAGACCAGTCACCCATCCCCAGAGATCAGTCACCCATCCCCAGAGACCAGTCGCCCTTCCCAGATACCAATCGCTCATCCCCAGAAACCAGTCGTCATCCCCAGAGACCAATCGCCCATCCCCAGGGAACTGTCGCCAAACCCCATAGACCAGTCGCCCATTCCCAGAGACCAATCGCCAAACCTCAGAGACCAGTTGCCCTTCCCCAGAGAGTCCAGTCGCCCATTCGCAGAGACCAATCGCCCATCACCAGAGACTAATCGCCCGTTCGCCAGAGAACAATCGCCCATCCCGAGAGGCCAGTCGCCCATCCCGAGAGGCCAGTCGCCCATCACCGGAGACCAATCGCTCAACCCCAGAGATCAATCGCCCATCCCTAGAGAACAGTCCTCCATCCCCAGAGACTAGTCGCCCATCCCCAGAGACCAATTGCCCATCCCCACAGACCAGTTGCCCATCCACAGAGACCAGTCGCCCATCCCCAAAGACCAGTCGCCCATCACCAGCGACCAATCGCCCATCCCCAGAGAACACTCGGCAATCCCCAGAGACCAGTCACCCATCCCCAGAGAACAATCACCTGTCCGCAGAGCAACCAATCGCCCATCCCCAGAGACCAATCACCGATCCCCAGAGACCAATCACCGATCCCCAGAGACCAATCACCGATCCCCAGAGACCAATCACCGATCCCCAGAGACCAATCACCGATCCCCAGAGACCAATCGCCGATCCCGAGAGACCAGTCACCCATCGCCAGAGACCAATCACCCATCCCCAGAGACCAATCACCCATCCCCAGAGACCAATCACCTGTCCGCAGAGCAACCAATCGCCCATCCCCAGAGACCAATCACCTGTCCGCAGAGCAACCAATCGCCCATCCCCAGAGACCAATCGCCTATCCCCAGAGACCAATCACCTGTCCGCAGAGCAACCAATCGCCCATCCCCAGAGACCAATCACCGATCCCCAGAGACCAATCGCCGATCCCGAGAGACCAGTCACCCATCGCCAGAGACCAATCACCCATCCCCAGAGACCAATCACCCATCCCCAGAGACCAATCGCCCAACCCCAGAGACCAATCACCCATCCCCAGAGACCAATCGCCCATCCCCAGAGACCAATCGCCCATCCCCAGAGACCAATCGCCCATCCCCAGAGACCAATCGCCCATCCCCAGAGACCAATCGCCCATCCCCAGAGACCAATCGCCCATCCCCAGAGACCAATCACCCATCCCCAGAGACCAATCACCCATTCCCAGAGACCAATCACCCATCCCCAGAGACCAATCACCCATCCCCAGAGACCAATCGCCGATCCCGAGAGACCAATCACCCATTCCCAGAGACCAATCACCCATCCCCAGAGACCAATCACCCATCCCCAGAGACCAATCGCCCATCCCCAGAGACCAATCACCCATTCCCAGAGACCAATCACCCATCCCCAGAGACCAATCACCCATTCCCAGAGACCAATCACCCATCCCCAGAGACCAATCACCCATCCCCAGAGACCAATCACCCATCCCCAGAGACCAATCACCCATCCCCAGAGACCAATCACCCATCCCCAGAGACCAATCACCCATTCCCAGAGACCAATCACCCATCCCCAGAGACCAATCACCCATCCCCAGAGACCAATCACCCATTCCCAGAGACCAATCACCCATCCCCAGAGACCAATCACCCATCCCCAGAGACCAATCACCCATTCCCAGAGACCAATCACCCATCCCCAGAGACCAATCACCCATTCCCAGAGACCAATCACCCATTCCCAGAGACCAATCACCCATCCCCAGAGACCAATCACCCATTCCCAGAGACCAATCACCCATCCCCAGAGACCAATCACCCATCCCCAGAGACCAATCGCCCATCCCCAGAGACCAATCGCCCATCCGCAGAGACCAATCGCCCATCCCCAGAGACCAATCACCCATCCCCAGAGACCAATCACCCATTCCCAGAGACCAATCACCCATCCCCAGAGACCAATCACCCATCCCCAGAGACCAATCACCCATCCCCAGAGACCAATCGCCCATCCCCAGAGACCAATCACCCATCCCCACAGACCAATCACCCATCCCCAGAGACCAATCACCCATCCCCAGAGACCAATCACCCATCCCCAGAGACCAATCACCCATCCCCAGAGACCAATCGCCCATCCCCAGAGACCAATCACCCATTCCCAGAGACCAATCACCCATTCCCAGAGACCAATCACCCATTCCCAGAGACCAATCACCCATCCCCAGAGACCAGTCACCTCTCCCCGAAGACCAATCGGTCATCCCCAAAGACAAGTCGCCCATTCTCAGAGCACAATCGCCTGTCCCCAGAACAATCGCTCATCCTCAGAGACCAACCACCCATCCCCAGGGACCAATTTCCCAACTCCAGAGACCAATCACCAATCCCCAGAGACCAATCGCCCACCCAAAGAGACCACTCGCCCATCCCCAGAGACCAGTCACTCATCGCCAGAAACCAGGCGCCCATCCCCAGAGACCACTCGGTTATCCACAAAGACCACTTGACCATCAGCAAAGACAGCTCGGCTCTCCCCAAAGACCAGTCGCCCATCACCAGAGACCAATCAACCATCCCCCGAGAGACCAATCGCCCATCAGCAGAGACCAGCCACCCATCCACAGAGAGCAGGCGCCCATCCCCAGAGACCAGTCGATCATCCCCAGAGACCAGTCGACCATCCCCAGAGACCAATTGAACATCCCCAGAGACCAGTTGACCATCCCCAGAGACCAATTGGCCATTCCCAGAGACCAATTGCACAACCCCAGGGACCAGTCACCCATCCCCAGAGACCAGTTGCCTATCCCCAGAGAGCAGTCGCCCATCCCCAGAGACCAGTTGACCATCCCCAGAGACCAGTTGACCATCCCCAGAGACCAGTCGCCCATCAGAGGAGACCAGCCACTCATCCGCAGAGACCAGGCGCCCATCCCCAGAGACCAGTTGACCATCCCCAGAGACCACTTGCCCATCCCCAGAGACCACTCGCCCATCCCCAGAGACCACTTGCCCATCCCCAGAGACCAATCGCCCATCCCCAGAGAACAATCGCCCATCCCCAGAGACCAATCGCCCATCCCCAGAGAACAATCGCCCATCCCCAGAGACCAATCGCCCATCCCCAGAGAACAATCGCCCATCCCCAGAGACCAATCGCCCATCCCCAGAGACCAATCGCCGATCCCCAGAGACCAATCGCCCATCCCCAGAGACCAATCGCCCATCCCCAGAGAACAATCGCCCATCCCCTGATAGACCACATGACCAACCCCAGGGACCAGTCACCCATCCCCAGAGACCAGTCGCCCATCCCCAGAGACCAGTCGCCCATCCCAAGATACAAATTGGCCATTCGCAGAAACCAGTTGCCATCCCCAGAGACCAGTCGCCCATCTGCAGAGGCCAATCGCTCATCCCGAGCGACCAATCGCCAATCCCCAGAGACCAGTCGTCCAGCCGCAGAGACTAGTCACCCATACTCAGAGACCAGTCACCCATCCCCAGAGACCAGTCGCCCATCCCCAGAATCCGCTCGCCCATCCCCAGAGACCACTCGCCCATCCCCAGAGACCACTTGCCCATCCCCAGAGACCACTTGCCCATCCCCAGAGACCACTCGCCCATCCCCAGAGACCACTTGCCCATCCCCAGAGACCACTCGCCCATCCCCAGAGACCAATCGCCCATCCCCAGAGAACAATCGCCCATCCCCAGAGACCAATCGCCCATCCCCAGAGACCAATCGCCCATCCCCAGAGACCAATCGCCCATCCCCAGAGACCAATCGCCCATCCCCAGAGACCACTCGCCCATCCCCAGAGACCAATCGCCCATCCCCAGAGAACAATCGCCCATCCCCAGAGACCAATCGCCCATCCCCAGAGACCAATCGCCCATCCCCAGAGACCAATCGCCCATCCCCAGAGAACAATCGCCCATCCCCAGAGACCAGTCGCCCATCCCCAGAGACCAATCGCCCATCCCCAGAGACCAATCGCCCATCCCCAGAGAACAATCGCCCATCCCCAGAGAACAATCGCCCATCCCCTGATAGACCACATGACCAACCCCAGGGACCAGTCACCCATCCCCAGAGACCAGTTGCCTATCCCCAGAGAGCAGTCGCCCATCCTCAGAGATGAATCGCCCATCCCCACAAACCAATCGCCCATCCCCAGCGAGACTATTCGTCCATCCCCAGAGACCAATCACCCATCCCCAGAGAGACCAGTCGCCCATCCCCAGAGACCAATTACCGATCCCCAGAGACCAGACACCCATCGCAAGAGACCAATCACCCATCCCCAGAGACCAATCGGCCATCCCTACAGATCACTCGTCTATCCCCAGAGACCAATCGCCCATCCCCAGAGCCCAATCGCCCATCCACCGAGACCAATCGCCCATCCCCAGAGACCAATCGCCCATCCACAGAGACCACTCGCCCATCCCCAGAGACCAATTGCCCATCCCGAAAGACCAGTCGTCCAACCCCAGATACCAATTGCCTATTCCCTGAGACGAGTCGCCCATCCCCAGAGATCAATTGCCCATCCCCAGAGAGCAGTCGCCCATCCCCAGAGACCAGTCGCCCATCCCCAGTGACCAGTCGCCCATCCCCAGAGACCAGTCGCCCATCACCAGAGACCCGTCGCCCATCTCCAGAGACCAGTCGCCCATCTCCAGAGACAAGTCGCCCATGCCCAGAGAGCAATCGCCCATCTCCAGAGACCAGTTGCACATCCCCAGAGACTAGTTTCACATCCCCAGAGACCAGTCGCCCATCCCCAGAGACCAGTCGCCCATCACCAGAGACCCGTCGCCCATCTCCAGAGACAAGTCGCCCATGCCCAGAGAGCAATCGCCCATCTCCAGAGACCAGTTGCACATCCCCAGAGACTAGTTTCACATCCCCAGAGACCAGTCGCCCATCCTCAGAGACCAATCGCCCGTCCCCAGAGACCAATCACCCATCCGCAGAGAGACCAATGGCCCATCCCCAGATACAAATCGCCGATGTGCAGAGGCGAGTCGCCCATCCCCAGAGACCAACCACCCATCCCCAGAGTCCAATTTCCCAACTACAGAGATGAGTCGCCCTACCCAGAGACCAATCATCCAGCCCCAGAGACCAGTCTCCCATCCCCAGAGACCAGTCGCCCATCCCCAGAGTCCAGTCGCCCATCCCCAGAGACCAATCGCACATCCCCAGAGCCCAATTGCCCATCCCCAGATGGACCACATGCCCATCCCCAGAGACCAGTTGCCCATCACCGGAGAGACCAATCGCCCATCCCCAGAGACCAGTTGCCCATCCCCAGAGACCAGTCGCCCATTCTCAGAGACCAATCGCCCATCCTCAGAGACCAATCGCCCATCCCCAGTGACCAATCGCCGACCCCCAGAGACCAGTCACCCATCGCTAGAGACAAATCACCCCTCCCCAGAGACCACTCGCCCATAGCCAGAGACCAATCGGCCATCCCTAGAGACCACTCGCCCATCCCCAGAGAACAATAACCCATCCCCAGAATCCAATCGCCCATCCCCAGAGACCATTCGCCCATCACCAGAGAACAATCACCCATCCACAGAGACAACTCACCCATTCCCAGAGTGAACAATCGCCATCCCCAAAAACCAATCGCCCATCCCCAGAGAGACTAATTATCCATCCCCAGAGTCCAATCGCCCATCCCCAGAGAGACCACTCGCCCATCCCCAGAGACCAGTCACCCATCCCCAGAGACCAGGCGCCCATGCCCAGAGACCACTCGCCTATCCGCAAAGACCACTCGCCCATCAGGAAAGACCACTCGCCCCTTCGCAAAGACCAGTCGCCCATCACCAGAGACCAATCACCCATCACTTGAGAGACCAGTCGCCCATCTGCAGAGACCAGTTGCCCACCCGCAGAGACCAATCGCCCATCCCCAGAGGCCAATCGTCTATCTGCTGAGACCAGTCACCTATCCGCACAGACCACTCGCCCATTCCCAGAGACCAGTCACCCCTCCCCTGAGACCAATCGCCCATCCGCAGAGACCAGTCGCCCATCCCCAGAGTCCAATCGCACATCCCCGGAGAGACAAATTGCCCATCTCCAGAGACCAGTCACCCATCCCCAGAGACCAGTCACCCATCCCCAGAGACCAGCTGCCCATCCCCAGAGACCAGTCTCCCATCCCCAGAGAGCAATCGCCTATCCCCAGAGACCAATCACCCATCCGCAAACAACTAATCGCCCATCACCAGAGAAAAATCGCCAATCCCCAGAGACCAGTCGCCCATCCCCAGAGACCAGTCGCCCATCCCCAGTGACCACTCGCCCATCCCCAGAGACCAGTCACCCATCCCGAGAGACCAGGCACCCATCCCCAGAGACAACTCGCCCATCCGCAGAGACCACTCGCCCATCCCCAGAGACCCGTCGCCCATCCCCAGAAACCAGTCGACCATCCCCAGAGACAAATCGACTATCCCCAGAGACCAGTCGCCCATTCTCAGGGACCAGTCGCCCATTCCCAGAGACCACTCGTCCATCCCCAGAGATCAGTCACCCATCCCCAGAGATGAGTTGCCCATCCCCAGAGACCACTCACCCATCCCCAGAGACCAATCGCCCATCCCTAGCGACCACTCGCCCATCCCAAGAGACTAGTCGCCCATCCCCGACCAATCGCACATTACCACAGACCAGTCACCAATCCCTAGAGCCCACTCGCCCATTCCTAGAGACCACTCGCCCATCCCAAGAGATTAGTCGCCCATTCCCGACCAATCACACATTACTACAGACCAGTCGCCCAACCCCAGAGACCACTCGCACATCCTTAGAGACCTCTCGCCCATCCCCAGCGACCAATCACCAATCCTCAGAAACCAGCCGTCCATCCGCAGAGACCAGTGACCCATCCCCAGAGACCAGTAACACATCCCTCTGGACCAGTCGCCCATCCACAGAGACCAGTCGCCCATCCTCGGAGACCAGTCCCCATCCCCAGAGACAAATCGACAATGCCCAGAAACCAGTCGCCCAACCCCAGAGACTACTTGCCCATCCCCAGAGACCAGTCGCCCATCCCCAAAGACCAGTCGCCCATCCCCAGAGGCCACTCGCACATCCCCAGAGAGCTCTCGCCATCCCCAGAGGCCACTCGCCCATCACCACAGACCAGTCGCCCGTCCCCAGATACCAATCGCCCATCCCGAGAGACCACTCGGCCATCCCCGGAGACCAATCGCCCATCCACCGAGACCAGTCGCTCATCCCCAGAGACCAGTCGCTCATCCCCAGAGACCAATTGCCCATCCGCAGAGACCAATCGCCCATCCCCAGAGTGTCCAGTCACCAATTCCCAGAGACCAATCAACCCTACTGAATGAGAACAATCACCCGTCCCCAGTGACCAGTCGCCCACCCACAGAGGCCAATCGCCCATCCCCAGACACCAATCAGCTGTCCCCAGAGACCAGTCGCCCATCCACAGAGACCAATCGCCCATCCCCAGACACCAATCAGCTGTCCCCAGAGACCAGTCGCCCATCCACAGAGACCAATCGCCCATCCCCAGAGATCAGTCACCCATCCCCAGAGATCGGTTGCCCATCCCTAGAGACCACTCGCCCATCCCCAGGAATCTGTCGCCCATCCCCAGAGACAAATCGCCCATCCCAAAAGACCTATTGCCCATCCCCAGAGACCAGTCGCCCATCCCCAGAGACCAGTCGCCCTTGCCTGATACCAATCGGTCATCCCCAGAAATCAGTCATCATCCCCAGAGACCAATCGCCCATCCCCAGGGAACTGTCGCCAATCCCCAGAGAGCAGTTGCCCATCCCCATAGACCAGTCGCCCATTCCCAGAGACCAATCGCCAAACCTCAGAGACCAGTTGCCCTTCCCCAGAGAGTCCAGTCACCCATTCGCAGAGACCAATCGTCCATCACCAGAGACTAATCGCCCGTTCCCCAGAGAACAATCGCCCATCCCGAGAGGCCAGTCGCCCATCCCCGGAGACCAATCGGTCAACCCCAGAGATCAATCGCCCATCCCTAGAGACCAGTCCCCCATCCCCAGAGACTAGTCGCCCATCCCCAGAGACCAATTGCCCATCCCCAGAAACCAGTCGCCCATCCCCAGAGACAAATTGCCCATCCCCAGATACCAGTCGCCCATCCACAGAGACCAGTCGCCCATCCCCAAAGACCAGTCGCCCATCCCCAGAGACCACTCGGCTATCCCCGGAAACCAATCGCCCATCAGCAGAGACCAGCCGCCCATCCACAGAGACCAATTGCCCATCCCCAGAAACCAGTCGCCCATCCCCAGAGACAAATTGCCCATCCCCAGAGACCAGTCGCTCATCCACAGAGACCAATCGCCCATCCCCAGAGACCACTCCGCTACCCCCAGAGACCAATCGCCCATCCACAGAGACCAGTTGCCCATCCCCAGATACCAATCGCCCATCCCCAGAGACCAATCGCCCATCTGCAGAGGCCAATCACTCATCCCCAGTGAACAATCACCAATCCCCAGAGACCAGTCGTCCAGCCGCAGAGACTAGCCACCCATCCCCAGAGACCACTCGCCCATCCCCAGAGACCACTCGCCCATCCCCAGAGACCAGTCACCCATCCCCAGAGACCAGTCGCCCATCCCCAGACTCCACTCGCCCATCCCCAGAGACCACTCGCCCATCCCCAGAGATCAGTCACCCATCCCCAGAGATCGGTTGCCCATCCCTAGAGACCACTCGCCCATCCCCAGGAATCTGTCGCCCATCCCCAGAGACAAATCGCCCATCCCAAAAGACCTATTGCCCATCCCCAGAGACCAGTCGCCCATCCCCAGAGACCAGTCGCCCTTGCCTGATACCAATCGGTCATCCCCAGAAATCAGTCATCATCCCCAGAGACCAATCGCCCATCCCCAGGGAACTGTCGCCAATCCCCAGAGAGCAGTTGCCCATCCCCATAGACCAGTCGCCCATTCCCAGAGACCAATCGCCAAACCTCAGAGACCAGTTGCCCTTCCCCAGAGAGTCCAGTCACCCATTCGCAGAGACCAATCGTCCATCACCAGAGACTAATCGCCCGTTCCCCAGAGAACAATCGCCCATCCCGAGAGGCCAGTCGCCCATCCCCGGAGACCAATCGGTCAACCCCAGAGATCAATCGCCCATCCCTAGAGACCAGTCCCCCATCCCCAGAGACTAGTCGCCCATCCCCAGAGACCAATTGCCCATCCCCAGAAACCAGTCGCCCATCCCCAGAGACAAATTGCCCATCCCCAGATACCAGTCGCCCATCCACAGAGACCAGTCGCCCATCCCCAAAGACCAGTCGCCCATCCCCAGAGACCACTCGGCTATCCCCGGAAACCAATCGCCCATCAGCAGAGACCAGCCGCCCATCCACAGAGACCAATTGCCCATCCCCAGAAACCAGTCGCCCATCCCCAGAGACAAATTGCCCATCCCCAGAGACCAGTCGCTCATCCACAGAGACCAATCGCCCATCCCCAGAGACCACTCCGCTACCCCCAGAGACCAATCGCCCATCCACAGAGACCAGTTGCCCATCCCCAGATACCAATCGCCCATCCCCAGAGACCAATCGCCCATCTGCAGAGGCCAATCACTCATCCCCAGTGAACAATCACCAATCCCCAGAGACCAGTCGTCCAGCCGCAGAGACTAGCCACCCATCCCCAGAGACCACTCGCCCATCCCCAGAGACCACTCGCCCATCCCCAGAGACCAGTCACCCATCCCCAGAGACCAGTCGCCCATCCCCAGACTCCACTCGCCCATCCCCAGAGACCACTCGCCCATCCCCAGAGACCAATCGCCCATCCCCAGAGATCAATTGCCCATCCCCTGATAGACCACATGAGCAACCCCAGGGACAAGTCACCCATCCCCAGAGACCAGTTGCCTATCCCCAGAGAGCAGTCGCCCATCCTCAGAGATGAATCGCCCATCCCCACAAACCAATCGCCCATCCCCAGCGAGACTATTCGTCCATCCCCAGAGACCAATCACCCATCCCCAGAGAGACCAGTCGCCCATCCCCAGAGACCAATTTCCGATCCCCAGAGACCAGTCGCCCATCGCAAGAGACCAATCAGCGATACCCAGAGACCAATCGGCCATCCCTACAGATCACTCGCCTATCCCCAGAGACCAATCGCCCATCGCCAGAGACCATTCGCCCATCACCAGAGCCCAATTGCCCATCCACCGAGACCAATCGCCCATCCCCGGAGACCAATCGCCCATCCACAGAGACCACTCGCCCATCCCCAGAGACCAATTGCCCATCCCGAGAGACCAGTCGTCCAACCCCAGATACCAATCGCCTATCCCCTGAAATGAGTCGCCCATCCCCAGAGATCAATTGCCCATCCCCAGAGAGCAGTCGCCCATCCCCAGAGACCAGTCGCCCATCCCCAGAGACCAGTCGCCCATCACCAGAGATCAGTCGCCCATCCCCAGAGACCAGTCGCCCATCCCCAGAGAGCAATCGCCCATCCCCAGAGCCCAATCGCCCATCCCCAGATAGATCACACGCCTATCGACACAGACCAGATGCCCATCCCCGGAGAGACCAATCAACCATCCCCAGAGACCAGTTGCCCATCCCCAGAGACTAGTTTCACATCTCCAGAGACCAGTCGCCCATCCTCAGAGACCAATCGCCCATCCCCAGAGACCAATCACCCATCCGCAGAGAGACCAATTGCCCATCCCCAGAGACAAATCGCCGATCCGCAGAGACCAGTCGCCCATCCCCAGAGACCAACCACCCATCCCCAGAGACCAATTTCCGAACTACAGAGATGAGTCGCCCTACCCAGAGACCAATCACCCATCCCCAGAGACCAGTCGCCCATCCCCAGAGACCAGTCGCCCATCCCCAGAGACCAATCACACATCCCCAGAGCCCAATCGCCCATCCCCAGATAGACCACATGCCCATCCCCAGAGACCAGTCGCCCATCACCGGAGAGACCAATCGCCCATCCCCAGAGACCAGTCACCCATCCCCAGAGACCAGTTGCCCATCCCCAGAGACCAGTCGCCCATCCTCAGAGACGCATCGCCCATCCCCAGAGACCAATCGCCCATCCCCAGTGACCAATCGCCAATCCCCAGAGACCAGTCACCCATCGCAAGAGACCAGTTACCTGTTGAGACTGTGTGTCCCAGTTATGCTTATTATAAATCACTGGACACAGACCACAAGAATAACTTTTACAGGTCTTTACTATTCAGAGGTCAGGGCTGAACTGCCGAGCAAATCCCTACACAACACTTATATACCGGTGTGGTCACCACCGGTATTACAGGATACAGCAGCCAAGAGAAAGTAGTACATCTCTTAAGGTAGTTCTCTTAAGGTGGAACAGGTTACATACACCACAATCCTCCCTTTTTAGCTTAACAGTTGTATCCCCATTTAACATAACATAATAACATATATATATACAACTTCATGCAAAACAGTTCAAAGATTCAGTCTCTGAGGAGGCCTCCTGATTTGAGTTGGATAATGCCTTTCAGGCGTCTCTGATTCTCGTTGCTGGGGTGACTCATCTAGTTGGTCTCTTATGGATTGGACATCATCATCAGGTACATTCACTTCTGAGGTAGATGCTTCAGGTTCACTAACTTCTTCCACGGTTGTCTCTGCCGTAACCATGGGTTCGACCCTTGTTCTCGATTCTACCAGTTGGTCAGCATGACGCCGTATTACATTTTCACCAATATCTACCGTGTACATCAGGGGTCCTTGTTTGGCCCGAATTGTTCCAGATTGCCATTTCTCGTTTTTATAGTCCCGGGCTAACACTGGTTGTCCTATTTCGAAACTCCGAGTGGTCTTGTTATTTATATGCTGGAACTGTTTGTTTTCAACTTCCCTCCGCACATTTGGTTTTAACAAGTCCAACCTGGACCGCAACCTCCTGTTATAGAACATCATGGCAGGACTTTGGTTTGTCACTGCATGAGTGGTGTTTCGATATGCCAGTAGGAATTTGTCCACCTTGTGTTGTAGTGGAATCTGATCTTCGCTCATGGCCTTTATTGCTTTTTTGAACGTTTGTACAAATCTCTCGGCCAACCCGTTTGTAGCCGGATGATATGGGGCAGAGGTATAATGTTTCACCCCATTCTTCTTCATGAATTTCTGGAATTCTTCTGACATGAACTGCGGTCCGTTGTCTGAACATATTTGTTCTGGCAATCCATTTCTTGCAAATATCGTTCTTTAGCACCGCGATCGTCTTTTCCGAGGTAGTGGTAGTCATCTTAATCACTTCTGGCCATTTAGAATGTGTGTCCACCGCAATTAAAAACATGGAGTCCATGAATGGACCAGCAAAGTCAATATGTACACGTTGCCATGGGGTTGAAGGCCATTCCCATGGATGCAGCGGTGCAATCGGAGGTGCATTTTGCACTTTTTGGCACCCTGAGCAGCTTTTCGTCAGATCCTCTATCTGTTGGTCGATACCCGGCCACCACACATAAGCCCTAGCAAGGCTTTTCATCTTGACTCCCCCCAGATGACCTTCATGCAGTTCCTTTAGAACTCTCTCTCTTAACTTAGGAAGAATAATCACCCTTGTTCCATACATCAATGTTCCTTGACAGACAGACAGCTGTTCTCGTCTTGCTGAGAATGCCGGTAACAGTGGATCACCATGTGCTGGCCATCCCTTCACTGTCACTTCGTAGACCCGGGACAGTGTCGGGCCGTTCCTGGTTTCTCTTTCAATACTTGCATTGGTGGCTGGTAAACATTCGATGATGGTCGAGTGAAATAACTCAACAGGGTCAACCATCAGTGCCTCCTCCTCTGTAGGTAGTGGCAGGCGCGACAGCCCATTACCATGCTGCTTTGTACCTTTGAATTTGATCTGATATTGATGTGCCCCTAGGAAAAGGGACCATCTCTGGAGTCTCTGTGCTGTCATCACCGAAACACCCTTCTTAGGGTTAAAAATGGATACCAACGGCTGGTGGTCTGTCAGAAGTGTAAACCTTTGGCCCTGCAGGTAATGATTAAACTTCTTTACTCCCCACACAAGGCTGAGAGCCTCCCTATCTATCTGAGCATAGTTGCGCTCAGCGGAGGTCAATGATCTGGATGCGAACGCAACTGGCCTCTCCAGGCCATTTGGCAACTTGTGTGAGAGTACTGCCCCAATACCATATGGAGAAGCATCACAAGCCAAACGAATAGGCAGCGTTGGGTTGAAGTGAGCCAACACTTCCTCTGAGGTGATCAATGCCTTGCTTTTGCGAAAGGCCCTCTTACAGTCCTCGCTCCACTTCCATGGTACTCCCTTCTGCAAAAGAGCGTTCAGCGGGTGCAGCACCGTGGATAAATTTGGCAGAAACTTATGGTAATAGTTAATCAACCCTAGGAACGACCTCAACTGGGATACATTATCCGGAGCGGGAGCCTTCACAACAGCTTCGATCTTGTCAGGAGACTTATGAAGCCCCTCCTGGTCAATGACATGACCACAGTACGAGATCCGCTTCTGAAAGAACTCACATTTCTGGCGATTAACTCGAAGTCCATATTCTTTCAATCTGGTGAGCACCAGTTCCAAATTTGCAAGGTGTTCCTCGTCATCATCTCCTGTAATCAGAATATCGTCCAGGTAACATTGTGTGCCTGGAATTCCCTGTAATACCTGCTCCATGGCCCTCTGCCAAATTGCTGGAGCTGATGCCACTCCAAAAACCAGTCTATTATACCGGTACAAGCCTCTATGCGTGTTGATCGTGAGATACTGGCGTGACTCTTCCTCAACTTCCATCTGTAAGTACGCCTGCACCAGGTCTATCTTGGTGAAGTGTTTCCCGCCAGACAACGAAGCGAAGATATCCTCAATCCGCGGAAGCGGATACTGCACCGTGTTGGGACCAGCGGGAGCAGCGAGGAGGAGCTCGGGAGAAAACCCGGCGACCAGCGAGGCCCGAGACCAGTCGGGAGCAGTGAGTCAGAGCCCGGTATAAAAACCGGAGAGAGGCGAGGCCCGAGACCAGTCGGGACCAGCGGGAGCAGCGAGGAGGAGCTCGGGAGAAAACCCGGCGACCAGCGAGGCCCGAGACCAGTCGGGAGCAGTGAGTCAGAGCCCGGTATAAAAACCGGAGAGAGGCGAGGCCCGAGACCAGTCGGGACCAGCGGGAGCAGCGAGGAGGAGCTCGGGAGAAAACCCGGCGACCAGCGAGGCCCGAGACCAGTCGGGAGCAGTGAGTCAGAGCCCGGTATAAAAACCGGAGAGAGGCGAGGCCCGAGACCAGTCGGGACCAGCGGGAGCAGCGAGGAGGAGCTCGGGAGAAAACCCGGCGACCAGCGAGGCCCGAGACCAGTCGGGAGCAGTGAGTCAGAGCCCGGTATAAAAACCGGAGAGAGGCGAGGCCCGAGACCAGTCGGGACCAGCGGGAGCAGCGAGGAGGAGCTCGGGAGAAAACCCGGCGACCAGCGAGGCCCGAGACCAGTCGGGAGCAGTGAGTCAGAGCCCGGTATAAAAACCGGAGAGAGGCGAGGCCCGAGACCAGTCGGGACCAGCGGGAGCAGCGAGGAGGAGCTCGGGAGAAAACCCGGCGACCAGCGAGGCCCGAGACCAGTCGGGAGCAGTGAGTCAGAGCCCGGTATAAAAACCGGAGAGAGGCGAGGCCCGAGACCAGTCGGGACCAGCGGGAGCAGCGAGGAGGAGCTCGGGAGAAAACCCGGCGACCAGCGAGGCCCGAGACCAGTCGGGAGCAGTGAGTCAGAGCCCGGTATAAAAACCGGAGAGAGGCGAGGCCCGAGACCACAGCTGGGGCAGTCGGGAGAGCAGGAGGCCAGTAACTGCTGGGGCAGTCGGGAGAGCAGGAGGCCAGTAACTGCTGGGGCAGTCGGGAGAGCAGGAGGCCAGTAACTGGTGAGTTTAAAAGCTCACCTTTCGCGGGCTTTTTCTTTCACAGCTGGTGCAGTCGGGAGAGCAGGAGGCCAGTAACTCTTATATAGGTGGAGCTGTTGCTAAACCCGAAACACTACAGTGTAGTGTCTCCCACCCTTCCACCTCCTCTAACCTTTTAGGGGTTAGGGGAAGTTGAAAAGGTAGGTTCAATTTATTTTATTTCAGGAGCCTAACCTAGGTGGAGAAGGTTCCAGGACAGGAGGCGGCAGTGAAAATACAACACCAGAAAACAGGTAGGTGACTGGTTGGTGAGTACTTTCACAAACTTATTCTAAGTAGAATTCAATAATTAAGCTAAATCGTAGTAAATAAAAGGGTATTGTAAGGGTTAAGTCATGGAAGGGCAGCTCGGACCCGTGTCATGCTTCTCCTGTGCCATGTGGGAAATCAGGGACACTGTCCCTGACAACTATGTGTGCAGGAAGTGTGTCCAGCTGCAGCTCCTAGCAGACCGCATGGCGGCGCTGGAGCTGCGAATGGACTCACTCTGGAGCATACGCGATGCTGAGGATGTTGTGGATAGCACATTCAGTGAGTTGGTCACACCGCAGGTAAAGGCTAGCTCAGACAGTAAATGGGTGACCAAAAGGCAGGGTAAAGGCAGGAAGGTAGTGCAGGAGTCACCTGCGGTCATCTCCCTCCAAAACAGGTTTACCGTTTTGGGTACTGTTGGGGGAGATGACTTATCAGGGGAAGGCACCAGCAGCCAGGTTCAGGGCACCATGACTGGCTCTGCTGCACAGAAGGGTGGGAAAAAGAGGGATAGGGCTATAGTGATAGGGGATTCAATTGTAAGGGGGATAGATAGGAGTTTCTGTGGCCGAGACCGAGACTCCAAGATGGTATGTTGCCTCCCTGGTGCAAGGGTCAAGGATGTCTCGGAGCGGGTGCAGAGCATTCTGAAGGGGGAGGGGGATCAGCCAGTTGTCGTGGTACATGTAGGTACCAACGATGTAGGTAAAAAGAGGGAGGAGGTCCTACAAGCTGAATTTAGGGAGTTAGGAGCTAAATTGAAAAGTAGGACCTCAAAGGTAGTAATCTCTGGATTGCTACCAGTGCCACGAGCTAATAAGTTTAGAGAGAGTAAGATAGATAAGCTAAATACGTGGCTTGAGCAGTGGTGCAAGGGAGAGGGATTTAAATTCTTGAGGCATTGGAACCAGTTCTTGGGGAGGAGTGACCTGTACCAAGGGGACGGTCTACACCTGAACTGTGAGGGAGCTGATGTCCTCGGGGTAATATTTTCTAGGGCGGTTCGGAATGATTTAAACTAATTTGGCAGGGGGATGGGAACCTAGGTAGTGGAAAAGAGGGAAGTCATATGAAGTCAGAAATAGATGGTAGAAAGGTGAGAAGCAATAAGCAAAGGAGAGAAACACAAAGGGCCAAACTAATTCATAATGAGAGTGTGAAAAAAGCAAGCCTGAAGGCTTTGTATCTTAATGCTAGAAGCATTAGGAACAAGGTGGATGAATTAGTTGTGGAAATAGAGGTAAACAAGTATGATTTGATTGGGATTACAGAAACGTGGCTGCAGGGTGGGCAAGGCTGGGAACTTAACATCCAGGGATATACAATATTTAGGAAGGATCGGCAAAAAGGTAGGGGAGGTGGGGTAGCATTGCTGGTAAAGGAGGGGATTAATGCAATGGAAAGGAAGGATATTAACTCGGATGAAACGGAATCTGTATGGGTAGAAATGAGAAATAGCAAGGGGAGGAAAACGTTAGTGGGTGTGATATATAGGCCTCCAAATAGTAATATGGAGGTGAGGGAAGGCATAAAAAGGGAAATTAGAGAAGCGTGCGATAAGAGCACAGCTGTCATCATGGGTGACTTTAATTTACATATTGATTGGACTACCCAAATTAGTAAAAATTCTGAGGAGGAGGAATTCCTGGAATGTTTTCGGGACGGTTATCTGGACCAATATGTCGAGGAGCCGACTCGAGATCAGGCCATTTTAGACTGGGTATTGTGCAATGAGAAGGGACTTATCAACAATCTTCTTGTACGAGGCCCCTTGGGTCAGAGCGATCATAATATGATCGAGCTCTCAGTCGAGATGGAGAGTGAGGAAATTGAATCAGAGACTAAGGTCCAGAACTTAAATAAAGGGAATTACGAGGGTATGAGACGGGAATTGGGTAAGATTGATTGGGTGGTGTTTCTGGGGGGATTGACAGTGGATAGACAATGGCAAGCATTCAAAGATAGAATGGAAGAATTCCAGAACATGTTTATACCGGTTTGGCATAAAAATAAACCTAAAAAGGTGGCTCAACCGTGGATAACGAGGGAAATTAGGGACAGCATAAAATCAAAAAAAAGGGCATATCAACTGGCAAAAAAAAGCACCAGACCGGAAGATTGGGGGCAGTACAGGATACAGCAAAAGAGGACAAAGGGATTAATCAGGAAGGGGAAAATAGAATACGAAAGTAAACTTGCAGCAAACATAAAGACAGACTGCAAAAGCTTTTATCGGTATATCAGGAGGAAAAGACTGGTAAAATCCCAAGTCGGTCCCTTGCAGTCCGATTCGGGAGAATATATAATGGAGAATAAGGAAATGGCAGACCAATTAAACTCATACTTTGGTTCTGTATTCACAAAGGAGGACACAAATAACCTCCCAGGAATATCGGCAAACATAGGGACTAATGAGAGGGAGGAGCTGACAGAAATTAGTATCTCTAGGGATATGGTGTTGGGTAAGTTGAGGGGACTGAAGGCCGACAAATCCCCGGGGCCTGATAAACTACATCCTAGGGTACTTAAGGAGGTGGCCCTGGAGATAGCAGATGCTCTGAGGATCATCTTCCGGAACTCCATTGACTCGGGAACAGTACCCGTGGATTGGAGGGTAGCTAATGTTACCCCAATATTTAAAAAGGGGGGTAGAGAGAAAGCAGGGAATTATAGACCAGTAAGCCTTACATCGGTTGTGGGCAAAATGCTAGAGTCCATTATTAAGGATAAAATAGCGGAGCACTTGACAAATGGGGAAAGGATCGGACAGAGTCAACATGGATTTACAAAGGGTAAATCGTGTTTGACTAATCTGCTGGAATTTTTTGAGGAAGTAACTGGTAAAATAGATGGGGGAGAGCCAGTGGATGTGGTGTACCTTGACTTCCAGAAAGCCTTCGATAAGGTTCCACACAAAAGATTATCATGCAAAATTAAGGCTCATGGGATTGGGGGCAAAGTATTAACGTGGATAGAGAACTGGCTGGCGGATAGAAAACAGAGAGTTGGAATAAACGGCTCATTTTCAGAGTGGCAGGCAGTGACCAGCGGGGTGCCGCAAGGATCTGTCCTGGGACCCCAGCTGTTCACAATATATATAAATGATCTGGATCAGGGAATTGGATGCAATATTTCCAAATTCGCTGACGACACTAAACTAGGAGGAGGGGTGGGCTCTGATGAGGATGTCAGGAGGCTACAGTGCGATTTGGACAGGTTGGGGGAATGGGCGGATACGTGGCAGATGCACTATAATGTGGATAAATGCGAGGTTATCCACTTTGGGGGTAAAAACAGGAGGGTAGATTATTATCTAAATGGCAATAGATTGGGAGATGGGGAAGTGCAGAGGGACCTGGGTGTTCTTGTGCACCAGTCACTGAAGGAGAGCATGCAGGTGCAACAGGCGATTAAGAAGGCAAATGGTATGTTGGCCTTCATATCAAGGGGGTTCGAGTATAGGAATAGGGATACCTTACTACAGCTGTACAAGGTGCTGGTGAGACCGCATCTGGAGTATTGTGTACAGTTTTGGTCGCCCCATCTGCGGAAGGATGTTCTTGCCATGGAAAGAGTGCAGCGGCGATTCACCAGGCTGATACCTGGAATGGTGGGAATGACCTACGAGGAGAGATTGAATAGTTTGGGCTTGTACTCACTGGAGTTTAGAAGATTGAGAGGGGATCTCATCGAAACATATAAAATTATGGCAGGCCTGGACAGGCTGAATTCAGAGAGAATGTTTCCAATGGCAGGGGAGCACAGAACCAGGGGCCACAGTCTAAAAATAGCGGGCAAATCATTTAAAACAGAGATGAGGAAGAATTTCTTCACTCAAAGAGTGGTGAGCCTGTGGAATTCCCTGCCACAGAGGGCTGTGAAGGCTAATTCAATAAATATTTTCAAGAGAGAATTGGATATATTTCTGAAGGCTAAGGGGATTAAGGGTTACGGAGAAAAGGCGGGGACGGGGTACTGAACTGGTAAGATCAGCTAAGATCCCAGATGAAGATCAGCCATGATCTCATTGAATGGCGGAGCAGGCTCGAAGGGCCGAATGGCCTACTCCTGTTCCTATCTCTATGTTTCTATGTTTCTATGTGAAGCACCGGATTAACAGTGATCTTGAAATCTCCACAGATGCGAACCTTCCCCGGTTCCCACGGCTTGTTGCTCGATGAACGCTTCATGACGGGGACAATGGGCGTGGCCCACTCACTCCAGTCTACCTTAGACAGTACTCCTGAACGTTCTAGCCCTTCCAGCTCAGCTTCCACAGCAGGTCGTATCGCATAAGGTACCGGTCTGGCTTTGAAAAATTTCGGGTTTGCATGTTCTTCAACCTTGATGTTTGCCGTAATTCCTCTCAGTGTTCCCAGTCCCTGTTGGAACACCTCTTTAGCATCGTCCAATATTCTGGACAATCGTTTAGGTTTGACATCTTTTTTACCGGAATCTACCGTTAGTGCTTTTAAGGAATGCCAGTCCATATTTATTTTCCTAATCCACTCCCATCCCAGTACTGGTGGACCTCCCTCAGGTAGCACATATAAGTCCATTCCTCGGCTTTCTTTGCCCTTGTGGACCACCTTTACCTCTATCTTCCCGATGGGGTATACTCTTTGCCCCGTGTATGTTTTCAATACAATCTCCGTATCCCGTAGGGGAATATGTGGGAATAACCTTTTGTAATCTTGCTTATTCATGACCGTCAATGCCGATCCAGTGTCCAATTCCATCTTCACTTGGACTCCTGCTATCTGAAGTGTGACCCAGATTGTTTGGAGGTCTGCTTCATTACCAACATTGTGTACTCTTAGACTACCCAGTTCATTACTGCTGGAGTCTGAATTTGACTTCTGTTCATTCGAACTGTTCTCTGTCACCTTGTGTACCTTTCTGTACTTTTCCTGCGGTGACTTTTTGTTGCTGGTCTTCTTTCCTGACCGGCATACTTTAGCTATGTGACCAAGCCTGCCACATTTTCTGCATTCCTGATTTTTGAACCAGCACTGGTTCTGATCGTGCGTTGTCTTTCCACAACAATAACATTTTCCTGTACCCAAGACCATTTGATTGGTGCTGAGTTCCGGTGACCGTAGCTACATTTCCACAGTGCCTCTCACTGCGGCTTCGTGCGATGCTGCAATAGTGGCAGCTTTATCAAGCGTAAGATCATTCTCCTCAAGCAGTCGCTTTTGTGTTCCTTCTTTTAACAATCCACACACAAATTTATCTCTCAGCGCATCTGCTAGTCCTGTTCCAAACTGACAGTACTTTGATAGCTTACGCAGTTCAATTAAAAATTCAGCGTTTCTTTCGTCTATCAGCTGCGTTCTTCTGTAAAATTTAAATCGTTCCGCTATCATCAGCGGCTTGGGGTTTAAATGATTTTTCAGGACAGTAACAATATTCGCAAAAGTCTGATCCGCCGGTTTATCTGGTGACAGAAGGTGCTTCAATAGCCCGTATGTCTTCGCACCCATTGAGCTTAATAAGGTTAGTGCTTTCTCATCATCTGGTACCTTATTTGCTTTACAATAAACTTCCATGCGTTCTACATACGTGGTCCAATCTTCGATATCGCTATCAAAGGTATTAATGTTCCCATGTTTAGGCATCCTTGCAAGTTTTTAAATTTTTCTTTTTCTCAAAATGGCGGCTTCCCACGCTCGTCTTCTTCCCCCGCCGACTACAATGGTGGATTCCCGCGTTTGCCTTCTTCCCCCGCTGGCTGCAATGGCGATTGCCGTGCTGCTGCCGTTCTCGCCTCCCCAGCGGTTCTCAATTCCCCGACGCTGCTTTTACTCCCCCGCGGTTCCCGTGGGCTTTCACGCTTCCCCTGCTGTTGCGCCTCTCAGCCCCGCATGCAGCCCGGTCCTTTACACCGGCTGCGTTTGAGTTCTCCGCGGCTCTCGTGCCTTAAGCTGCCCCAGTCGCTGCGCCTCTCGGCCTCGATTGCAGCCCGGCCCTTTTCACCGGCCGTGGTCGAGTTCTCCGCCCTTTTTCCTCCGTTTTCCTTCCCCCACTCCACAGTCAACGCGGCCGACTTTCTGCTCATGTCGCTGATCGGCTTACCCACCACCATGGTAGAAGGGATGATCACTGCCTGTCGCTGATGGAGGGCTTCATGGTCAGAATTTTTCTTTTTAACCCGGGTTCTCGATGCCTCCCGTGCGATGGTGCTCAGCAGGATAATGAGGGCGGATGCCTCTTCTCGACGCCCATTCTGAGGACGAAGCTGCCTTGGATGTAAAACTGCCGTAGGGTAAGATCGGACTCGTCGCCACTGTTGAGTCTGTGTGTCCCAGTTATGCTTATTATAAATCACTGGACACAGACCACAAGAATAACTTTAACAGGTCTTTACTATTCGGAGGTCAGGGCTGAACTGCCCAGCAAATCCCTACACAACACTTATATACCGGTGTGGTCACCACCGGTATTACAGTATACAGCAGCCAAGAGAAAGTAGTACATCTCTTAAGGTAGTTCTCTTAAGGTGGAACAGGTTACATACACCACATTACCCATCCCCAGAGACCACTCGCCCATAGCCAGAGACCAATCGGCCATCCCTAGAGACCACTCGCCGATCCCCAGAGAGCAATCACCCATCCCCAGAGTCCAATCACCCATCCCCAGAGATCAGTCGCCCATCCCCAGAGACCATTCGCCCATCACGAGAGAACAATCGTCCATCCACAGAGACCACTCACCCATCCCCAGAGTGAACAATCGCCATCCCCAAAAACCAATCGCCCATCCCCAGAGAGACTAATCATCCATCCCCAGAGTCCAATCGCCCATCCCCAGAGAGACCACTCACCCATCCCCAGAGACCAGTCACCCATCCCCAGAGACCAGGCGCCCATACCCAGAGACCACTCGACTATCCGCAAAGACCACTCGCCCATCAGCAAAGACCACTTGCCCCTCCCCAAAGACCAGTCGCCCATCAGCAGAGACCAATCGCCCATCACCCGAGAGACCAGTCGCCCATCTGCAGAGACCAGTCGCCCATCCGCAGATAACAATCGCCCATCCCCAGAGACCAATCGTCTATCCGCTGAGACCAGTAACCTATCCGCACAGACCACTCACCCATTCCCAGAGACCAGTCACCCCTCCCCAGAGACCAATCGGCCATCCGCAGAGACCAGTCGCCCATCCCCAGAGACCAATTGCCCATCCCCGGAGAGACAAATCGCCCATCTCCAGAGACCAGTCACCCATCCCCAGAGACCAGTCACCCATCCCCAGAGACCAGCTGCCCATCCCCAGAGACCAGTCGCCCATCCCCAGAGAGCAATCGCCTAGCCCCAGAAACCAATCGCCTATCCCCAGAGACCAATCACCCATCCACAGAGCAACCAATCGCCCATCCCCAGAGACCAATCGCCGATCCCCAGAGACCAGTCAACCATCCCCAGAGACCAGTCGCCCATCGCCAGAGACAAACCACCCATCCCCAGAGAACAATTTCCCAACTCCAGAGACCAATCGCCTATCCCCAGAGACCAATCGCCTATCCCAAGAAACCACTCGCCCATCACCAGAGAACAATCGCCCATCCACAGAGACCACTCACCCATCCCCAGTGAACAATCGCCATCCCCAAAAACCAATCGCCCATCCCCAGAGAGACTAATCATCCATCCCCAGAGTCCAATCGCCCATCCCCAGAGAGACCACTCGCCCATCCCCAGAGACCATTCACCCATCCCCAGAGACCATGCGCCCATACCCAGAGACCACTCGACTATCCGCAAAGACCACTCGCCCATCAGCAAAGATCACTCGCCCCTCCCCAAAGACCAGTTGCCCATCATCAGAGACCAATCGCCCATCACCTGAGAGACCAGTCGCCCATCTGCAGAGACCAGTCGCCCATCCGCAGAGACCAATTGCCCATCCCCAGAGACCAATCGTCTATCCGCTGAGACCAGTCGCCGATCTGCACAGACCACTCACCCATTCCCAGAGCCCAGTCACCCCTCCCCAGAGACCAATCGCCCATCCGCAGAGATCAGTCGCCCATCCCCAGAGGCCAATCGCCCATCCCCGGAGAGACAAATCGCCCATCTCCAGAGACCAGTCACCCATCCCCAGAGACCAGTCACCCATCCCCAGAGACCAGCTGCCCATCCCCAGAGACCAGTCGCCCATCCCAAGAGAGCAATTGCCTAGCCCCAGAAACCAATCGCCTATCCCCAGAGACCAATCACCCATCCGCAGAGCAACCAATCGCCCATCCTCAGAGACCAGTCACCTCTCCCCGAAGACCAATCGGTCATCCCCAAAGAAAAGTCGCCCATCCCCAGAGCACAATCGCCTGTCCTCAGCCAATCGCTCCTCCCCATAGACCAACCACCCATCCCCAGAGAACAATTTCCCAACTCCAGAGACCAATCACCTAGCCCCAGACACCAATCGCCTATCCCAAAAGACCACTCGCCCATCCCCAGAGAACAGTCATCCACCCCCAGAGACCAGGTGCCCCTCCCCAGAGACCACTTGTCTATCCGCAAAGACCACTCGCCCATCCCCAGAGACCAGGCGCCCCTCCCCAGAGACTACTCGTCTATCCGCAAAGGCCACTCGCCCATCAGCAAAGAGAGCTCACCCCTCCCCAAAGACCAGTCGCCCATCACAAGAGACCAGTCGCCCATCCGCAGAGACCAGGCGCCCATCCCAAGAGACCAGTCGACCAACCCCAGAGACCAGTCGACCATCACCAGAGACCAATCGACCATCCCCAGAGACAAGTCGCCCATCCCCAGAGACCAGTCACCCATCCCCAGAGACCAATTACCTATCCCCAGAGAGCAGTCGCCCATCCTCAGAGATGAATCGCCCATCCCCACAAACCAATCGACCATCCCCAGCGAGCCTAACCGTCCATCCCCAGAGACCAATCACCCATCCCCAGAGAGACCAGTCGCCCATCCCCAGAGACCAATTACTGATCCCCAGAGACCAGTCGCCCATCGCAAGAGACAAATTACCCATCCCCAGAGACCAATCGGCCATCCCTACAGACCACTCGCCTATCCCCAGAGAACAATCGCCCATCCCCAGTGTCCAATCGCCCATCCCCAGAGAACAATCGCCCGTCCCCAGAGACCATTCGCCCATCACCAGAGACCAATCGCCCATCCACCGAGACCAATCCCCCATCACCAGAGACCAATCCCCCATCCCCAGAGACCAATCGCCCATCCACAGAGACCACTCACCCATCCCCAGAGATCAGTCGCCCATCCTGAGAGACCAGTCGCCCAACCCCAGATACGAATCGCCTATCCCCTGAGACGAGTCGCCCATCCCCAGAGATCAATCGCCCATCCCCAGAGAGCAGTCGCCCATCACCAGAGACCAGTCACCCATCCCCAGAGACCAGTCGCCCATCCCCAGAGACCAGTCGCCCATCCCCAGAGACCAGTTGCCCATCCCCATAGACCAATCACCCATCCCCAGAGCCCAATCACACGTCCCCAGATAGACCACATGACCATCCCGAGAGACCAGTCGCCCATCCCCAGAGACAAGTTTCACATCCCCAGAGACCATTCGCCCATCCGCAGAGACCAATCGCCCATCCCCAGAGACCAATCACCCATCCCCAGAGACCACTCGCCCATAGCCAGAGACCAAACGGCCATCCCGAGTGACCACTCGCCTATCCCCAGAGAATAATCGCCCATCCCCAGAGTCCAATCGCCCATCCCCAGTGAGTATTCGCCCATCCCCAGAGGCCATTCGCCCATCACCAGAGAACACTCGCCCATCCACAGAGACCACTCACCCATCCGCAGAGTAACCAATCGCCTATCCCCAGAGACCAATCGCCGATCCCGAGAGACCAATCAACCATCCCCAAAGACCAGTCGCCCATCGCCAGAGACCAATCACCCATCCTCAGAGACCAGTCACCTCTCCCCGAAGACAATCGGTCATCCCCAAAGACAAGTCGCCCATCCTCAGAGCACAATCGCCTGTCCCCAGACCAATCGCTCATCCCCAGAGACCAACCACCGATCCCCAGGGACCAATTTGCAAACTCCAGAGACCAATCGCCTATCCCCAGAGACCAATAGCCCATCCCAAGAGACAACTCGCCCATCACCAGAGACCAGTCACTCATCCCCAGAGACCAGGCGCCCATCCCCAGGGAAAACTCGGCTATCCACAAAGACCACTCGCCCATCAGCAAAGAGAGCACGGCTCTCCCCAAAGACCAGTCGCCCATCACCAGAGACCAATCGACCATCCCCCGAGAGACCAATCGCCCATCAGCAGAGACCAGCCGCCCATCCACAGAGAACAGGCGCCCATCCCCAGAGACCAGTCGACCATCCCCAGAGCCCAGTCGACCATCCCCAGAGACCAATCGAACATCCCCAGAGACCAGTCGCCCATCCCCAGAGACCAATTGCCAATTCCCAGAGACCAATTGCACATCCCCAGAGACCAGTCGCCCATCCCCAGAGACCAGTCGCCCATCCCAAGATACCAATCGCCCATTCACCGAAACCAGTCGCCATCCCCAGAGACCAGTCGGCCATCCCCATAGAGATGAATAGCCCATCCCCAGATACCAGTTGCCCATCTGCAGAGGCCAATCGCTCATCCCCAGTGACCAATCGCCAATCCCCAGAGACCAGTCATCCAGCCGCAGAGACTAGTCACCCATACTCAGAGACCAGTCACCCATCCCTAGAGACCAGTCGCCCATGCCCAGACTCCACTCGCCCATCCCCAGAGACCACTCGCCCATCCCCAGAGACCAATCTCCCATCCCCAGAGAACAATCGCCTATCCCCTGATGGACGATATAACCAACCCCAGGGACAAGTCACCCATCCCCAGAGAACAGTTGCCTATCCCCAGAGAGCAGTCGCACATCCTCAGAGATGAATCACACATCCCCACAAACTAATCGCCCATCCCCAGCGAGACTAATCGTCCATCCCCAGAGACCAATCACCCATCCCCAGAGAGACCAGTCGCCCATCCCCAGAGACCAATTACTGATCCCCAGAGACCAGTCGCCCATCGCAAGAGACCAATTACCCATCCCCAGAGAACAATCGACCATCCCTACCGACCACTCGCCTATCCCTAGATAACAATTGCCCATCCCCAGCGTCCAATCGCCCATCCCCAGAGAACAATCACCCATCCCCAGAGAGACCAGTCGCCCATCCCCAGAGACCAATTACTGATCCCCAGAGACCAGTCGCCCATCGCAAGAGACCAATTACCCATCCCCAGAGACCAATCGGCCATCCCTACAGACACTTGCCTATCCCCAGAGAAGAGTCGCCCATCCCCAGTGTCCAATCGCCCATCCCCAGAGACCAATCCCCCATTACCAGAGACCATTTGCCTATCACCAGAGACCAATCGCCCATCCACCGAGACCAATCGCCCATCCCCAGAGACCAATCGCCCATCCACAGAGATCACTCACACATCCCCAGAGACCAGTCGCCCATCCCGAGAGAACAATTGCCCAACCCCAGATACCAATCACCTATCCCCTGAGACGAGTCGTCCATCCCCAGAGATCAATCGCCCATCCCCAGAGGGCAGTCGCCCATTCCCAGAGACCAGTCGCCCATCCCCAGAGACCAGTCGCCCATCCCCAGAGTCCAGGCGCCCATCCCCAGAGACCAGTTGCCTATTCCCATAGACCAATCGCCCATCCCCAGAGACCAGTTTCACATCCCCAGAGACCAGTAGCCCATCCACAGAGACCAATCGCCCATCCCCAGAGACCAGTTTCACATCCCCAGAGACCAGTAGCCCATCCACAGAGACCAATCGCCCATCCCCAGAGACCAATAACCCATCCGCAGAGAGACCAATTGCCCATCCCCAGAGACAAATCGCCGATCCGCAGAGACCATTCGCCCATCCCCAGAGACCAATCACCCATCCCCAGAGACCACTCGCCCATAGCCAGAGACGAATCGGCCATCCCTAGAGACCACTCGCCTATCCCCAGAGAATAATCGCCCATCCCCAGAGTCCAATCACCCATCCCCAGAGAACAATCACCCATCACCAGAGACCAATCACCCATCCACAGAGACCATTCACCCATCCCCAGAGTGAACAATCGCGTGTCCCTACAAACCAATCACCCATCCCCAGAGAGACTAATCGTCCATTCCCAGAGACCAATCGCCCATCCCCAGAGACCAATCACCCATCCGCAGAGCAACCAATCGCCTAACCCGAGAGACCAATCGCCGATCCCGAGAGACCAGTCACCCATCCCCAGACACCAGTCGCCCATCGCCAGAGACCAATCACCCATCCTCAGAGACCAGTCACCTTTCCCCGAAGACCAATCGGTCATCCCCAAAGACAAGTCGCTCATCCTCAGAGCACAATCGCCTGTCCCCAGACCAATTTCTCATCCCCAGAGACCAACCCCCCATCCCCAGGGACCAATTTCCCAACTCCAGATACCAATCGCCTATCCCCAGAGACCAATAGCCCATCCCAAGAGACCACTCGCCCATCCCCAGAGACCAGTCACTCATCCCCAGAGACCAGGCGCCCATCCCCAGTGACCACTCGGCTATCCACAAAGACCACTCGCCCATCAGCAAAGACAGCTCGGCTCTCCCCAAAGACCAGTCACTGATCACCAGAGACCAATCGACCATCCCCCGAGAGATCAATCACCCATCAGCAGAGACCAGCCGCCCATCCGCAGAGACCAGGCGCCCATCCCCAGAGACCAGTCGAACATCCCCAGAGACCAGTCGAACATCCCCAGAGACCAATCGAACATCCCCAGAGACCAGTCGCCCATCCCCAGAGACCAATTGCCCATTCCCAGAGACCAATTGCACATCACCAGAGACCAGTCACCCATCCCCAGAGACCAGTCGCCCATCCCAAGATACCAATTGCCCATTCGCAGAAACCAGTCGCCATCCCCAGAGACCAGTCAGCCATCCCCAGAGAGACCAATTGCCCATCCCCAGATACCAGTCGCCCATCTGCAGAGGCCAATCGCTCATCCCCAGCGACCAATCGCCAATCCCCAGAGACCAGTCATCCAGCCGCAGAGACTAGTCACCCATACTCAGAGACCAATCACCCATCCCCAGAGACCAGTCGCCCATCCCCAGACTCCACTCGCCCATCCCCAGAGACCACTCGCCCATCCCCAGAGACCACTCGCCCATCCCCAGAGACCAATCGCCCATCCCCAGAGAACAATCGCCCATCCCCTGATAAACCACATGACCAACCCCAGGGACCAGTCACCCATCCCCAGAGACCAGTTGCCTATCCCCAGAAAGCAGTTGCCCATCCTCAGAGATGAATCGCCCATCCCCACAAACCAATCGCACATCCCCAGCGAGACTATTCATCCATCCCCAGAGACCAATCACCCATCCCCAGAGAGACCAGTCGCCCATCCCCAGAGACCAATTACCGATCCCCAGAGACCAGTCGCCCATCGCAAGAGACCAATCACCCATCCCCAGAGACCAATCGCCCATCCCTACAGATCACTCGCCTATCCCCAGAGACCAATCGCCCATCGCCAGAGACCACTCGCCCATCACCAGAGCCCAATCGCCGATCCACAGAGACCAATCGCCCATCCACAGAGACCACTCGCCCATCACCAGAGACCACTCGCCCATCCCCAGAGACCAATTGCCCATCCCGAGAGACCAGACGTCCAAACCCAGATACCAATTGCCTATCCCCTGAGACGAGTCGCCCATCCCCAGAGACCAATTGCCCATCCCCAGAGATCACTCGCCCATCCCCAGAGACCAAACGCCAATCCCCAGAGACCAATCGCCCATCCCCAGATAGACCACACGCCCAACCCCAGAGACCAGTCACCCATCCCCAGAGACCAGTTGCCTATCCCCAGAGAGCAGTCGCCCATCCTCAGAGATGAATCACCCATCCCCACAAACCAATCGCCCATCCCCAGCGAGACTATTCGTCCATCCCCAGGGACCAATCACCCATCCCCAGAGAGACCAGTTGACAATCCCCAGAGACCAGTCGCCCATCACAAGAGACCAATTACCCATCCCCAGAGACCAATCGGTCATCCCTACAGACCACTCGCCTATCCCAAGAGAACAATCGCCCATCCCCAGCATCCAATTGCCAATCCCCAGAGACCAATCGCCCATTCCCAGAGAAAAATCACCCATCCCCAGAGAGACCAATCGCCCATCCCCAGAGACCAATTATTGATCCCCAGAGACCAGTCGCCCATCGCAAGAGACCAATTACCCATCCCCAGAGACCAATCGGCCATCCCTACAGAGCACTCGCCTATCTCCAGAGAACAATCGCCATTCCCCAGTGTCCAATCGCCCATCCCCAGAGACCAATCGCCCATTCCCAGAGACCATTCGCCCATCACCAGAGACCAATCACCCATCAACCGAGACCAATCACCCATCGCCAAAGACCAATCGCCCATCCACAGAGACCACTCACACATCCCCAGAGACCAGTCGCCCATCCCGAGAGAACAATTGCCCAACCCCAGATACCAATAGCCTATCCCCTGAGATGAGTCGCACATCCACAGAGATCAATCGCCCATCCCCAGAGACAAGTTGCCCATCCCCAGAGACCAATCGCCCATCCCCAGAGACCAACCACCCATCCCCAGATAGACCACACGGCCATCCCCAGAGACCAGTCGCCCATCCCCGGAGACCAGTTCCACATCCCCAGAGACCAGTCGCCCATCCACAGAGGCCAATCGCCCATCCGCAGAGAGACCAAATGCTCATTCCCAGAGACAAATCGCCGTTCCGCAGAGACCAGTCGCCCATCCCCAGAGACCAATCACCCACCCCAAGAGACCACTCGCCCATAGCCAGAGACCAATCGGCCATCCCTAGAGACCACTTGCCTATCCTCAGAGAATAATCGCCCATCCCCAGAGTCCAATCGCCCATCACCAGAGACCAATCGCCCATCCACAGAGAACACTCACCCATCCCCAGAGTGAACAATCGCGCATCCCTACAAACCAATCACCCATCCCCAGAGAGACTAATTGTCCATTCCCAGAGACCAATCGCCCATCGCCAGAGACCAATCACCCATCCTCAGAGACCAGTCACCTCTCCCCGAAGACCAATCGGTCATCCCCAAATTCAAGTCGCCCATCCTCAGAGCACAATCGCCTGTCCCCAGACCAATCACTCATCCCCAGAGACCAACCCCCCATCCCCAGGGACCAATTTCCGAACTCCAGAGACCAATCGCCTATTCCCAGAGACCAATAGTCCATCCCAAGGGAACACTCGCCCATCCCCAGAGACCAGTCACTCATCCCCAGAGACCAGGCGCCCATCCCCAGAGACCACTCGGCTATCCACAAAGACCACTCACCCATCAGCAAAGACAGCTCGGCTCTCCCCAAAGACCAGTCGCCCATCACCAGAGACCAATCGACCATCCGCACAGACCAGGCGCCCATCCCCAGAGACCAGTCGACCATCCCCAGAGACCAGTCGACTATCCCCAGAGGCCAATCGAGCATCCCCAGAGACCAGTCGCCCATCCCCAGAGACCAATTGCCCATTCCCAGAGACCAATTGCCCATCCCCAGAGACCAGTCGCCCATCCCCAGAGACCAGTCGCCCATCCCAAGATACCAGTCGCCCATCCCAAAATACCAATCGCCCATTCGCAGAAACCAGTCGCCATTCCCAGAGACCAGTCGGCCATCCCCAGAGAGACCAATTGCCCATCCCCAGATACCAGCCGCCCATCTGCAGAGGCCAATCGCTCATCCCCAGTGACCCATCACCAATCCCCAGAGACCAGTCGTCCAGCCGCAGAGACTAGTCACCCATACTCAGAGACCAGTCACCCATCCCCAGAGACCAGTCGCCCATCCCCAGACTCCACTCGCCCATCCCCAGAGACCACTCGCCCATCCCCAGAGACCACTCGCCCATCCCCAGAGACGAATCGCCCATCCCCAGAGAACAATCGCCCATCCCCTGATAGTCCACATGACCAACCCTAGGGACCAGTCACCCATCCCCAGAGACCAGTTGCCTATCCCCAGAGAGCAGTTGCCCATCCTCAGAGATGAATCGCCCATCCCCACAAACCAATCGCCCATCGCCAGAGACCATTCGCCCATCACCAGAGCACAATCACCCATCCCCAGAGACCAATCCCCCATCCCCAGAGACCAATCGCCCATCCACAGAGACCACTCACCCATCCCCAGAGACCAGTCGCCCATCCCGAGAGACCAGTCGCGCAACCCCAGATACGAATCGCCTATCCCCTGAGACGAGTCGCCCATCCCCAGAGATCAATCGCCCATCCCCAGAGAGCAGTCGCCCATCCCCAGAGACCAGTCACCCAATCCCAGAGACCAGTCGCCCATCCCCAGAGACCAGGCGCCCATCCCCAGAGACCAGTTGCCCATCCCCATAGACCAATCGCCATCCCCAGAGCCCAATCACCCATCCCCAGATAGACAACACGACCATCCCGAGAGACCAGTCGCCCATCCCCAGAGACCAGTTTCACATCCCCAGAGACCAGTCGCCCATCCGCAGAGACCAATCGCCCATCCCCAGAGACCAATCACCCATCCGCAGAGAGACCAATTGCCCATCCCCAGAGACAAATCGCCCATCCCCAGAGACCACTCGCACATAGCCAGAGACCAATCGGCCATCCCTAGAGACCACTCGCCTATCCCCAGAGAATAATCGCCCATCCCCAGAGTCCAATCACCCATCCCCAGAGTCCAATCACCCATCCCCAGAGAGCAATCACCCATCCCCAGAGGCCATTCGCCCATCACCAGAGACCAATCGCCCATCCACAGAGACCACTCACCCATCCCCAGAGTGAACTATCGCGCATCCCTACAAACCAATCACCCATCCCTAGAGAGACTAATCGTCCATCCCCAGACACCAATCGCCCATCCCCAGAGACCAATCGCCGATCCCGAGAGACCAATCACCCATCCGCAGAGACCAATCGCCCATCCCCAGAGACCAATCACCCATCCCCAGAGACCAATCGCCGATCCCGAGAGACCAATCACCCATCCGCAGAGACCAATCGCCGATCCCGAGAGACCAATCACCCATCCCCAGAGACCAATCGCCGATCCCGAGAGACCAATCACCCATCCGCAGAGACCAATCGCCTATCCCCAGACACCAATCGCCCATCCCCAGAGACCAATCGCCGATCCCGAGAGACCAATCACCCATCCGCAGAGACCAATCGCCCATCCCCAGAGACCAATCACCCATCCGCAGAGAGACCAATTGCCCATCCCCAGAGACAAATCGCCCATCCCCAGAGACCACTCGCACATAGCCAGAGACCAATCGGCCATCCCTAGACACCAATCGCCTATCCCCAGAGACCAATCGCCGATCCCGAGAGACCAATCAACCATCCCCAAAGACCAGTCGCCCATCGCCAGAGACCAATCACCCATCCTCAGAGACCAGTCACCTCTCCCCGAAGACCAATCGGTCATCCCCAAAGACAAGTTGCCCATCCTCAGAGAACAATCGCATGTCCCCAGACCAATCACTCATCCCCAGAGACCAACCCCCCATCCCCAGGGAACAATTTCCAAACTCCAGAGACCAATTGCCTATCCCCAGAGACCAATAGCCCATCCCAAGAGACCACTCGCCCATCCCCAGAGACCAGTCACTCATCCCCAGAGACCAGGCGCCCATCCCCAGAGACCACTCGGCTATCCACAAAGACCACTCGCCCATCAGCAAAGACAGCACGGCTCTCCCCAAAGACCAGTCGCCCATCACCAGAGACCAATCGACCATACCTCGAGAGACCAATCGCCCATCAGCAGAGACCAGCCGCCCATCCGCAGAGACCAGGCGCCCATCCCCAGAGACCAGTCGATCATCCCCAGAGACCAGTCGCCCATCCCCAGAGACCAATTGCCCATTCCCAGAGACCATTTGCACATCCCCAGAGACCAGTCGCCCATCCCCAGAGACCAGTCGCCCATCCCAAGATACCAATCGCCCATTCACAGAAACCAGTCGCCATCCCCAGAGACCAGTCGGCCATCCCCAGAGAGATGAATTGCCCAACCCCCGATACCAGTCGCCCATCTGCAGAGGCCAATCGCTCATCCCCAGAGACCAATCGCCCATCCAATGAGACCACTCGCCCATCCCCAGAGACCAATTGCCCATCCCAAGAGACAAGACGTCCAACCCCAGACACCAATTGCCTATTCCCTGAGACGAGTCGCCCATCCCCAGAGATCAATTGCCCATCCCCAGAGATCACTCGCCCATCCCCAGAGACCAAACACCAATCCCCAGAGACCAATCGCCCATCCCCAGATAGACCACACGCCCAACCCCAGAGACCAGTCACCCATCCCCAGAGACCAGTTGCCTATCCCCAGAGAGCAGTCGCCCATCCTCAGAGATGAATCACACATCCCCACAAACTAATCGCCCATCCCCAGCGAGACTAATCGTCCATCCCCAGAGACCAATCACCCATCCCCAGAGAGACCAGTTGACAATCCCCAGAGAGACAAGTCGCTCATCCCCAGAGAGACCAATTGCCCATCCCCAGATACCAGTCGCCCATTTGCAGAGGCCAATCGCTCATCCCCAGCGACCAAACGCCAATCCCCAGAGACCAGTCGTCCAGCCGCAGAGACTAGTCACACATACTCAGAGATCAGTCACCCATCCCCAGAGACCAGTCGCCCATCCCCAGACTCCACTCGCCCATCCCCAGAGACCAATCGCCCATCCCCAGAGAACAATTGCCCATCCCCTGATAGACCACATGACCAACCCCAGGGACCAGTCACCCATCCCCAGAGACCAGTTGCCTATCCCTAGAGAGCAGTTGCCCATCCTCAGAAATGAATCGCCCCGCCCCACAAACCAATCGCCCATCCCCAGCGAGACTATTCGTCCATCCCCAGAGACCAATTACCGATCCCCAGAGACCAGTCGCCCATCGCAAGAGACCAATCACCCATCCCCAGAGACCAATCGGCCATCCCCAGAGACCAATCGCCCATTCCCAGAGACCATTCGCCCATCACCAGAGACCAATCACCCATCCACCGAGACCAATCGCCCATCCCCAGAGACCAATCGCCCATCCACAGAGACCACTCACACATCCCAGAGACCATTCGCCCATCACCAGAGACCAATCACCCATCCACCGAGACCAATCGCCCATCCCCAGAGACCAATCGCCCATCCACAGAGACCACTCACACATCCCCAGAGACCAGTCGCCCATCCCGAGAGAACAATTGCCCAACCCCAGATACCAATCGCCTATCCCCTGAGATGAGTCGCCCATCCCCAGAGGGCAGTCGCCCATCCCCAGAGTCCAGGCGCCCATCCCCAGAGACCAGTTGCCTATCCCCATAGACCAATCGCCCATCCCCAGAGACCAATCACCCATCCCCAGATAGACCACACGCCCATCCCCAGAGACCAGTCGCCCATCCCCGGAGAGACCAATCGCCCATCCCCAGAGACCAGTCGCCCATCCCCAGAGACCAGTTTCACATCCCCAGAGACCAGTCGCCCATCCACAGAGACCAATCGCCCATCCCCAGAGACCAGTCGCCCATCCCCAGAGACCAGTTTCACATCCCCAGAGACCAGTCGCCCATCCACAGAGACCAATCGCCCATCCACAGACACCTCTCACACATCCCCAGAGACCAGTCGCCTATCCCGAGAGAACAATTGCCCAACCCCAGATACCAATAGCCTATCCCCTGAGATGAGTTGCCCATCCCCAGCGATCAATTGCCCATCCCCAGAGACCATTCGCCCATCACCAGAGACCAATCGCCCATCCACAGAGACCACTCACCCATCCCCAGAGTGAACAATCGCCATCCACAAAATCCAATCACCCATCCCCAGAGTGACTAATCATCCATCCCCAGAGTCCAATCGCCCATCCCCAGAGAGACCACTCGCCCATCCCCAGAGACCAGTCACCCACCCCCAGAGACCAGGCGCCCATACCCAGAGACCACTCGACTATCCGCAAAGACCACTCGCCCATCAGCAAAGACCACTCGCCCCTCCCCAAAAACCAGTCGCCCATCACCAGAGACCAATCGCCCATCACCCGAGAGACCAGTCGCCCATCTGCAGAGACCAGTCGCCCATCGCCAGAGACCAATCACCCATCCTCAGAGAACAGTTACCTCTCCCCGAAGACCAATCGGTCATCCCCAAAGACAAGTCGCCCATCCCCAGAGCACAATCGCCTGTCCCCAGACCAATCGCTCATCCTCAGAAACCAACCACCCATCCCCAGAGACCAGTCACCCATCCCCAGAGACCAGGCGCCCCTCCCCAGCGACCACTCGTCTATCCGCAAAGCCCACTCGCCCATCAGCAAAGACAGCTCACCCCTCCCCAAAGCCCAGTCGCCCATCACCAGAGACCAATTTCCCTTCCCCCGAGAGTCCAGTCGCCTATCAGCAGAGTCCAGTCGCCCATCCGCAGAGACCATGCGCCCATCCCAAGAGACCAGTCGACCATTCCCAGAGACCAGTCGACCATCCCAGAGACCAATCGCCCATCCCCAGAGACCGATCGACCATTCCCAGAGGCCAGTCGCCCATCCCCAGAGACCAGTCACCCATCCCCAGAGACCAGTCACCCATCCCCAGAGACCAATTGCCCATTCCCAGAGACCAGTCTCCCATCCCCAGAGACCAGTCACCCATCCCAAGATACCAATCGCCCATTCGCAGAAACCAGTTGCCATCCCCAGAGACCAGTCAGCCATCCCCAGAGAGACCAATTGCCCATCCCCAGATACCAGTCGCCCATCTGCAGAGGCCAATTGCCCATCCCTAGTGACCAATCGCCAAACCCCAGAGACCAGTCATCCAGCCGCAGGGACCAGTCACCCATACTCAGAGGCCAGTCGCCCATCCCCAGACTCCACTCGCCCATCCCCAGAGATCACTCGCCCATCCCCAGAGACCAAACGCCAATCCCCAGAGACCAATCACCCATCCCCAGAGACCAGTTGCCTATCCCCAGAGAGCAGTCGCCCATCCTCAGAGATGAATCACCCATCCCCACAAACGAATCGCCCATCCCCAGCGAGACTAATCGTCCATCCCCAGGGACCAATCACCCATCCCCAGAGAGACCAGTCGCCCATCCCCAGAGACCAATTACTGATCCCCAGAGACCAGCCGCCCATCGCAAGAGACCAATTACCCATCCCCAGAGACCAATCGGCCATCCCTACAGACCACTCGCCTATTCCCAGAGAACAATCGCACATCCCCAGCGTCCAATCGCCCATCCCCAGAGACCAATCACCCATCCCCAGAGAGACCAGTCGCCCATCCCCAGAGACCAATTACTGATCCCCAGAGACCAGTCGCCCATCGCAAGAGATCAATCACCCATCCCCAGAGAGACCAGTCGCCCATCCCCAGAGACCAATTACTGATCCCCAGAGACCAGTCGCCCATCGCAAGAGATCAATTACCCATCCCCAGAGACCAATCGGCCATCCCTACACACCACTCGCCTATCCCCAGAGAACAATTGCCCATCCCCAGCATCCAATCGCCCATCCCCAGAGACCAATCGCCCATCCCCAGAGAGACCAGTCGTCCATTCCCAGAGAAAAATCACCCATCCCCAGAGAGACCAGTCGCCCATCCCCAGAGACCAATTATTGATCCCCAGAGACCAGTCGCCCATCGCAAGAGACCAATTACCCATCCCCAGAGACCAATCGGCCATCCCTACAGACCACTCGCCCATCCCCAGAGTCCAATCGCCCATCCCCAGAGACCAATCGCCCATCCCCAGAGACCATTTGCCCATCACCAGAGATGAATCACCCATCCACAGAGACCACTCGCCCAACCCCAGAGTGAACAATCGCCCATCCCCACGAACGAATCTCCCATCCCCAGAGAAACTAATCATCCGTCCCCAGAGATGAATTGCCCATCCCCAGAGAGACCAGTCGTCCATCCCCAGAGGCCAATCCTTCATCCCCAGAGACCACTCGCCCATCCCCAGAGACCAATCGCCCAGCCCCAGAGAGACCAATCACCCATCTCCAGAGACCAATCGCCCATCCCCAGAGACCAATCACCCATCTCCAGAGACCAATCGCCCATCCCCAGAGACCAATCCCCCATCCCCAGAGACCAGTCGCACATCCCCAGAGACCAATCACCCATCCCCAGAGACCACTCGCCCATAGCCAGAGATTAATCGGCCATCCCCAGAGACCAATCACCCATCCCCAGAGACCAGTCACCCATCGCAAGAGACCAATCACCCATCCCCAGAGACCACTCGCCCATAGCCAGAGATTAATCGGCCATCCCTACAGACCACTCGCCCATCCCCAGAGACCAATTTCCCAACTCTAGAGAGCAATCGCCTATCCCCAGAGACCACTCGCCCATCCCCAGAGACCAGTCACCCATCCCCAGAGACCAGGCGCCCATCCCCAGAGACAACTCGACTATCCGCTAAGACCACTCGCCCATCAGCAGAGACCACTCGCCCCTCCCCAAAGACCAGCCGCCCATCACCAGAGACCAATCGCCCATCCCCCGAGAGAACAGTCGCCCATCCGCAGAGATCAATCGCTCATCCCGAGAGAGACCCATCACCTATCCCCTGAGACCAGTCGCCCATCCGCAGAGACCACTCGCCCATCCCCAGAGACCAGTCACCCCTCCCCAGAGACCAATCGCCCATCCCCAGAGACCAGTCACCCCTCCCCAGAGACCAATCGCCCATCCACAGAGACCAGTCGCCCATTCCCAGTGACCAATCGCCGATCACCAGAGACCAGTCACACATCCCCAGAGACCAGTCGCCCATCGCCAGACACCAATCACCCATTCTCAGAGACCAGTCACCTCACCCCAGCCAATCGCTCATCCCCAGAGACAAACCACCCATCCCCAGAGACCAATTTCCCAACTCCAGAGACCAATCACCCATCCCAAGAGACCAGTCACCCATCGCAAGAGACCAATCACCCATCCCCAGAGACCACTCGCCCATAGCCAGAGATTAATCAGCCATCCCTACAGACCACTCGCCCATCCCCAGAGACCAATTTCCCAACTCTAGAGAGCAATCGCCCATCACCAGAGACCAGTCACCCATCCCCAGAGACCAATCGCCCATCCCCAGAGACCAATCGCCCATCCCCAGAGACCAATCGCCCATCCCCAGAGACCAGTCACCCATCCCCAGAGACCAGTCGACCATCCCCAGTGACCAGTCGGCCATCCCCAGAAAGACCAATTGCCCATCCCCAGATACCAGTCGCACATCTGCAGAGGCCAATCGCCCTTCCCCAGCGACCAATCACCAATCCCCAGAGACCAGTCGTCCAGCCGCAAAGACTAGTCACCCATAATCAGAGACCAGTCACCCATCCACAGAGACCAGTCGCCCATCCCCAGACTCCACTTGCCCATCCCCAGAGACCACTCACCCATCCACAGAGACCAGTCGCCCATCCCCAGACTCCACTTGCCCATCCCCAGAGACCACTCACCCATCCACAGAGACCAATCGCCCATCCCCAGAGACCAATCGCCCATCCCCAGATAGACCACATGCCCAACCCCAGAGACCAGTCACCCATCCCCAGAGACCAGTTGCCTATCCCCAGAGAGCAGTCGCCCATCCTCAGAGATGAATCGCCCATCCCCACAAACCAATCACCCATCCCCAGCGAGACTAATCTTCCATCCCCAGGGACCAATCACCCATCCTCAGAGAGACCAGTCACCCATCCCCAGAGACCAATTACTGATCCCCAGAGACCAGTCGTCCAGCCGCAGAGACTAGTCACCCATCCCTAGAGACCAGTCGCCCATCCCCAGACTCCACTCGCCCATCCCCAGAGACCACTCACCCATCGCCGCAGACCAATCGTCCATCCCCAGAGACCAGTCGCCCATCCCCAGGGACCAATCGCCCATCCCCAGAGAGACCAATCGCCCATCCGCAGAGACCAATCGCCCATCCCCAGAGACCAGTCACCCATCCCCAGAGACTAGTTGCCCATCCCCAGAGACCGGTCGCCCATCCCAAGAAACCAATCCTCTATCCCCAGAGACCAATCCCCTATTCCCAGAGACCAATTGCCCATCCGCAGAGCGACCAATCGCCCATCCCCAGAGACCAGTAGCCCATCCCCAGAGACCAGTCGACCATCCCCAGAGACCAGTCGATTATCCCAAGAGACCAGTCGACCATCCCCAGAGACCTGTCCCCCATTCCCAGAGACCAGTCGCCCATCCCCAGAGACCGGTTGCCCATCCCCAGAGACCAATTGCTCATTCCCAGAGACCAATTGCCCATCCCCAGAGACCAGTCGCCCATCCCCAGAGACTAGTTGCCCATCCCCAGAGACCGGTCGCCCATCCCAAGAAACCAATCCTCTATCCACAGAGACCAATCCCCTATTCCCAGAGACCAATTGCCCATCCGCAGAGCGACCAATCACCCATCCCCAGAGACCAGTAGCCCATCCCCAGAGACCAGTCGACCATCCCCAGAGACCAGTCGATCATCCCAAGAGACAAGTCGCCCATCCCCAGAGACCGGTTGCCCATCCCCAGAGACCAATTGCTCATTCCCAGAGATCAATTGCCCATCCCCAGAGACCAGTCGCCCATCCCCAGAGACCAGTCGCCCATCCCCAGAGACCAGTCGCCCATCCCCAGAGACCAGTCGCCCATCCCCAGAGACCAGTCGCCCATCCCCAGAGACCAATTGCTCATTCCCAGAGATCAATTGCCCATCCCCAGAGACCAGTCGCCCATCCCCAGAGACCAGTCGCCCATCCCCAGAGACCAATTGCCCATTCCCAGAGACCAGTCGCCCATCCCCAGAGACCAGTCACCCATCCCAAGATACCAATCGCCCATTCCCAGAAACCAGTCGCCATCCACAGAGACCAGTCAGCCATCCCCAGAGAGTCCAATCGCCCATCCCCAGATAACAGTCGCCAATCGGCAGATGCCAATCGCCCATCCCCAGTGACCAATCGCCAATCCCCAGAGACCAGTCATCTAGCCGCAGAGACTAGTCACCCAGACCCAGAGACCAGACACCCATCCCCAGAGACCAGTCGCCCATCCCCAGAGTCCAGTCGCCCATCCCCAGAGTCCAGTCGCCCATCCCCAGAGACCAGTCGCCCATCCCCAGAGTCCAGTCGCCCATCCCTAGAGACCACTCGCCCATCCCCAGAGACCAATCGCCCATCCACAGAGACCACTCGCCCATCCCTAGAGACCACTCGCCCATCCCTAGAGACCAATCGCCCATCCACAGAGACCACTCGCCCATCCCTAGAGACCACTCGCCCATCCCCAGAGACCACTCGCCCATCCCTAGAGACCACTCGCCCATCCCCAGAGACCAGTCGCCCATCACCAGAGACCACTCGCCCATCCCTAGAGACCAATCGCCCATCCACAGAGACCACTCGCCCATCCCTAGAGACCACTCGCCCATCCCCAGAGACCACTCGCCCATCCCTAGAGACCAATCGCCCATCCCCAGAGACCAGTCGCCCATCCACAGAGACCACTCGCCCATCCCCAGAGACCAATCGCCCATCCACAGAGACCAATCGCCCATCCAAAGAGACCAATCGCCCATCCCTAGAGACCAATCGCCCATCCCCAGAGTCCAATCGCCCATCCCCAGAGACCAATCGCCCATCCCCAGAGATCAGTGGCCCATCCCTAGAGCCCAATCGCCCATCCCCAGAGACGAATCTCCCATCCCTAGAGACCAATCGCCCATCCCCAGAGACCACTCGCCCATCCACAGAGACCACTCGCCCATCCACAGAGACCAATCGCCCATCCCGAGAGACCAGTCACCCATCCCCAGAGATCAGTGGCCCATCCCTAGAGCCCAATCGCCCATCCCCAGAGACGAATCTCCCATCCCTAGAGACCAATCTCCCATCCCTAGAGACCAATCGCCCATCCCCAGAGACCACTCGCCCATCCACAGAGACCAATCGCCCATCCCGAGAGACCAGTCACCCATCCCGAGATAGCAGTCGCCCATATCGAGAGGCCAGTCGCCCAACCCCAGAGACCAGTCGCCTATCCCTAGAGACCAGTCGCCCATCCCCAGAGACTAGTCACCCAGCCCCAGAGACCAATCGCCCATCCGTAGAAACCAGTCGCCCCTCCCCAGAGACAAATTGACCATCCCCAGAGACCAGTCACCCATCCCCAGAGACCAGTCGGCTATCCCCGGAGACCAATCGTTCATCCACAGAGACCAGTCGCCCATCCCAAGAGACCAATCGCCCATCCGCAAAGACCAACCGCCCATCCCCCGAAAGTTCAGTCGCCCATCCCCAGAGACCAATTGCCCATCCCGAGTGAGAACAATCACCCATCCAAAGTGACCCATCGACCACCCACAGAGACCTATCGCCCATCCCCAGAGACCAATCGACTGTCCCCAGAGACCAGTCGCACATCCCCAGAGACAAATCGCCCATCCCCAGAGACCACTCGTCCATCCCCAGAGATCAGTCACCCATCCCCAGAGATCAGTTGCCCGTCCCAGAGACCAATCGCCCATCCCCAGAGACCACTCGCCCATCCCTACAGACCAGTCGCCATCCCCTGAGACCAATCGCCCATCCCCAGGGAACTGTCGCCAATCCCCGGAGAACAGTTGCCCATCCCCATAGACCAGTCGCCCATTCCCATAGACCAATCGCCAAACCCCAGAGACCAGTCGCCCATCACCAGAGACCACTCGCCCATCGCAAGAGACCAGTCACCCATCCACAGAGACCAGTCGCCCATCCCCAGAGAAGAGTTGGCTATCCCCGGAGACCAATCGCCCATCCACAGAGACCAGTCGCCCATCCCAAGAGACCAATCGCCCATCCGCAAAGACCAATCACCCATCCCCAGAGAGTCCAGTCGCCCATCCCTAGAGACCAGTCGCCATCCCCAGAGACCAATCGCCCATCCCCAGGGAACTGTCGCCAATCCCCGGAAAAAATTTTGCCCATCCCCATAGAACAGTCACCCATTCCCAGAGACCAATCGCCAAACCCCAGAGGCCAGTCGCCCATCCCCAGAGACCACTCGCCCATCGCAAGAGACCAGTCACCCATCCACAGAGACCAGTCGCCCATCCCCAGAAACCACTCGCCCATCACCAGAGACCAGTCGCCCATCCACAGAGAACAATCACCCATCCCCAGTGAGACCAGTCGCCCATCCCCAGAGACTAGTCGCCCATCCCCAGAGACCAGTTGCCCATCCCCAGAAACAAGTCTCCCATCACCAGAGTCCAATCGCCCATCCCCAGAGACCACTCGGCTATCCCCGGAGACCAATCGCCCATCAACAGAGACCAGTCGCCCATCCCCAAAGACCAATCGCCCATCCCCAAAGAGTGCAGTCGCCCATCCCCACAGAACAATTGCCCATCCCGAGTGAGAACAATCACCCGTCCCCAGTGACCAGTCGACCACCAACAGAGACCAATCACCGATCCCCAGAGACCAATCGACTGTCCCCAGAGACCAGTCGCCCATCCCCAGAGACCACTCATTCATCCCCAGAGATCAGTCACCCATCCCCAGAGATCAGTTGCCCATCCCTAGTGGCCACTCGCCCATCTCCAGGAATCTGTCGTCCATCCCCAGAGACAAATCGCTCATCCCCAGAGACCAGTTGCCAATCCCCAGAGACCAGTCACCCTTCCCAGATACCAATCGCTCATCCCCAGAAACCAGTCGCCCATTCCCAGAGACCAATCGCCAAACCTCAGAGACCAGTCGCCCATCCCCAGAGACCAGGCGCCCATCCCCAGAGACAACTCGCCCATCCGCAGAGACCACTCGCCCATTCCCAGAGACCAGTCGCCCAACCACAGAGAACAATCACCCATCCCCAGTGAGACAAGTCGCCCATCCCCAGAGACCAGTCGCCCATCCCAAGAAAGACCAATCGCTCATCCCCAGAGACCAGTCACCCATCTGCAGAGTCCACTCACCCTTCCCCAGAGACCAGTCGCCCATCCCCAGAGACCAGTCGCCCATCCCCAGAGACCAATCGACCATCCCCAGAGACCAGTCGCCCATTTTCAGGGACCAGTCACCCATCCCCAGAGACCAATCGCCCATTCCCAGAGTCCACTCACCCTTCCCCAGAGACCAGTCGCCCATCCCCAGAGACCAGTTGCCCATCCCCTGAGACCACTCGCCCATTCCTAGAAACCACTCGCCCGTCCCAAGAGACTAGTCGCCCATTCCTGACAAATCGCACATTACCACAGAGCAGTCACCCATCCCCAGAGACCACTCGCCCATCCCCAGAGACATCTCGCCCATCCCCAGCAACCAATCACCAATCCTCAGAGACCAGTCGTCCATCAGCAGAGACCAGTCACCCATCCCCAGAGACCAGTAACCCATCCCTCTGGACCAGTCGCCCATCCCCAGAGACAAGTCGCCCATCCCCACAGACCAGTCCCCATCCCCAGAGACCAATCGCCCATCCCCAGAAACCAGTTGCCCAACCCCGAGACAACTTGCCCATCCCCAGAGACCAGTCAGCCATCCCCAAAGACCAGTCACCCATCCCCAGAGTCCACTCGCACATCCCCAGAGACCTCTCGCCTAACCCCAGAGACGACTCGCCCATCCCCACAGAACAGTCGCCCATCCACAGAGACCAGTCACCCATCCCAAGAGACCACTCGGCCATCCCCAGAGACCAATCGCCCATGCACAGAGACCAGTCACTCATTCCCAGAGACCAGTCACTCATCCCCAGAGACTAATCGTCCATCCGCAGAGACCAATCGCCCATCCCGAGAGTTTCCAGTCGCCAATTCACACAGACCAATCATCCTTCCTGAATGACAACAATCACCCGTCACCAGTGACCAGTCGCCCACCCACAGAGACCAATCGCCCATCCCCAGAGACCAATCGCCTGTCCCCAGAGACCAGTTGCCCATCCACAGAGACTATTCGCTCATCGCCAGAGAGCACACGCCCATCACCAGAGATCAGTCACCCATCTCCAGAGATCAGTGGCCCAACCCCAGAGACCACTCACCCAACCCCACAGACCAATCGCCCATCCCCAGAGAGACCAATCATCCATCCCCACAGACCAGTCACCAATCTGCAGAGACCACTCGCCCATCCCCAGCGACCAATCACCAATCCTCAGAGACCAGTCGTCCATTCGCAGAGACCAGTCACCCATCCCCAGAGACCAGTAACCCATCCCCATGGACCAGTCGCCCATCCCCAGAGACCACACGCCCATCCCCAGAGACCAATCACCCATCCCCAGGGAACTGTCGCCAAACCCCGGAGACCAGTTGCCCATCCCCATAGACCAGTCGCCCATTCCCAGAGACCAATTGCCAAACCCCAGAGACCAGTCGCCCATCCCCAGAGACCACTCGCCCAATGCAAGAGACCAGTCACCCATCCACAGAGACCAGTCGCCCATCCCCAGAGACCAGTCGGCTATCCCCAGAGACCAATCGCCCATCCCCAGAGACAACTCGCCCATCCGCAGAGACCACTCGCCCATCCCCAGAGACCAGTCGCCCATCCCCAGAAACCAATCGACCATCCCCAGAGACCAATCGATCATCCCCAGAGACCAGTCGCCCATTCTCAAGGACCAGTCGCCCATCCCCAGAGACCACTCGCCCATCCCCAGAGAACACTCGACAATCCCCGGAGACCAATTGCCAATTCCCAGAGACCAATCGCCCATACCCAGAGACCAATCACCCATCACCAGAGACCAGTCGCCCATCCCCAGAGTCCACTCGCCCATCCCCAGAGACTACTCGCCCATCACTAGAGACCACTCACCCATCCCAAGAGACTAGTCGCCCTTCCCCGACCAATCACACATTACCACAGACCAGTCGCCCATCCCCAGACACCAGTCGCCCATCCCCAGAAACCAATCGACCATCCCCAGAGACCAATCGACCATCCCCAGAGACCAGTCGCCCATTCCCAGAAACCAATCGACAATCCCCAGAGACCAATCGACCATCCCCAGAGGCCAGTCGCCCATTCTCAAGGACCACTCACCCATCCCCAGAGACCACTCGCCCATCCCCAGAGACTAGTCGCCCATCCCCGACCAATCACACATTACCACAGACCAGTCGCCCATCCCCAGAGACAACTCGCACATCCCCAGAGACCTCTCGCCCATCCCCAGCGACCAATCACCAATCCTCAGAGGCCAGCCATCCATGCGCAGAGACCAGTGACCCATCCCCAGAGACCAGTCGCCCATCCCCGGAGACCAGTCGCCCAACCCCAGAGACTACTTGCCCATCCCCAGAGACCAGTCGCCCATCCCCAAAGACCAGTCGCCCATCCCCAGAGGCCACTTGCACATCCCCAGAGACTTCTCGCCCATCCCCAGAGACTACTCGCCCATCCCCACAGACCAGTCGCCCATCCCCAGAGACCAATCGCCCATCCCGAGAGACCACTCGGCCATCCCCGGAGACCAATCGCCCATCCACAGAGACAAGTCACTCATCCCCAGAGACCAATCGCCCATCCCCAGTGTCCAGTCACCAATTCCCAGAGACCAATCACCCTTCCTGAATGAGAACAATCACTCATCCCCAGTGACCAGTCGCCCACCCACAGAGACCAATCGCCCACCCACAGAGACCAAACGCCCATCCCCAGAGACCAATCGCCGGTCCCCAGAGACCAGTCACCCATCCACAGAGACTCAACGCCAAGCGCCAGAGTGCACTCGCCCATCACCAGAGATCAGTCACCCATCCCCAGAGATCAGTGGCCCATCCCCAGAGACCACTCACCCATCCCCACAGACCAATCGCCTATCCCCAGAGAGACCACTCACCCATCCCCAGAGACCAGTCACCCAGAGGGCAGCATGGTGGCATAGTGGTTAGCACTGTTGCCTCACAGCGCCAGGGACCCGGGTTCGAATTCGGCCTCGGGTGACTGTCTGTGTGGAGTTTGCACATTCTCCCCGTGTTTGCGTGGGTTTCCTTCGGGTGCTCCAGTTTCCTCCCACAGTCCAAAGATGTGCAGGTTAGGTTGATTGGCTATGATAAAAAAATTGACCCTTAGTGTTAGGGGGATTAAATACGTGGGGTTACGGGGATAGGGTGGGATATGTGTTGGTGTAGGGGTTATGGGGATTGGGAGGGATATGTGTCAGTGCAGGCTCGATGGGCCGAAATGGCCTCTATCTGTACTGTGAGGTTTCTGTGATTTCTGTGATTTCTGTGAGTCCAGTCGCCCATCCCCAGAGACTACTCATCCATCCCCAGAGATCAGTAACCCATCCCCAGAAACCACTCGCCCATCCCCAGAGACTAGTCGCCCAACCCTGACCAATCGGCCCTTACCACAGACCAATCATCCATCCACAGAGAGACCAATCACCCATCCCCAGAGACCAGTCACCCATCTGCAGAGGCCACTCACCCATCCCCAGCGACCAATCACCAATCCTAAGAGACCAGTTGTCCATCCGCAGAGACCAGGCGCCCATCCCCAGAGACAACTCGCCCATCCGCAGAGACCACTCGCCCATCCCCAGAGACCAGTCGCCCAACCACAGAGAACAATCACCCATCCCCAGTGAGACAAGTCGCCCATCCCCAGAGACCAGTCGCCCATCCCAAGAGAGACCAATCGCTCATCCCCAGAGACCAGTCACCCATCTGCAGAGTCCACTCACCCATCCCCAGGGACCAGTCGCCCATCCCCAGAGACCAATTGCCCATTCCCAGAGACCACTCGTCCATCCCCAGAGATCAGTTGCCCATCACCAGAGACCAGTTGCCCATCCCCAGAGACCACTCACCCAACCCCAGAGACCACTCCCCCATCCCCAGAGACCACTCGCCCATCCCTAGAGTGCACTCGCCCATCCCAAGAGACTAGTCGCTCATCCCCGACAAATCGCACATTACCACAGAGCAGTCACCCATCCCCAGAGACCACTCGCCCATCCCCAGAGACATCTCGCCCATCCCCAGCGACCAATCACCAATCCTCAGAGACCAGTCGTCCATCCGCAGAGACCAGTCGTCCATCCGCAGAGACCAGTCACCCATCCCCAGAGACCAGTAACCCATCCCTCTGGACCAGTCGCCCATCCCCAGAGACAAGTCGCCCATCCCCACAGCCCAGTCCCCATCCCCAGAGACCAATCACCCATCCCCAGAAACCAGTCGCCCTACCCCGAGACAACTTGCCCATCCCCAGAGACCAGTCAGCCATCCCCAAAGACCAGTCACCCATCCCCAGAGGCCACTCGCACATCCCCAGAGACCTCTCGCCCAACCCCAGAGACGACTCGCCCATCCCCACAGAACAGTCGCCCATCCACAGAGACCAGTCACCCATCCCAAGAGACCACTCGGCCATCCTCAGAGACCAATCGCCCATGCACAGAGACCAGTCACTCATCCCCAGAGACCAGTCGCTCATCCCCAGAGACTAATCACCCATCTGCAGAGACCAATCGCCCATCCCGAGAGTTTCCAGTTGCCAATTCACACAGACCAATCATCCTTCCTGAATGACAACAATCACCCATCACCAGTGACCAGTCGCCCACCCACAGAGACCAATTGCCCATCCCCAGAGACCAATCGCCTGTCCCCAGAGACCAGTTGCCCATCCACAGAGACTATTTGCTCATCACCAGAGAGCACACGCCCATCACCAGAGATCAGTCACCCATCTCCAGAGATCAGTGGCCCATCCCCAGAGACCACTCACCCATCCCCACAGACCAGTCGCCCATCCCCAGAGAGACCAATCATCCATCCCCACAGACCAGTCACCCATCTGCATAGACCACTCGCCCATCCCCAGCGACCAATCACCAATCCTCAGAGACCAGTCGTCCATTCGCAGAGACCAGTCACCCATCCCCAGAGACCAGTAACCCATCCCCATGGACCACGCGCCCATCCCCAGAGACCACACGCCCATCCCCAGAGACCAATCACCCATCCCCAGGGAACTGTCGCCAAACCCCGGAGACCAGTTGCCCATCCCCATAGACCAGTCGCCCATTCCCAGAGACCAGTCGCCCATCCCCAGAAACCAATCGACCATCCCCAGAGACCAATCGACCATCCCCAGAGACCAGTCGCCCATCCCCAGAAACCAATCGACCATCCCCAGAGACCAATCGCCGGTCCCCAGAGACCAGTCGCCCATCCACAGAGACTAAACGCCAAGCGCCAGAGTGCACTCGCCCATCACCAGAGATCAGTCACCCATCCCCAGAGATCAGTGGCCCATCCCCAGAGACCACTCACCCATCCCCACAGACCAATCGCCTATCCCCAGAGAGACCAATCACCCATCCCCAGAGACCAGTCACCCAGAGGGCAGCATGGTGGCATAGTGGTTAGCACTGTTGCCTCACAGCGCCAGGGACCCGGGTTCGAATTCGGCCTCGGGTGACTGTCTGTGTGGAGTTTGCACATTCTCCCCGTGTTTGCGTGGGTTTCCTTCGGGTGCTCCAGTTTCCTCCCACAGTCCAAAGATGTGCAGGTTAGGTTGATTGGCTATGATAAAAAAATTGACCCTTAGTGTTAGGGGGATTAAATACATGGGGTTACGGGGATAGGGTGGGATATGTGTTGGTGTAGGGGTTATGGGGATTGGGAGGGATATGTGTCGGTGCAGGCTCGATGGGCCGAAATGGCCTCTATCTGTACTGTGAGGTTTCTGTGATTTCTGTGATTTCTGTGAGTCCAGTCGCCCATCCCCAGAGACTACTCATCCATCCCCAGAGATCAGTAACCCATCCCCAGAAACCACTCGCCCATCCCCAGAGACTAGTCGCCCAACCCTGACCAATCGGCCCTTACCACAGACCAATCATCCATCCACAGAGAGACCAATCACCCATCCCCAGAGACCAGTCACCCATCTGCAGAGGCCACTCGCCCATCCCCAGCGACCAATCACCAATCCTAAGAGACCAGTTGTCCATCCGCAGAGACCAGGCGCCCATCCCCAGAGACAACTCGCCCATCCGCAGAGACCACTCGCCCATCCCCAGAGACCAGTCGCCCAACCACAGAGAACAATCACCCATCCCCAGTGAGACAAGTCGCCCATCCCCAGAGACCAGTCGCCCATCCCAAGAGAGACCAATCGCTCATCCCCAGAGACCAGTCACCCATCTGCAGAGTCCACTCACCCATCCCCAGGGACCAGTCGCCCATCCCCAGAGACCAATCGCCCATTCCCAGAGACCACTCGTCCATCCCCAGAGATCAGTTGCCCATCCCCAGAGACCAGTTGCCCATCCCCAGAGACCACTCACCCAACCCCAGAGACCACTCCCCCATCCCTAGAGACCACTCGCCCATCCCTAGAGCGCACTCGCCCATTCCTAGAGACCACTCGCCCATCCCAAGAGACTAGTCGCTCATCCCCGACAAATCGCACATTACCACAGAGCAGTCACCCATCCCCAGAGACCACTCGCCCATCCCCAGAGACATCTCGCCCATCCCCAGCGACCAATCACCAATCCTCAGAGACCAGTCATCCATCCGCAGAGACCAGTCGTCCATCCGCAGAGACCAGTCACCCATCCCCAGAGACCAGTAACCCATCCCTCTGGACCAGTCGCCCATCCCCAGAGACAAGTCGCCCATCCCCACAGCCCAGTCCCCATCCCCAGAGACCAATCGCCCATCCCCAGAAACCAGTCGCCCTACCCCGAGACAACTTGCCCATCCCCAGAGACCAGTCAGCCATCCCCAAAGACCAGTCACCCATCCCCAGAGGCCACTCGCACATCCCCAGAGACCTCTCGCCCAACCCCAGAGACGACTCGCCCATCCCCACAGAACAGTCGCCCATCCACAGAGACCAGTCACCCATCCCAAGAGACCACTCGGCCATCCTCAGAGACCAATCGCCCATGCACAGAGACCAGTCACTCATCCCCAGAGACCAGTCGCTCATCCCCAGAGACTAATCACCCATCTGCAGAGACCAATCGGCCATCCCCAGAGTTTCCAGTTGCCAATTCACACAGACCAATCATCCTTCCTGAATGACAACAATCACCCATCACCAGTGACCTGTCGCCCACCCACAGAGACCAATCGCCCATCCCCAGAGACCAATCGCCTGTCCCCAGAGACCAGTTGCCCATCCACAGAGACTATTTGCTCATCACCAGAGAGCACACGCCCATCACCAGAGATCAGTCACCCATCTCCAAAGATCAGTGGCCCATCCCCAGAGACCACTCACCCATCCCCACAGACCAGTCGCCCATCCCCAGAGAGACCAATCATCCATCCCCACAGACCAGTCACCCATCTGCATAGACCACTCGCCCATCCCCAGCGACCAATCACCAATCCTCAGAGACCAGTCGTCCATTCGCAGAGACCAGTCACCCATCCCCAGAGACCAGTAACCCATCCCCATGGACCAGTCGCCCATCCCCAGAGACCACACGCCCATCCCCAGAGACCAATCACCCATCCCCAGGGAACTGTCGCCAAACCCCGGAGACCAGTTGCCCATCCCCATAGACCAGTCGCCCATTCCCAGAGACCAGTCGCCCATCCCCAGAAACCAATCGACCATCCCCAGAGACCAATCGACCATCCCCAGAGACCAGTCGCCCATTCTCAAGGACCAGTCGCCCATCCCCAGAGACCACTCGCCCATCCCCAGAGAACACTCGACAATCCCCGGAGACCAATCGCCAATTCCCAGAGACCAATCGCCCATACCCAGAGACCAATCACCCATCACCAGAGACCAGTCGCCCATCCCCAGAGACCACTTGCCCATCCCCAGAGACCACTTGCCCATCCCTAGAGTCCACTCGCCCATCCCAAGAGACTAGTCGCCCATCCCCGACCAATCACACATTACCACAGACCAGTCGCCCATCCCCAGAGACCAGCCGCCCATCCCCAGAAACCAATCGACCATCCCCAGAGACCAATCGACCATCCCCAGAGACCAGTCGCCCATCCCCAGAAACCAATCGACCATCCCCAGAGACCAATCGACCATCCCCAGAGACCAGTCGCCCATCCCCAGAAACTAATCGACAATCCCCAGAGACCAATCGACCATCCCCAGAGACCAGTCGCCCATTCTCAAGGACCACTCGCCCATCCCCAGAGACCACTCGCCCATCCCCAGAGACTAGTCGCCCATCCCCGACCAATCACACATTACCACAGACCAGTCGCCCATCCCCAGAGACCACTCGCACATCCCCAGAGACCTCTCGCCCATCCCCAGTGACCAATCACCAATCCTCAGAGGCCAGCCGTCCATCCGCAGAGACCAGTGACCCATCCCCAGAGACCAATCGCCCATCCCCAGAAACCAGTCGCCCAACCCCAGAGACTACTTGCCCATCCCCAGAGACAAGTCGCCCATCCCCAAAGACCAGTCGCCCATCCCCAGAGGCCACTTGCACATCCCCAGAGAGCTCTCGCCCATCCTCAGAGACTACTCGCCCATCCCCACAGACCAGTCGCCCATCCCCAGAGACCAATCGCCCATCCCGAGAGACCACTCGGCCATCCCCGGAGACCAATCGCCCATCCACAGAGACAAGTCACTCATCCCCAGAGAGCAATCGCCCATCCCCAGTGTCCAGTCACCAATTCCCAGAGACCAATCACCCTTCCTGAATGAGAACAATCACCCATCCCCAGTGACCAGTCGCCCACCCACAGAGACCAATCGCCCACCCACAGAGACCAAACGCCCATCCCCAGAGACCAATCGCCGGTTCCCAGAGACCAGTCGCCCATCCACAGAGACTAAATGCCAATCGCCAGAGTGCACTCGCCCATCACCAGAGATCAGTCACCCATCCCCAGAGATCAGTGGCCCATCCCCAGAGATCAGTCACCCATCCCCACAGACCAATCGCCTATCCCCAGAGAGACCAATCACCCATCCCCAGAGACCAGTCACCCATCTGCAGAGACCACTCGCCCATCCCCAGCGACCAATCACCAATCCTCAGAGACCAGTCGTCCATCCGCAGAGGCCAGTCACCCATCCCCAGAGACCAGCAACCCATCCCCATGGACCGATCGCCCATCCCCAGAGACCACGCGCCCATCCCCAGAGACCAGTCGCCCATCCCCAGAGACCAATCGACCATCCCCAGAGACCAGTCGCCCAATCTCAGGGACCAGTCGCCCATCACTAGAGCCCACTCACCCATCCCCAGAGACCACTCGCCAATTCCCGGAGATCAATTGGCAATTCCCAGAGACCAATCGCCCATACCCAGAGACCAATCGCCCATCCCCAGAGAATCCAGTCGCCCATCCCCAGAGACTACTCATCCATCCCCAGAGATCAGTAACCCATCCCCAGAGACAACTCGCCCATCCCCAGAGACTACTCGTCCATCCCCAGAAACCACTCGCCCATCCCCAGAGACTAGTCGCCCAACCCCGACCAATCGGCCCTTACCACAGACCAATCATCCATCCCCAGAGAGACCAATCACCCATCCCCAGAGACCAGTCACCCATCTGCAGAGGCCACTCGCCCATCCCCAGCGACCAATCACCAATCCTAAGAGACCAGTCGTCCATCCGCAGAGACCAGTCGTCCATCCATAAAACCAGTCACACATCCCCAGAGACCAGTAACCCATCCCCCTGGACCAGTCACCCATCCCTAGAGACCACGTGCCTGTCCCCAGAGGCCACTCGCCCATCACCGGAGACCAATCGCCCATCCCCAGTGACCAATCGCCCATACCCAGAGACCAATCGCCCTTCCCCAGAGAGTCCAGTTGCCCATCCGCAGAGACCAATCACCCATCACCAGAGACTAATCGCCCGTTCCCCAGAGCCCAATCGCCCATCCCTAGAGACCAGTCGCCCATCCCCACAAACCAGTGGCCCTCACCAGAGACAAATTGCCCATCCCCGGAGACCAGTCGCCCATCCCCAGAGACCAGTCGCCCATCCCCACAAACCAGTGGCCCTCACCAGAGACAAATTGCCCATCCCCGGAGACCAGTCGCCCATCCCCAGAGACCAGTCGCCCATCCCCAAAGACCAGTCGCCCATCCCCAGAGACCAGTCGCCCATCCCCAAAGACCAGTCGCCCATCCCCAGAGACCACTCGGCTATCCCCGGTGACCAATCGCCCATCCACAGAGACCAGTCGCCCATCCCCAGAGACTAATCGCCCATCCGCAAAGACCAATCGCCCATCCCCAGAGAGTCCAGTCGCCCATCCCCACAAAACAATTGCCCATCCCGAGTGAGAACAATCACCCGTCCCCACTGACCAGTCGACCACCAACAGAGACCAAGCGCCCATCCCCAGAGACCAATCGACTGTCCCCAAAGACCAGTCGCCCATCCCCAGAGACCACTCATTCATCCCCAGAGATCAGTCACCCATCCCCAGAGATCAGTTACCCATCCCTAGAGATCAGTTGCCCATCCCTAGAGACCACTCGTCCATCCCCAGGAATCTGTCGCCCTTCCCCAGAGACAAATCGCCCATCCCAAGAGACCACGCGCCCATCCCCAGAGACCAGTCACCCATCCCCAGAGACCAATCGACCATCCCCAGAGACCACTCGACTGTCCCCAGAGGCCAGTCGCCCATCCCCAGAGACCACTCATTCATCCCCAGAAGTCAGCCTCCCAAATCGTGGCTAAACATCCAACAATAAACAACCAGCGCTGAACAACCAGCACATAAAGAACAGCATTAAACAACCAGCACTAAACAACCAGCACTAAATAACAAGCACTAAATAACCAGCGCTAAACAACCTGCGCTAAACAACCAGCGCTAAACAACCTGCGCTAAACAACCTGTGCTAACCAACCTGCGCTAACAACCTGCGCTAAACAACCTGCGCGAAACAACCTGCGCTAAACAACCTGCGCTAAACAACCGGCACTAAACAACCTGCGCTAAACAACCGGCACTAAACAACCTGCGCTAAACAACCTGCGCTAAACAACCTGCACTAAACAACCTGCGCTAAACAACCGGCACTAAACAACCTGTGCTAAACAACTGGCACTAAACAATGTGCACTAAACAACCTGCACTAAACAACAGGCACTAAACAATCTGCACTAAACAACCTGCACTAAACAACAGGCACTAAACAACAGGTACTAAACAACCTGCAGTAAACAACCAGTTTTCTGCCCTCGCAGCGCGTTCCTATGCAGAGCTAGACAGGTAGCTAACAACTTGATATCTTCCCATCAAAATCACAAGGCTTGACTTTTCTTGTAAAGCTTTACTGAAAGATTCTTATTGTAAAACTGAAATACAACACAGAAATGGAAGCACACATTAGTATACAAGCGCATAACTGATATGCATACACAAATTTAGGTACGCCTGAGCAACACAGTACATTTGGCATGTAAATTACCAAACACGTGGAAACACTGCTTACTGTGAATATACATTTAGCAAACTGGAAGGCATTCTCTTTAAATTAGCCCTATACATAGTGCATCAAAATACAGCTACTAGTTAACCAGCTAGACAGAGAGCGAGCACTTCACGGCTAGCTGTGTAAGTTTGCTTACAGAGAAACGTTACAAACTAAACATTTTCTGCAACATACAGTGTACACTAATCATCTATAACATTCTCAAGTACTTACAGACAAATAATATCCAAGACTCAGGCGTGGGAACAATATAACATCCCATAGCATGTGCCGCTGTAGGTCTGTAGTATACAGTTTACTTTACTGCACTTACTGTGCTTTACTGCACTTTACTGAACCTTTACTGCAGTTGCTAGGTACCAAATAGCCACTAGGTGGCAGCACACAATGGGAATCGACCCAACTTACTCAAACCCCTGAAATAACTGGAAAACTAACATAAATTGCTACAGAGAGGCAGCACAACCAGCGTTAAACAACATGCAGTAAACAAACAGCACTAACAAACCAGCACTAAACAACCAGCACTAAACAACCTGCACTAAACAACCAGCACTAAACTACCAGCACTGCACATCTGGCACTAAACAACCTGCACTAAACAACCAGCACTAAACAACCTGAGCTAAACATCTAGCACTAAACAACGAACACTAAACAACCTGCGCTAAACAACCAGCACTAAACAACCATAGCTAAACAACTGGCGCTAAACAACCAGCACAAAACAACCGGCATTAAACAACCAGCACTAAAGAACCGGCGCTAAACAACCAGCGTGAAACAACCAGCACAAAACAACTGGCACAAAACAACCAGCAATAAACAACCTGAGCTAAACATCTAGAACTAAACAACCAGCATAATACAACCAGCACAAAACAACCTGCGCTAAACAACCAGCACAAAACAACCAGCACTAAACAGCCAGCAGTAAACAACCAGCGTTAAACAAACAGCACTAAATAACCTGCACTAAACAACCAGCACTTAACAACCAGCACTAAGCAACCAGCACTAAACAACGGGTGCTAAACAACCACCGCTAAACAACCAGCGCTAAACAACCGGCGCTAAACAACCTGTGTTAAACAACCAGCAATAAACAAACTGTGCAAGAGAACCACCAGTAAACAACCTGCACTAAACAACCAGCGCTGAACAACCAGCACTAAATAACCAGCACTAAACAGCCACTACTAAACAACTAGCGCTGAACAACCAGCACCAAACAACCAGCATTAAACAACCAACGCTGAACAACCAGCACTAAATAACCAGCGCTAAACAACCAGCGCTAAACAACCGGCACTAAAAAACCGGCAGTAAACACACATCACTAAACAACCAGCACTCAACAACCAGCACTAAACACCCTGTGCTACACAACCAGCACTAAACAACCAGCACTAAACAATCAGCACTAAACAACCAGCACTAAACAACCTGCACTAAAAAATCAGCACTAAACAACCAGCACTAAACAACCTGCACTAAACAATCAGCACTAAACAACCAGCACTAAACAACCTGCACTATACATCCGGCACTAAACAACCTGCACTAAATAACCAGCACTAAGCAACCGGCACAAAACAACTGGCACTAAACAACTGGCACTAAACTACCGTCACTAAACAATTGGCACTAATCAACTAGCACTAAACAACCAGCACTAAACAATCAGCACTAAACAACCAGAGCTAAACAACCAGCACTAAACTACCATCACTAAACAACCAGTACTAAACAACATGTACAAAACAACCAGGGTTAAACAATCAGCGCTAAACAACTGGCGCTAAACAACCAGCGCTAAACAACCAGCAATAAACAACCAGCGCTAAACAACCAGTGCTAAACAACCTGCGCTAAACAACTGGCGCTACACAACCAGCAATAAACAACCAGCACTACACAACCGGCGCTAAACAACCGGCACTAAACAACCGGCACCAAACAACCGGCACTAAACAACCGGCACTAAACAACCAGCACTAAACAACCGACAATAAGCAACAGGCACTAGACAACCGGCACTAAACAACCGGCACTAAACAACCAGCACTAACCAACTCCCATTAAACAACCTGCACTAAACAATCAGTGCTAAACAACTGGCACTAAACAACCTGCGCTAAACAACCGGCACTAAACAACCAGCGCTAAACAACCGGCACGAAACAACCACCACTAAACAACCGGCACTAAACAACCTGCGCTAAACAACTGGCACTAAACAACCTGCGCTAAACAACCGGCACTAAACAACCAGCGCTAAACAACCGGCACTAAAAAGCCACCACTAAACAACCAGCGCTGAACAACCAGCACTAAACAACTAACATTAAACAACCAGCGCTAAACAACCGGCACTAAATAAACAGCGCTAAACAACCAGCGCTAAACAACCGGCACTAAACAACCTGTGTTAAACAACCAGCACTAAACAACCTGTGCTAGAGAACCACCACTAAACAACCTGCACTAAACAACCAGCACTGAACAACAAGCGATAAACAACCAGCGCTAAACAACCGGCACTAAACAACCTGCGCTAAACAACCAGAGCTAAACAACCAGCACTAAACAACTAGCACTAAACAACCTGCGCTAAACAACCAGCACTAAACAGCCACCACCAAACAACCAGCGCTGAACAAACAGCACTAAACAACCAGCATTAAACAACCAATGCTAATCAAAGAGCACTAAATAACCAGCGCTAAACAACCAGCGCTAAACAACCAGCACTAAACAATGTGTACTAAACAACTGGCGCTAAACAAAGAGCGCTAAACAACCAGCACTAAACAAACGGCACTAAACAACCAGCACTAAACAACCAGCGCTAAACAACCAGCGTTAAACAACCAGCAATAAACAACGCACACTAAAAAACCCACACTAAACAACCTGCACTTATCAACCTGCACTAAACAACCTGCACTAAACAGCCTGCACAAAACAACCATCGCTAAAAAACCAGCGCTAAACAACCTTCGCTAAACAACCTGCGCTAAACAACCTGCGCTAAACAACCTGCGCTAAACAACCTGCGCTAAATAACCAGCACTAAACAACCAGCTCTAAACAACCTGCGCTAAAGAACCTGCGCTAAATAACCAGCACTAAACAACCTGCACAAAACAACCTGCGCTAAACAACCCGCACTAAACAACCTGCGCTAAACAACCCGCACTAAACAACCTGCGCTAAACAACCGGCACTAAACAACCAGCACTAAACAGCCTTCACTAAACAACTGGCAGTAAACAACCAGAATGAAACAATCTGCAATTAACAACCCGCACTAAACAACCTGCGCTAAACACCCGGAACTAAACAATCAGCACTAAACAACCTGCGCTAAACAACCGGAAGTAAACAACCAGAATGAAACAACCTGCAATTAACAACCAACACTAAACAACCTGCGTTAAACAATCGGCACTAAACAACCTGCGCTAAACAACCGGCAGTATACAACCAGCACTAAACAACCTGCACTAAACAACCTGCACTAAACAACCAGCGCTAAACAACCTGCGTTAAACAATCGGCACTAAACAACCTGCACTAAACAACCGGCACTAAACAACCTGCACTAAACAACAGGCACTAAACAACCGGCAGTAAACAACCGGCACTAAACAACCTGCGCTAAACAACCGGCACTAAACAACCTGTGCTAAACAACCAGCAGTAAACAACCAGAATTAAACAACCTGCAATTAACAACCAGCACTAAACAACCTGCGTTAAACAATCAGCACTAAACAACCTGCGCAAAACAACCGGCACTAAACAGCCTGCACTTAACAACCAGTGTGAAACAACCTGCGTTAAACAATCGGCACTAAACAACCTGCGCTAAACAATAGGCACTAAACAACCGGCAGTAAACAACCAGCACTAAACAACCTGCACTAAACAAACCTGTGTTAAAGAACCGGCACTAAACAGCCTGCGCTAAAGAACCACCGCTAAACAACCGGCACTAAACAAACTGCACTAAACAGACTATGCTAAAGAACCAATACCAAACAACCGGAACTAAACAACCGGCACTAAACAGACTGCGCTAAAGAGCCAATACCAAACAACCGGAACTAAACAACCGGCACTAAACAACCGGCACTAAACAGACAGCACTAAAGAATCAATACCAAACAACCGGCAATAAATAAACTGCACTAAACAGACTGCGCTAAAGAACCAATACCAAACAACCGGAACTAAACAACCAGCACTAAACAGCTGAACAGATAACTGTAGCTGTAGTTGTAATGTATATACCTTTAAGTGGGGAACTATCTTTTACAGCTCATGTATACTCCACTTCACCTGAAGAAGGAGCAGCGCTCCGAAAGCTTGTGATTTCAAATAAAGCTGTTGGACTATAACCTGGTGTTGTGTGATTTCGTACCGGCAGTGACCACACCTGTATATAGCCCTGAGTAGTAATCTGTACAGATCAGTTCCACTGTGAGCCACGTTGAGTAAACACCCGTTGTACCATTCTCCGCAGTCTGTGTCTTATTATACACGGACGCAACACTGGCGATGAGGCAAGTTCGAACCTACCTGCAACTCTGCTTCACCTCCCGGGGATTCGTTCCTGGAGATCAGTGGATTGGAGGTCAAGGCCAGGGACTCGGGAATTGCGGGGGAGGCTGTCGAGAGCCAGGCTTGGCTTTCCAGTCGAGGTGGTCCAGCGAAATGGGCTGGCAACAGGTAGTGCGCAGACCCTTCCCGGACAGCGGCCGGCTAGAGCCCGACAAGAGGCACAGCAAAGGGCCGAGCAGCATCGACGGGGGAGAGAGAGAGAGGGCAGAGTGCACAGGGCGCAGCTGGTGTTCAGGGGCCAAGCAGCGTCAGAAAGAGGGAGAGAGAGACGCACAGAAACCCGTGAGGCACCGCCATTGCCATGAGGACCGCCGAGAGCGGCGTTGGCAGCAGCGCAGGAGAAGCACGCAAAACCTACAGGGTGCCACCATTGCCACGAGAACCGCTGGGAGCGGCATTGGCAGCAGCGGGGGAGGAAGGAAAGCGCGGGAGACACCATTTTAAGCCATTGGGAGACGCCATTTTAAACCACACACAAAATGCCGAAGAGTGGCAGTATCACTGCATTTGACAATGAAGTCGAAGATTGGACTACATATGTCGAACGAATAGAGGTGTACTGCAAGGCAAATGAGGTGTCAGATGACAAGAAAGTGTCGGTATTGTTAAATTTAATGGGTGCAAAGACATATGGGTTATTATGAAATTTAGTAACCCCAACGAAGCCAATGGAAAAGAGTTTTGAAGACATAGTAACGACACTAAAGGAACATTTAAACCCCACACCGCTGCTGATAGCAGAAAGATTCAAGTTTCACAAACGGAACCAGCATAAGGATGAAAGCAATGCTGATTATTTAACAGAACTGCGCAAATATCGAAACACTGCCAGTTTGGAGCGGGACTGGCAGATACCTTAAGGGACAAGTTTGTGTGTGGGCTTCAAAGTGAAACGGCTTATATCTGAAAAGGACCTTACGCTGGAAAAGGCTTTCAGCATTGCGGTATCATAAGAAACCTACCAAAGAAAAGTACAAGAAGGTACATAAGATGACGGAGAATAGTTCAGACGAACAAAAGAGTGATAACGACTCCGAAAGCAGGGAACTGAGTTGTCTGAAATGATATAATGTGATCACAACGAAGGATCACCAAACCATTTGGGTCACTCTCAAGATAGCAGGAGTCCAGGTAAAGATGGAATTGGACACAGGATCAGCCCTAACAGTTATAAACTGACGGGACTACAAGCAGCTATTCTCACACATACCCTTGAGAGACACAAAAATTATTTTGAAGACGTACACAGGGCAAAAAGTCTACCCCAAAGGAAAAATAAGGGTGACCGTTATATATAACGGTAAGGAAACACCAAAACTAGACCTGTATGTATTACAAGATGGAGGACCACCATTACTGGGACGTGAATGGATCCGGAAAATACAACTGGATTGGCATTCCATACAGGCACTGACTGTGGCTGACAAAAAGGATGACGACGTCACACCTGGGCGACTGTCAAAGATCCTAACTGACGTGAAAGAAGTGTTCCAGCAAGGACTCGGAACACTAAAAGGCATGACAGCGATGATTAAAATTGAAGAAAACGCAAGCCCAAAATTTTTTAAGGCCAGACCGGTACCTTATGCGATCCGCCCAGCCGTCGAAGCAGAGCTGGAGAGTCTGGAACGTTCAGGTGTACTGTCCAAGGTAGACTGGAGTGAGTGGGCTACACCCATCGTCCCTATGATGAAAAAGTCATTGAGCAGCACGCCTGGGGAACCAAGGAAGGTTCGCATCTGTGGGGACTTTATGGTAACAGTGAACTCGATCCTTCACACCGTACAATATCCACTTCCGCGGATTGAAAATATTTTTGCCTCGCTATCTGGAGGGAAACGCTTCACTAAGATTGATCTGGCCCAGGCGTATATGCAAATGGAGGTAGAAGAAGCATCAAAAAAATAGCTCACAATCAACACCCATAAAGGTCTCTACCAATACAATCGGCTGGTATTCGGGGTAGCATCAGCTCCGGCTATTTGGCAGAGGACAATGGAACAAGTCCTGCAAGGGATCCCAGGGACCCAGTGTTATTTGGAAGACATCCTGGTCACGGGCGAAAATGACAGTGATCACCTTGCCAACCTGGAGCAGGTGCTGACTAGATTGCAGGAATATGGGCTCCGAGCTAATCGCCCCAAATGCGAGTTTTTTAGAAAACAGATCTCGTATTGTGGCCACGTTATCGATAAAGAGGGGTTACATAAGTCCCCAGAGAAGATTGAGGCAGTAGTCAAGGCTCCAGCACCGGAAAATGTGTCACAACTGAGGTCGTTCCTCGGGCTGGTAAACTACTACCATAAGTTCTTGCCAAATTTGTCTACAATACTACACCCACTGAACATCCTACTGCAAACTGGGGTGCCATGGAAGTGGAGCGATAAATGTAGACGAGCTTTACAGAAGACCAAAACACTAATCACATCGAAAGAGGAATTGGCCCATTACAACCCAGCATTACCAATTCGTTTGGCATGTGATGCGTCACCCTACGGCATTGGAGCGGTGCTGTCGCACAAATTCTCGGACGGCTCAGAAAGGCCAATAGCCTTTGCGTCACGATCACTAACCTCAGCCGAGCGTAACTACACCCAGATTGTCAGGGAGGCACTCAGCCTAGTGTGGGGAGTGAAAAAGTTCAATCACTATCTGCACGGGCAGAAATTCACCTTGCTGATGGATCACCAGCCTCTTGTCTCCATTTTTAATCCGAAGAAGGGTGTTCCGGTGATGACTGCGCAATGACTACAAAGATGGTCACTTTTTCTAGGGGCGCACCACTATGAGATTGAATATAAGGGCACGAAACAGCATGGAAATGCTAATGGGCTATCACGCCTGCCACTGCCTACTGCGGAGGAAGCACCAGCAGTGGATCCTGTCGAAATATTCCATTCGACTATAGTTGAATACCTACCGGTAACTAACGCTTGTATCAAAAAGGAAACCCGAAATGACCCGTCACTGCCTCGGGTATATGATTTGACGGTGAAGGGATGGCCAGCACATGGCGACTCACTGTTGCCAGCATTCTCGACAAGGAGAGAACAGCTGTCAGTGTGCTGGGGGACCTTGATGTGTGGATCCCGAGTGGTAATTCCACCCAAGTTAAGGGATAGAGTGCTCAATGACCTTCATGAGGGTCATCTGGGAGGGGTAAAAATGAAAAGCCTAGCCAGGGCTTATGTGTGGTGGCCGGGAATCGATAAACAAATCGAGGACCTGACCAAGAGCTGCTCAGGATGCCAGAAAGTCCAAAATGCACCACCACAGGCCCCTCTACACCCATGGGAGTGGCTCTCAACTCCATGGCAACGGGTGCATATTGATTTTGCTGGTCCATTCATGGACTCAATGTTTTTAATAGCCGTGGATGCGCACTCGAAATGGCCTGAGGTCATCAAAATATCCTCCACCACCATGGAGAAAACTTGCAGTCCTACGGACCATTTTTGCCTGGAATGGCTTGCCAGAACAGATTTGCTCCGACAACGGACCACAGTATGTGTCCGAAGAGTTCCGGAGGTTCTTGTAAAAGAATGGGGTAAGGCATTACACATCTGCCCCATATCATCCAGCCACAAATGGATTGGCTGAGAGGTTCGTACAAACCTTTAAGAAGGCAATAAAGGCTATGTACAATGACAACATTCCGCTGCAGCACAAGGTGGACAATTTCCTGTTCGCCTACCGGAATGCGACACATGCAGTCACCAACCAGGCCTCAGCCATGATGTTCTTCAACCGAAGGTTAAGATCTCACCTTGATTTGCTCAGACCAAACGTACGAAGAGATGTTGAGAGTAAGCAATTCCAGCACATCCATGAGAAGCCAACAAGGAGCTTCAATGTAGGGCAACCAGTCTTGGCCCGCGACTACCGAACAGAAAAATGGCAGCCAGGAACGATATGCACACGGCAGGGCCCACTAATGTACACAGTGGATGTTGGGGAGAGCATCGTGAGATGCCATGCTGACCAGATCCTAGAGTCACAGGAACAAGTCAACCCCATGCCTCGCCCATACGTACCTGGTGATGAACCCGATGTACAGGTCGCATCTACCCCAGAAACAGTAGCATCGGAAGCTGATGAACCAACCGATGACAGGTGGCCAGAATCGCCTCCGCACCAAGAGCAAGACACTCGGGAAAGGCACTATCCAGAAAGGGTCAGGAAGCCTCCCGAAAGAATGAATATATAAATAGACTATTTTCAGCTAATGTTGTATGTTAAAAGTGTTAATTGTAATTAGTTTGATATTTAATTGTTAAATGAGTGTTATGGTACTGTTAATCTAAAAGGGGAGGAATTGTAATGTCATAGAGTCATAGTCATAGAGTTATACAGCACGGATAGAGGCCCTTCGGCCCATCGTGTCCGCGCCGGCCATCAAGCCCTGTCTAATCTAATCCCATATTCCAGCATTTGGTCCGTAGCATTGTATGCTGTGGCATTTCAAGTGCTCATCCAAATGCTTCTTAAATGTTGTGAGGGTTCCTGTCTCCACAACCCTTTCAGGCAGTGAGTTCCAGACTCCAACCACCCTCTGGGTGAAAAAGTTCTTTCTCAAATCCCCTCTAAACCTCCCGCCCTTTACCTTGAATCTATGCCCCCTAGTTATTGACCCCTCTACTAAGGGAAAAAGCTCCTCAGCATCCATCCTATCTATGCCTCTCATAATTTTGTACACCTCAATCATGTCCCCCCTCAGCCTCCTCTGCTCCAAGGAAAACAAACCCAATCTGCCCAGTCTCTCTTCATAGCTGAAGTGCTCCAGCCCTGGTAACATCCTGGTGAACCTCCTCTGCACCCTCTCCAACGCGATCACATCCTTCCTGTAGTGTGGCGACCAGAACTGCACACAGTATTCCAGCTGTGGCCTAACCAGTGTTTTATACAGCTCCATCATAACCTCCTTGCTCTTATATTCAATGCCTCGGCTAATGAAGGCAAGTATCCCATATGCCTTTTTTACCACCTTATCCACCTGTTCCGCCGCCTTCAGGGATCTGTGTACTTGCACATCCAGATCCCTCTGACCCTCCGTCTTGCCTAGGGTCTTACCATTCATTGTGTATTCCCTTGCCTTGTTAGTCCCCCCAAAGTGCATCACCCCGCACTTTTCCGGGTTAAATTCCATTTGCCACTGTTCCGCCCATCTGACCAACCCATCTATATCGTCCTGCAGACTGAGGCTACCCTCCTCCCTATTTACCACCCTACCAATTTTTGTATCATCCGCGAACTTACTGGTCATACCTTTTACATTCATATCCAAGTCATTAATGTAGACCACAAACAGCAAGGGACCCAGCACCGATCCCTGTGGTACCCCACTGGCCACAGGCTTCCAGTCACAAAAACAACCTTCGACCATCACCCTCTGCCTTCTGCCACTAAGCCAGTTTTGTATCCAATGTGCCAAGGCACCCTGGATTCCATGGGCTCTTACCTTCTTGACCAGTCTCCTGTGCGGGACTTTATCGAAGGCCTTACTGAAATCCATGTATACCACATCCACTGCGTTACCCTCATCCACACACCTAGTCACCCCCTCAAAAAATTCAATCAAATTAGTCAGACATGATCTTGCCTTGACAAAGCCATGTTGACTATCCCTGATTAATCCTTGCCTCTCCAAGTGGAGACAAATTTTGTCCCTCAGAACTTTTTCCAATAATTTTCCTACCACTGATGTTAGGCTCACTGGCCTGTAGTTCCCCGGTTTTTCCCTACTTCCCTTCTTGAATAATGGTACTACATTAGCGGTTCTCCAGTCCTCTGGCACATCCCCTGTGGCCAGAGAGGTCCTGAATATATGTGTTAGAGCCCCCACAATCTCTTCCTTTGCCTCACACAGCAGCCTGGGATACATTTCATCCAGGCCTGGGGATTTATCCATTTTTAGGCCAGCCTTTAAGTGGGGAACTATCTTTTACAACTCATGTATACTGCAGTACCGGCAGTGACCACACCTGTATATAGCCCTGAGTAGTAATCTGTACAGATCAGTTGCAGTTTGAGCCACGTTGAGTAAACACCTGTTGTACCGTTCTCCGCAGTCTGTGTCTTCTTATACACGGATGCAACAGTAGTAAAGACAGCTGCTTGATGGTAGCTGTAGTAAAGACAGCTGCTTGACGGCAGTCGGATAAATAGGAAGCCATCTTGGCCATGCGGCAGTACTACATGAGCTGGCACTGACTCAAGGCCTAATAAAGAGTACTCAATGATATCTACTCGTAAGCCTCTTCATACTATGATATAAGATAACATTACATGGTACCAGGATTTATAGAACGCACGATACGGGCATACCACAACAATGGAAGGGATAAAACCATTGACTAGCCTGCAACTTGAAGGAAATCTGGACGAAAATTGGCGCGAATTCAAACAACGCTTTCTTCTCTACCTCACAACGATCGACGTCACGACTAGCTCTGGAACACTTAAGGTAGCTTTGTTGCTAACAGTGGCTGGCTCGCAGGCAATCGAGCTGTATAATACATTTACGTTCGCAGCTGAAGGTGACAAACATGACCTGGACAAGGTGATAGATTTGTTCGATAAATACTGCACACCTAAAAAGAATGAAACGTTCGAGAGATTTGTTTTTCGCTCCCACGGGCAAAAGCAAGGAGAATCCTTTGATGTTTTTCTGACGGACTTAAAAATAAAAGCACAAACATGTAACTTTGGAGACTTGAAGGAATCGATGATACATGATCAGGTCGTTTTCGGAATACTTGACAAGAAGGTGAAGGAGAGAATGCTTGGGGAAAATGACTTAACTTTGGATGCTGCAGTAAAAATATGTTATGCTAGTGAACTCTCAGCCATGCACACGCAAAAATTCGATGGGAGAGCTACAGCAACAGGCGTGAGAGCGCTGGGACTGGATAACCTACCAGTGGATGTAGTACACAGAAGGGACACAAGAGGGTGCACAGAGTTCAGGACTATGATGCCATACGATTGCAGACGGTGCGGCAATAGACACATGGCAAGACAGTGTCCGGCTTATGGGAAGAACTGCGCAAAATGTAAAGGCAGGAATCACTTTGCTAAAATGTGCTTTTGGGAAGAGAAAACCGAAGGTAAAAAGACAGTGCATGCTATTGAGACTGAAGACACGGAATCGGAGACTTTGTATGTTGGAATGGTGCAAAATGACTTAAAACAGGGTAAAGATATGGAAAAGGAAGTACATTCCATAGGACTAAAGACTGAAGTTTGGATAGCCCCCTTGCTGGTAAATGGCACCATTGTTCCCTTCAAGCTAGATACAGGTGCTAAGGCAAACCTCATAAGCTGGAGTGATGCACGGAATCTCAAAGTGAGACCAAAAATACTGAACAAGACAGTGGCTTTGAAGGCGTACAATGTACAAAGTATTGAAACAAAAGGAACGTGTAGGCTGAATGTTAAGGTAAAAAATCGCATTCACCCATTGATGTTTGTTATAGTGCCTGAAGGACATGAGTGACTGTTGGGGGATAAGGTATGTGTGGATTTGGGCTTGGTAAAACGAGTCTATACTATTAATGAACTGAACTGTGTGCAGAGCGCCCCCCAAGACAGTACAAATATAAAGCATGATGCTATAACACACAAGTATGCGGATGTATTTCAGGGTTTCGGAGCACTGCCCTTTACATACTCCATCAAACTGAGAGATGACGCACAACCTGTGATTCATGCACCCAGGAGAGTTCCAGTGGCCCTCCGTGAGAAACTGCGGAAAGAGCTAGACTGCATGGGTGTCATAAATAAGACTGAGGAACCGACTGACTGGGTAAATTCCATGGTTTGCGTCAATTCAAAAAAGACTGATAAATTGCGTGTCTGCATGGATCCCAAGGACCTTAACGCTAATATAAAAAGAGAGCACTATCAAATCTCAAAGAGAGAGGAAATAGTCAGCGAAATGACAGGAGCAAAATTCTTCTCCAAGATGGATGCCTCACATGGATTCTGGCAGCTGAAACTTGATGAAAAGCGTACTAAGCTGTAGTGTATGTGCTTTAAGTCAGAACTACTTTTTACAGCTCCTGTATACTGTAGTACCGGCAGTAACCACACCGGTATATAAGCTGTGTGCATGCCTCTGTACCCCAGTCTAGAGATTGCCCTCCTCCAGTAAAGACCTGTTATTTGTTTATGTACAGCATCCATGTAATTATTTATCCACTGAACCACGGATCTAACAGTGGCGACGAGTGTTGATGCGAATCTACCTGCAACATTAAACAAAAAAAAAACAAAAAAAATAGTCGAGTCCAGGAACACGGACGTCGACCGCGAGCAACCGCCCAGCAGTCAGGCAGAGATCCAACTTCACTGGGGAGGCTGTGGAGAGCCGGGCTTGGTTCCCCAGCCACAACGAGCAGTAAGAGACCAACGACAGGTCCAGAGCAGACCCTTCCCGAGCAGCGGCGGCTGGAGCCGACCGACGGCAGAGAGAGTGAGCCGGGCAGCGTCGACGGGGTAAGTAAAAGGGTGAAGAGAGCAGGGCGCAGCCGGGGGTTGATCACCGAGTGGCGTCGAGGAAAAATACTGCAAAAACCGGAGAGAGAGAGGGTAAGAAACAGCCGGGTTCTAGACTGAGCGGCGTCGACAAATATCAAGAGAAGAACACGCAGAGCACAGCCAGGGATCACGGGCTGATCAGGGTCCGCGGGGCGAAGCAAGGGGAGACGCCATTGAGCTGCGGAGAAGCAGGGAGAGCGCGGGAGATGCCACTGAGCCGCGGAGAAGCAGGGAGAGCGCGGGAGGCACCATTGAGCCGCGGAGAAGAAGGAAGAGCGAGGGAGACGCCATTTTGCAAAGTCGCAGCGGAGAAGATGGGCGAGCGCGGGAAGGAAGGAAAGTGCGGGAGATGCCATTTTGTGCCAGCGGAGAAGAAGGGGAAGCGCGGGAGGCGCCATTGGTGATAGTTAACGCACAACCAAGGATGCCGAAGAGTGGCAGTATCTCTACGTTCGACAATGAAGTCGAAGATTGGGCGACATATGTGGAACGTATTGAGGTGTACTGCAGGGCAAATGAAGTGCCGGATGCTAATAAAGCACTGGTTCTGTTAAATTCCATGGGTGCAAAAACTTATGGGTTACTGCAAAATCTAATAACCCCAGAGAAGCCGGTAAACAAGAATTTTGAAAGCATAGTAGAAATCCAACAGGACCACTTAAACCCCAGACCGCTGCTGATAGCAGAACGATTTAAGTTCCATAAAAGGAACCAACACAAAGATGAAAGCAATGCTGAGTGCCTAACGGAACTGCGCAAGCTATCGAAATACTGCCAGTTTGAAGCGGGACTAGCAGACACGTTAAGGGACAAGTTTGTGTGTGGGCTACAAAGTGAAGGAACCCAGAAACGGCTTCTATCAGAAAAGAACCTTACGCTGGACAAAGCTTTCAGTATGGCAGTATCACACGAAGCAGCCACAAGGGGCGCTGCAGGGATACAACGGAGACCGCAAGAATATGGCACCAACGAAATGACCTATGGAACAGGGAAGTGCTATCGCTGCGGCAGAGCAACACATGACCAGAAAGATTGTTGGTTCAAGGACCAAGTGTGCAGACAGTGTGGGAAAGCAGGACACATAGCAAGATTCTGCAGGTCTGGGAAGAAAACCAACAGTAAGAAATCTCCACAGGAGAAGTACAAAAAGGTACACCAGGTGATGGACAGTGGTTCAGACGAACAGAAAAGTGACACAGACTCCGGAAGCAAGGAGCTGGGTTGTCTGAAACTACATAATGTAACCAAAATGGAGGATTACCAGACTATCTGGGTTACACTCAAGATAGACGGAGTCCAAGTGGAAATGGAATTGGACACAGGGTCAGCTCTAACAGTCATAAATCAAAGAGACTACAAGCGGCTATTTTCACACATACCCTTGAAAGCTACAGAGATTGTCTTGAAGATGTATACGGGGCAAAAAGTCTACCCCAAAGGAAAAATAAGGGTGAAAGTGACATATAAAGGTCAGGAAATACCTAAAATGGATTGTATATAAAATAAAATAAAATAAACACCAATATGTATTGCCAAATGGAGGACCACCACTGCTAGGACGTGAATGGATCCGGAAGATACATTTAGATTGGCATTCCATACAGGCACTGAAGGTGGAGGCCAAAAAGGATGACGACGTCACACCTGGACGACTGTCAAAAATGCTAACTGATGCAAAAGAAGTGTTCCAGGAGGGACTAGGAACACTAAAAGGAATAACAGCAACAATTAAAATAGAGGATAATGCAAGCCCAAAGTTTCTGAAGGCCAGACCAGTGCCTTATGCGATCAGACCAGTGGTTGAAGCAGAGCTGGAAGGGTTGGAACATTCAGGAGTACTGTCCAAAGTGGACTGGAGCGAGTGGGCTACACCCATCGTTCCTGTAATGAAGAGGTCGTTGAGTAATATGCCTGGGGAACCAAAGAAGGTCCGCATCTGTGGGGATTTTAAGGTGACAGTGAGCCCAGTCCTTCACACGGTGCAATAATCGCTTCCACGAATTGAGGATATTTTTGCCTCGCTATCTGGTGGTAAACGCTTCACAAAAATTGATCTAGCCCAGGCGTACTTGCAAATGGAGGTAGAAGAAGTTTTGAAACATTACCTTACAATCAACACCCATAAAGGTCTCTATCAATACAACCGGCTGGTGTTTGGAGTAGCCTCGGCTCCGGCTATCTGGCAAAGGGTGATGGATCAGGTCCTGCAAGGGATTCCAGGGACCCAGTGTTATTTGGACGACATCTTGGTCACGGGCGAAAATGACGGTGATCACCTCGCTAACTTGGAGAAGGTGCTCGCCAGATTAAAGGAATATGGGCTACGAGCTAATCGCCACAAGTGCGAGTTTTTCCAGAAACAGATCTCGTATTGCAGCCACGTCATCGATGAAGAGGGGTTACATAAGTCCCCTGACAAGGTAGAGGCAGTAGTCAAGGCTCCAGCACCGGAAAATGTGTCACAACTGAGGTCGTTCCTCGGGCTGGTAAACTATTACCACAAGTTCTTACCAAATTTGTCTATGTTATTACACCCGCTGAACACACTACTGCAAACAGGGGTACCATGGAAGTGGAATGTCAAACGTAGATGAGTTTTCCAGAAGTGTAAAGAATTGATCACATCAAAAGAGGTGTTGGCCCATTTCAACCCAGCACTACCAATTCGTTTGGCATGTGATGCATCATCCTACGGCATTGGAGCGGTGCTGTCGCACAAATTCCCAGACGATTTGGAGAGGCCAGTAGCCTTTGCATCTCGGTCACTAACCTCAGCCGAGCGCAACTACGCCCAGATTGACAGGGAGGCCCTCAGCCTAGTATGGGGAGTAAAAAAATTCAACCACTATCTGCATGGACAGAAGTTCACCTTGCTGACTGACCACCAATCACTTGTCTCCATCTTTAATCCTAAGAAGGGCGTGCCAGTAATGACTGCACAGCAGTTACAAAGATGGTCCCTGTTTCTAGGGGCGAATCAATATGAAATAGAATATAAAGGCACGAGACAGCATGGGAACGCTGATGGGCTATCATGCCTGCCACTGCCTACTGTGGAGGAAGCACCAGCAGTGGACCCTATCGAGATATTTTATTCATCGATAATTGAACGATTGCCAGTAACAAATGCGGATATAGAGAAGGAGACCCGCAATGATCCGACGCTGTCACGGGTATATGAATTGACGGTGAGGGGATGGCCAACACATGGCGACTCACTGTTGCCAGCATTCTCATCCAGAAGAGAACAGCTGTCTGTATGCCAGGGGACAGTGATGTGTGGATCCAGAGTGGTGATTCCACCCAAGTTAAGGGAGAGAGTGCTAAATGAGCTACATGAAGGTCATCTGGGGGGAGTGAAAATGAAAAGCCTAGCTAGGGCTTATGTGTGGTGGTCGGGAATTGATTAACAAATCGAAGACCTAACTAAGAGCTGCTTAGGATGCCAGAAGGTCCAAAATGCACCACCACATGCCCCTCTACATCCATGGGAGTGGCCCTCCTCTCCATGGCAATGGGTGCTCATTGATTTCGCTGGTCCATTCATGGACTCAATGTTCTTAATAACAGTGGATGCTCATTCAAAGTGGCCTGAGGTGATAAAGATGCCTTTAACCACTACAGAGAAAACGATTGCAGTCCTACGGACCATATTTGCCAGAAACAGGATGCCAGAGCAGATCTGCTCTGATAATGGACCACAGTTTGTGTCCGATGAGTTCCAAAAATTCATGAAAAGGAATGGGGTAAGGCATTACACATCCGCCCCGTATCATCCAGCCACCAATGGATTGGCTGAGAGGTTCGTACAAACCTTTAAGAAGGCGATAAAGGCCATGTGCGATGAGGAAATTCCACTACAGCATAAGATGGACAATTTCTTATTAGCCTACCGAAATGCGACACATGCAGTTACCAGCCAGACCCCGGCCATGATGTTCTTTAACCGAAGGTTGAGATCTCATCTGGACTTGCTCAGACCAAATGTGCGAAGAAATGTTGAGGACATACAATTCCAGCACATCAACGAGAAGCCGACAAGGAGCTTCAATGTTGGGCAACCAGTCTTGGCCCGGGACTATCGAACAGAGAAGTGGCAACCCGGAACCATATGTACAAGGCAGGGGCCATTAATGTACACAGTGGATGTCGAGGAGAACATTGTGAGACGCCACGTCGATCAGGTCTTAGCATCACAGGAATGCATCAACCCCATGTCTCGAGTACCTGGGGATAAACCGACATACCAGTAGTATCTACTTCAGACCCAGTAGTAGTGGAACCCGATGAACTACCCGATGAAAGGGGGTCAGAATCGCCTCTGCACCAAGAACAAGAACCTCCGGAAAGGCGCTATCCCGAAAGGGTCAGGAAGCCGCCCCAAAGACTGAATCTATAAATGGACTTTTGTTATTGAATGTACATGTCAAAATGTAATTGTTATTTGAATATTAAGGGGGTATTATTAATCTAAAAAGGGAGGAATTGTAGTGTATGTGCTTTAAGTCAGAACTACTTTTTACAGCTCCTGTATACTGTAGTACCGGCAGTAACCACACCGGTATATAAGCTGTGCGCTTGCCTCTGTACCCCAGTCTAGAGATTGCCCTCCTCCAGTAAAGACCTGTTATTTGTTTATGTACAGCATCCGTGTAATTATTTATCCACTGAACCACGGATCTAACATAAGCTGTGCACCTTTAACACCCCGTTTGGTCGATACTCTTACCAGCGCCTGCCCTTCGGCATTAGCTCCACCCCAGAAACCTTCCACAGAGCAATGGAGCAAATCATCGAGGGCCTGGATGGTGTGCGGGTGTATGTGGATGATCGGGTAGTATGGGGCTCCACTCAGGGAGAGCACGACACCAGACTGGAAAAAACACTTCAGAGGATACGGCAGTATGGACTCAAACTAAATAAAGACAAATGTCAGTTCAGCGTCAATGAAATCACATTCCTCGGGGACAAGATTTCTGCAGAAGGGATTCAGCCAGACAAGTCAAAGGTAAAGGCCATACATGACATGGAAAAACCAAAGGACAAGAAAGGCGTTCAGCGGGCCCTTGGCATGGTTAATTACCTAGGGAAATTCATTCCAAATCTGTCAGTGAAAACCGCTCACTTGAGAAAACTGCTGCACCAAGAGACAGAGTTCCAATGGGGACATGAACATGAGAATGAATGGAAGGGGCTGCTACACATTCTAGCAAGTTATCACAGAAACCCCACAGTGCAAATAGAGGCCATTTCGGCCCATCGAGCCTGCACCAACACATATCGCACCCGATCCCCGTAACCCCTACACCAACACATATCCCACCCTATCCCCGTAACCCCACGTATTTAATCCCCCTAACACTAAGGGCCAATTTATCATAGCCAATCAACCTAACCCGCACATCTTTGGACAGTGGGAGGAAACCGGAGCACCCGGAGGGAACCCACAGAAACACGGGGAGAATGTGCAAACTCCACTGAAGTTCTTCTGCCCTAAAAAGAGGGCAAAAGTATCCACAGATGGCTCTAAGGATGGATTAGGGGCTGTCCTTCTACAGGAAGATGAAGGAGAATGGCGACCAGTGGCATATGCGTCACGCTCCATGACGGCTACAGAGTGCCGGTATGCACAAATAGAGAAGGAGTGCCTGGGCTTGGCATTTGGGTGTGAAAAATTTCATACCTACATCTATGGACTTCCCAAGGTTATCCTAGAAACTGACCATAAGCCACTGCTAGGGATCGCAAAAAAGAATCTGTGTGACATGTCATCACGGATACAGCGCCTAATGATGAGACTACAATGTTATGATTTTGAGCTCACATATGTGCCAGGGACACAAATGTTCATTGCAGATACACTATCCAGGGCACGTGAGGCACTCTACTGGCCAAACATGAACTCTGATATTGACCAGATGATCAGTGAGTGTGCTACATGTCAGGAGTTTCACTACAAGCAAACAAAAGAGCCCCTCATTACCACAGAGCTCCCATCACAACCTTGGGAAAAGGTAGGAATTGATATTTTTCACTACAAAGGAAAAGACTATTTGTTAGTTATTGATTATTACTCTAATTATCCTGAGATTGCTCTCCTACCCAGCACCACGTCAAGAGCTGTGATAACTCACCTGAAGTCAATCTTTTCCAGGCAGGGCATTCCTCTAATTCTGGTCTCTAATAATGGCTCTCCCTATGCCAGTCATGAGTTTCAGTCGTTTGCTGCAGAGTGTGGCCTAGAAATTCGGTTGGATGAGCCAGCGATTAGCGCCTAAAGTGCCCGAGATTTGGGGCGTTACCCAATTTTCAGACGTGCGCAGTGATCCTAGCGCATCCGGCCATATTGAGTAGCCTGTTCGCACCGGCGCTAAGTCTTTGTGCCCGCTCGCGGGCGCAGCCAGATAATGACATCATTTCATTGTGCAACGCCTTTTTGGCGCCCCGTACCGGAAATTCAGTGGCGCCCCCCTCCGTTCCGCCTGGCACTATTAGTGACAGTTGGATGGAACATTACCAGGTCCTTCTCGGACTCGGGGGTGCTCTTTAAAGGGGACAGCACTAGTATAAAACCGGCAGCCATTTGGCCTGGCCATACTGCTCGCTGCTGGAAAGAGTTGAAGTCCTTCAGTGGCACAGACTTGTTCTCATTGAGCCAGAGGAGCCTTGGGACCTTCAGCCCTGTTCAGAACAGTTGGATCCAGAAAGCTGACTGCGTCTTACTCGTCGGCCAGAATAATGGGAGCTGCTTTGGAGGGGAACGTCATCCTTGCTGAACAACTGGCAAGGGCACAGAGATGGAGAGAGAGAGGGCCGGGATTGGCCAGAAGGAGGAGGACCAATGGATGTCGCCAAATCCGACCATACGCTGCCAGGGTTTTCAGGCAGCAGGTCTCCTACCTTAACATGTCGGAGGAGCAGTGTCTGCGAAGGTTCCGATTTGGTAAGGATGTTGTCACTGAGCTGTGCCACCTGCTTGCTGGGGATCTGCAGCCGCGGCTATGGTGCAGGACCTCTCTGTCGGTGGCCGTGAAAGTTACTGTTGTGCTCAACTTTTATGCCAGTGGATCGTTTCAGGTCGTTTCAGGCAGCAGCTGGGGACATCTCTAATATCTCTCAACTTGCGGTGCATTGCTGCATCTGGCAAGTTACAGCTGCCCTCTACAAAAGGAGGCGCGAATTCATCACCTTTCCTGTGACCCTGGAGAAGCAGGGGGAGCGCACACAGGGCTTCGCGGCTATTGAGGACTTCCCCATGGTGCAGGGGGCCATTGATTGTACACACGTGGCTTTGCGGGTGTCATTGCAGAATCCGGAGGAGTTCCGCAACCGAAAGGGCTTCCACTCCCTTAATGTGCAGCTGGTCTGTGATCACCGGCAGATGATCATGGCGGTGAACGCACAATTCCCTGGCAGCAGCCATGACGCCTTCATCCTGCGGCAGACCTCAGTGACTGACTTTTTAAGGCCCCGGCTCACCCACGAGGCTGGCTTCTGGGCGACAAGGGCTATCCTCTCTGCCCATGGCTCATGACCCCGCTCCGTTTGCCCAGGACCCGGCAGAAGAGCTTTACAACAGCAGTCATCAGGCCACCAGGAACATTGTGGAGCACACAATTGGTGTGGTGAAGCAGCGTTTCCGCTGTCTAGACCATTCGGGGGGCGCCCTACAGTACTCGTCGGAGCATGTGGAGCACATCGTTGTTGTCTGCTGCATGCTCCACAACCTGGCCATTCGACGCACACAGCCAATGCCAGCCGATGCTCAAGGTCCAGCAGAGCAGGCGGACGAGGAGGTGGAGGAGGAGGAGGAGGAGGAGGAGCATGCGAGCGAGGAGGATCAGGAGGAGGAGGAGGAGCAGGAAGATGGGAGTGTAATGATATCAGCAAATAGTGATGGTATTTGCCTGTTTGATTATGATGCCTTACCAGCATATTTGCATGTATTGATTACTTATGCCTGACCAGCAAAGGTCATGTGAGAGACAAGCAGTTTGAGTTTAGTTTCAGTTTCATTCTAGATGGATCCCTAGCATGGTGTCTTCTGTAATGCTGTTTAAACTGAGTTGAACATACTTTAGATTAAAAGACATTGGGCTAGATTTTCAGTATCGGGCGCAGCGCACGGCAGACACTCTGGTGCCACTGAGCTCTTAAAGGGGAAGGGTGCATGTGTTCTTTTCAAAAGCAGAGTGTGGGGGGGGGAGAAACGAGGAGGAGGAGGAGGAGGAGGAGGAGGAGGAGGAGGAGGAGGAGGAGGAGGAGGAGGAGGAGGAGGAGGAGGAGGAGGAGGAGGAGGAGGAGGAGGAGGAGGTGGTGGTGGTGGTGGTGGTGGTGGTGGTGGTGGTGGCCGGAAACATAAATACACCGTTCACAACAACACACTGGATCCTTCCACACAACACATGCAGACTGCCGTTTATTGTGCATGAGGAGTGCCCTTTAATTTGCGCTCCCCAGGGTCTGTTGCGTTCCATTTTACAAACGCTCTGGACGCCAGCCGCACAATGGGGCGGTCCGACTGAAGTTTGGATTCGGGGCAGCCAAAGGGCGTTGCACGAGGATGTGATGTCATTTTCTGCGCGCGCATCCGGGCGGCCGCTAAACTTTGCACCGGCGCTAACGGGCAACTTAATTTGGGGCGGGGCGCAAACTGCGCTGCGCCCGGGCGCTACACGCATAGCACCCGAAAATCACTTCTCTTAAGGCGCTAACTGCTGGCGCAAGCAACTGAAAATCTAGCCCATTCTCTTTCATAAATGTCTCGTCATTGAACCCACAAAGAAATCAATACATGATGTCAGAAGTGATTGAAAGAGATGAAGAGGAAAAATCTGAAGTTAGCAACCCGACGAGATAGTGGCAAGTAAGCGAAATCAGCTCTTCACATATTAGCAAGCCAAAAGAGAACATCGTTCCTTACCTTTGGAGAATAGCTAACGAAGTGAAAAATGGAAGGTTTACTCCCACCGGCGAAGCTTCAGTTGACAGGTAATGTGGCTGAAAATTGGAGGAGATTCAAACAACGTTTAGAGTTGTATTTAGTGGCAATCGGAGCTGACGAGAAAAGTAATAAAAAGAAATCGTCACTGTTCTTACATGTCGTGGGTGATGAAGCGCTGGAGGTGTATAATAACTTCACATTCGCTGCTGATGGAGACAAAATGAAGCTAGATAAAATAATGGAACAGTTTGAGGACTACTGCATACCTAAACATAACGTGATGTTTGAGAGGCACAGATTTTTCACATGTGTACAGAAAACGGGTGAGACTATTGGTCAGTATGTGACTGAACTGAGAAACAGAAGCAAATCATGTGAATTTGGGGGACTGACAGACTCGCTGATAAAAGACAGACTGGTGTGTGGTATTCCGGATAATGGTCTAAGGGAAAGACTGCTAAGAGAGCAAGATCTAGACCTGGGAAAAGCCATAGCACTGTGTAGGGCTACAGAGACTGTGAAGTTGCAGGCAAAGGAGCTGTTCAGTGACAGTAGCTGCAACGTGGATGCAGTGAGAAAGAACGGATGCAAACCGTTTAACAAAAAGAGCGCCAATGGGAAAAAAGAGGCGTGGCCAGTGAACAAAAATGAAAGGGGCAATCGAAAGTCATGTAGTTGATGCGGTACACAGCATCCACCAAAAAAGTGTCCAGCATATGGTAAAACATGCAATAGTTGCAACAAATACAACCATTATGCCCGTTGCTGTAAGAACCAAGCGCAACAAAGCAAGGTCCATGCAGTAGATGAAAGCGAGATAGAGGAGTTCAATGTGGATGTTGTGTCTGAAAACAAAAAAGAAAGAGACTGGATGTTGACACTAAAAGTGAATGACATAAACATTCCATTTAAATTGGATACTGGAGCACAAGTTAAGGTGATATCAGAGACTGATTTTAAGAAAATTAGACCCATCCAAAGATACATGGAATAAAAGTGAAAGTGACAGGATACTCAGGTATTAATATACCAAAGGATGCGCAAGCCATACTAGGTTTAAAAGCCTGTGAGAGACTGAACCTGGTAAAGAGAGTCCTCGTTGTGGAAAGCGAAGGAGAGACAGTCTATGATGAACTCATGAAAGAGTACAACGACCTATTTAAGGGTCTAGGCTGTCTGCCAGGAGAACACACGATCAGAGTAGATAAAAGTATGCAAACGGTCATACATCCATGCAGAAAAGTTCCGTTTGCTCTTCAAAAGCAACTGAAGGCAGAGTTGGACAGGATGGAAAGCCTGAACGTGATTCAGAAGATAGATGAGCCAACTGAGTGGGTGAGTTCCCTCGTCGTTGTAGACAAAAAGAATGGAAAGCTCAGAATTTGCCTGGATCCAAGAGATCTAAACAGAGCAATAAAGAGAGAGCACTTCAAGCTTCCTACACGTGAGGAAATCATGTCACAGTTTGCAAATGCAAAGTATTTCAGCAAGTTAGATGCATCATCAGGATTTTGGCAGATGAAATTGGACGAAGCAAGTTCAAGACTGTGCACGTTCAACAGTCCATTTGGCAGATACAGATTTCTAAGGTTACCATTTGGCATTGCCTCAGCTCCTGAAGTGTATCACAAAACTATCCATATGATCTATGAGCACCTGGAGGGAGTTGATACATCAATGGATGACATCATAGTATGGGGAACCATGAGAACTGAGCATGACGAGAGACTGAAAAAGGTGCTAGAAGCAACAAGGAAAACAAACCTGAAGCTGAATAGAGAGCAATGCCAGCTCGGGGTGACAGAACTGACATTCGTGGGAGATATCCTTAGCAGTGAGGGCATCAGACCAGATCCCAGAAAGGTGTCCGCCATTGAGAATATGCCAAAGCCACAATGCAAAAAGGATGTGCAGAGGTTTAATGGAATGATCAACTACATGGGGAAATTCATATCCAACCTCTCAGAAAAGATGGTGCCACTGAGAAGACTAACTGAAAAGAACATAGAATGGGAATGGAATCATGAGCATGAGAAGTCATGGAGCGATCTAAAGAAACTGCTCACAGAGGAACCAGTTCTGAGGTTTTATGACCCAGCGAGACCCATCAAGATATCATCAGATGCATCACAGAGTGGGCTCGGTGCCGTTCTTCTGCAACAATATGACTACTGGCAACCTATTGCATATGCATCGCGCTCAATGACAGACGCGGAGATGCAATATGCTCAAATAGAAAAGGAGCTGCTCAGCATCACATACGCCTGTGAAAGATTTCACCAGTTTGTGGCAGGACAAGCAATCAGTGTAGAGACTGACCATAAGCCCTTGATTGCATTGTTCCAAAAGCCACTAAATAGCTGTCCGCTTAGAATACAAAGAATGATGATCAGGCTGCAACGCTATACACTGAATGTTGCGTACACACCGGGTAAACTGATGTATACAGCAGACACGTTGTCCAGAGCTGTTGACCCAAGTGAGCCCGCAAACACCACAATGGATGAAAAAGTGAACGCCTACGTGGACATGATCACAAGTGCACTGCCCATAGCAGATGCAAAAATGGAGCTCATAAAGACTGAGAGAAACAAAGATGAAACAATGAGACGACTGAGGAAAAGCATCTTGGATGGATGGCCCAACATGAAGCAAGGCTGCTCACCTGGCGTGGCAGAATGCTGGAACTGCAGGGTGGAACTATCAGTGGTCGAAGACATCATCTACAAAGGAAGTAAAATAGTTATCCCAAAGAGTCTGAGAAAAGAGATGCTAAAAAGGATCCATGGAGGACATCTGGGAATCGAAAAGAGTAAGAAAAGAGCACGAGAGGTGATGTACTGGCCACGAATCAACCAAGATGTGACAAATGAGGTGTCAAACTGCACAATATGCCTGAGATATGGAGCAAGCAATCTGGTAGAACCACTAAAGCCACACCAGCGCCAGACAGACCTTACCAGAAGGTAGGCGCTGACCTATTCGTATGACAAGGGAAGGACTATCTTGTAGTCACAGACTATTTCTCCCTGTATCCAGAGGTTGGTAGACTGTACACCACCACTGCAGATGCTGTGATAACATGTATGAAAGCCATATTCTCCAGACATGGCGTGGCAAGCGAGGTCTTCAGAGACAACGGACCCCAGTTTTACAATGCAAGTTTCCGACACTTTGCCAAAGAGTGGGACTTTGTCCACACAACGTCAAGTCCTCACTATCCACAGTCCAATGGACTAGTGGAAAAATTGGTCCAGACAGTGAAAAGACTGATGTACAAGACAAAAGACGGTGGAACTGACTTCTACCAGAGCATGCTTGTATACCGCACAACGCCGCTCGAGTGTGGTATGTCACCAGCCCAACTCCTTATGGGACGTATGCTAAGGTCAAACCTACCCATCCCGGAGAACCTCCTGAAAACAAAAGAGGGGGAGAAAGTGAGGAAGTTCAAAGAACAACAAAAAGAAAAGCAAAAGTACTACTATGACAGAGGAACACAAAACCTACCTGAACTCCACACTGGTGACCAAGTAAGGTTCAAAGACAAAACAAACACATGGACTCAGAAGGGAACTGTCCTGAATGAAGTTTAACCAAGATCATACACCATTCAGACAGATGAGGGTGCTGTTCTGAGAAGAAATCGTCGCGATCTTCTCATGGGACCAGCCACAGCAAGTCAAAAGACTGATACTGTTGAACAACCTGGTCACACAGCTGAGAACACAATGTGGTAAACCACGTTCACTATCGTATCACTGTTAGTAGTTAGCACTGTTCACCACTGTTCGTTATAACTGTATCACTGACCACTATTGTATCACGGTACGAGGTCGCCTCTTGCCACACTGCTATACCTGGGATGACCACTGCCGACTCCGCCTTGGCTCCACCCACCAGGCCAGGTATAAAGGTGAGCGACTGGCTGGTATTCCTCCTGCTTGGATCGGATCACCCACGAGAGTGGGCTCTGTTATTTAGTCAATAAAAACCTTTAGTCACCTTCGTAACTCTTCGCCTTTTATTGGAGGAATTGATAGGTATATCACACATCATCTGAGGCAACAACTCAGATTCAAGGACAATCAATCAGAAAATCCTCAAGATGCGTGAAGCCTCCTGAGAGACTCATTGAGCAAATTTAAGGACTATTGTTACAGAAGGAAGTAATGTTATCTTATTCTTTCTTCAAGTTCTAGTGTATTTACATATTTCATGTGCACACACAAAGCAAGGTTAAAAAACCTTGATCATGATAATGATAATGTAAGTTCATTAAGTGTTACAGTTAAAATGCAGATTAATACAAAGAAAACATGTTGTTAGTTAAAAGTAAAATACTTTTGTTTTAAGAAAGGGAGATGTAATGATATCAGCAAATAGTGATGGTATTTGCCTGTTTGATTATGATGCCTTACCAGCATATTTGCATGTATTGATTACTTATGCCTGACCAGCAAAGGTCATGTGAGAGACAAGCAGTTTAAGTTTAGTTTCAGTTTTGTTCTAGATGGATCCCTAGCATGGTGTCTTCTGTAATGCTGTTTAAACTGAGTTGAACATACTTTAGATTAAAAGACATTCTCTTTCATAAATGTCTCGTCATTGAACCCACAAAGAAATCAATACAGGGAGGGCTCCAGAAACTGGAAGGGCCGTTCGTCAGAGGCTCATAAGTATTCGGTTCTAGGCCCCTCGGACGGAATGGTGGCTGTGATTTGAACAGCACCCTCCAGTTCACTGTAAACCTATGAAGGCATCGATGAATGTAAATAGTGTACAGGTCGATTGTAAATAAAACTTTTTCTTTATTTTCAAACAAGTGCTTCCTTCCAGCATGACAACATAATGGCAACAGAAATCATAACTAACAAACTAACAGATAACTGTGTGGCAACCCGGTGAAACTAACCAAACCATAACAAACAAACACAACAGGTGTGGACTGCCTTATAACCGGAAAAAGAGACATCTTAGCACCTCCCTCTACTGCTGACCCCTTGATGGACCCCTCTTACGAGGTCGGCCCCTTCCCTCCCTGCAGCTCCTCCGTAATTGTACCCCAGTGGCTGCGTCAAGGCTGGGGGACGCTTGCTGAGTGTCTGGAAGCGCTGAAGCCCCTGAGGGACGGCCTGGATGACCTCTGGGCTTGGAGGTTCCGCAAGCAGGCTGCTCCAACTGGGCATGTCTGCTAGCAGTGTGCTGCGCAGGTGGTGGCAGCTGCTCTGCTGACGTGCCAGCGGTGGCATCAGGACTGGTCACATGCAGAGAGAGGACACCTGCACCGTTGTCGGCCGACACACTGGCACTCTGACGGTGCCACACCGGACCATCCTCCGCTATCGACTGCTCCATAGATTCATGGCATGCTGTGGTGCTGCAAGGGCCTGGGGTGATCCTGCCTGATGCAGCTACAGTGGCAGCAGTGAGTGTTCACGTGGCCTCAATCTGCGTGTGGACGAGGCCAGCAAGTGACTGCGTGGCAGCAGTGAGGACCTGCGTGTCAGGTGCCTGTGCTTCGGAGAAGCCATGAACAGTCCTTTCCACTGCCTCGGACAAGGCCAGAACAGTCCTTGCCACTGCCTCGGACAAGGCCGGACCAGTCCTTTCCACTGCCTCGGACAAAACCGGAACAGTCCTTTCCACTGCTTCGGACAAGGCCGGAACAGTCCTTTCCACTGCCTCGGACAAGGCCGGAACAGTCCTTGCCACTGCCTCGGACAAGGCCGGAACAGTCCTTTCCACTGCTTCGGACAAGGCTGGAACAGTCCTTTCCACTGCCTCGGACAAGGCCGGAACAGTCCTTGCCACTGCCTCGGACAAGGCCGGAACAGTCCTTTCCACTGCCTCGGACAAGGCCGGAACAGTCCTTTCCACTGCCTCGTACAAGGCCGGTACAGTCCTTTCCACTGCCTCGGACAAGGCCGGAACAGTCCTTTCCACTGCCTCGTACAAGGCCGGTACAGTCCTTTCCACTGCCTCGGACAAGGCCGGAACACTCCTTTCCACTGCTTCGGACAAGGCCGGAACAGTCCTTTCCACTGCCTCGGACAAGGCCGGAACAGTCCTTTCCACTGCTTCGGACAAGGCCGGAACAGTCCTTTCCACTGCCTCGGACAAGGCCGGAACAGTCCTTTCCACTGCCTCGGACAAGGCCAGAACAGTCCTTTCCACTGCCTCGGACAAGGCCAGAACAGTCCTTTCCACTGCCTCGGACAAGGCCGGAACAGTCCTTGCCACTGCCTCGGACAAGGCCGGAGCAGTCCTTGCCACTGCCTCGGACAAGGCCGGAACAGTCCTTGCCACTGCTTCGGACAAGGCCGGAACAGTCCTTGCCACTGCTTCGGACAAGGCCGGAACAGTCCTTGCCACTGCCTCGGATAAGGCCGGAACAGTCCTTTCCACTGCCTCGGACAAGGCCGAAACAGTCCTTGCCACTGCTTCGGACAAGGCCGGAACAGTCCTTTCCACTGCCTCGGACAATCCCTGGACAGACCTTTCCATTGCTGCCCCGAAGTCCTGGACAATCCTTTCCATTGCTGCCCCAAAGTTCACCACACTCTTTGTCAATGTGTCGATGGGCTCAGGCATCCTCCCCACTGCAGCCATAAGCTCAGTGTGCCTGAGTCGGGCCTGGGCGCTCATTTTGGCAAGGCACTGCACCTCCTCTGCACTCTGTGCAGCAGTCATGGTGGCCTGCCTCACCCTCCGGGGAGACGGCCCCCGAGCGTCCATACCCCCCCGCGCTTTGCTGCAGGCCGCTGGTCCCTGCAATTGGCTCCTCATCAGAGCCCCCCCCTCCCCTCAAGGGAACTACTATCCCCAGTCTCCACATGCGGTGGCTCCCCTGAGGCTGGCACGGATGGTCCGGCTTCCTCCTGGTCGTCGCCTCCGGAGGCACTTGCACTGGCGGCTTGAGGGGCGGGCTCCTGAGCTGGTGATGCAGCATCTGAAAGCAGGGAGGTTGAAGAGTGGCTTTAGCAAAAGGACAGTTTGGCATCAAGGGATGCATCAGTGCGGCAATGCTATGACATGGGTCCACATTGAGAAAGCATGCTGGCGGGGGAAACAACTGAAAGGTGGCAGCTGTAATATATGAGAACCTTACCATTGCTCTGGACAATGGGGTCGGCAGCTGCAGTGGTGACAGGACCACTCAGACATCCTCCCACAATCTGGTGGACTCTCTCCTCGAGATCAGTCAGAGGCTCCACTTGAGGACAGCCTCCTCCGGTGCGAAACTGCTCCTTTCGGTTCCGTGCCAGCTTGGCCTGCAGGGCAAAGGACGGGAAGTGATGTAACATGATGCCCGGAGTTATCATCTCATGCCCCCCATGGTGGAAGAGCCCTTACATGATGCCCTGAGTGATGATCACATGCCCCCCATGGTGGAACAGCCCTTACATGATGCCCTGAGTCAAATGTGGATGTGTGTGACCAGAAAGGGCCATGGGTGCTTGCTGACAGATGGCCATTGGGGTATCGCGCACCCAGTAGCCATAAAGTCAGGTGCTCATGGAGGGATGCATGAGGTTACATTAACTCCACTCACCCTGACGACCCGAGTGAGGTCGTTGAATTTCTTCCTGCACAGGACAGGGCTCCTGGTTGCCATGCTGCTGGAGTTGACCCTCTGAGAAACATCCCTCCAAGCTCGTCGGTAGTCCTTATGATTAGGCCTCCTGCCATTGTCTGGGTATAGGATATCTCGCCGGCGTCCACTGCGGACACCAATTCCTCCAGAGGCTCAGTGCTGAAGCGCTCTACTCTCTGCCTCACCCTCTCCATCTGATCCAAGTTTTTTGCACCAGAGAAGGGCCTGCGCCAATTTGCAGGCCTACAAGGCGCAGAGTGTGGATGCTGGAGCTGCCTGACCCACCCCTTTAAGAGTTGGCCGGCGCCTGCAAGTCTCGTGGTCATGGGTAATTGAGAGCACCTGCGCTGCGACTGGACGCCCCGATATTGGGTTGCGCCGGCATGTTAGCGCCTTAGGTGCCCCGTGTAATGCCTGAACTCGCGCCTCAATCACCCTTGGGGCGATGCAACCCAATGTCGCATGAGGTGTCGATAAGTTGCACCTGGCTATAAAATTTGCGCTCCGCCAATTCTAACGCCCCAAGCGGGGCGAAACCCAATTTCTAGGCTTATGAGTTTAAGCATGTAACCTCCAGCCCGCTCTACCCTCAAGCCAATGGAAAAGCGGAGAAGGGGGTGCAGATTGTGAAAAGACTATTAAAGAAAGCAGCACACAGCAACACTGACCCATATCTGGCCATGATGTTGTACAGGGCGGCCCCGCTGGAAAGTGGCAAGTCTCCAGCTGAGCTCTTACTGGGTCGCAAAATCCATACTCGACTTCCCAGGCATGTCACACCTGATCACAGAGATGAGGTATGGGCAGACAAGGCCCGAAAACTTCAGCGGAAACAAATAAATGCTCCATGACCGCACAGCCACTGCACTAGTGCCTCTACAGGAGAAGGATGTAGTTCGCATTGAAGGGCCTGGGTCATGGAATCAAAGAGCCACCGTTCTACAACAGGTTGCCCTCAGGTCATACAGTGTCATGACAGAAAATGGCAATGTGTACCGCAGAAATTGGAGGCACCTACTGAAAGCCACCGAGACCGATCAGCCACAGGAGGACAGAGAGGATGAGCTGATGATGGAAATCTGACAGAGTGACGAGGAGACGAGGGCAATGCCACAAAGTGATGAAGTACACAGGGGTGACAATGAGACAAGGAATCCGTGTGGTACAGACATGAACTTAATGGACACAACTGGGTTGGCCCAGCAAATACCCGTTCAGCTACGCAGGTCACAGCGCACCAGAAAGCCTGTCGTTAGACTCGACCTGTAGACAAGGGAAAGACTGTAAACAGCTAATGGACTTCTGGGTGTGGGTAGTGTTTATATGTACCGGCAGTTATTGCAAGGTATAGTTACACTGACAGTTTTTACATGTTGTTAATAGTAATTAATAGTAGTTACACTGACTGTTTTTATATGTTGTTAATATGTGTTCTATGTGTTATGTTATGTTATGGTGTTTACTGTTTATGTCATCGTTGAGGGGGAAAGATGTACAGATAGCTGTAGCTGTAGTAAAGACAGCTGCTTGATGGTAGCTGTAGTAAAGACAGCTGCTTGACGGCAGTCGGATAAATAGGAAGCCATCTTGGCCATGCGGCAGTACTACACGAGCTGGCACTGACTCAAGACCTAATAAAGAGTACTCAACGATATCTACTCGTAAGCCTCTTAATACTACGATACAAGATAACATTACAACAACCAGCGCTAAACAACCAGCACTAAACAACCAGCACTAAACAACCAGCACTAAATAACCAGCACTAAACAACCAGCACTAAACAACCTGCACTAAACAACCTGCACTAGAGAACCACCACTAAACAACCTGCACTAAACAACCAGCACTAAACAACCAGCGCGAAATAACCAGCACTAAACAACCAGCACTAAACAACCAGCACTAAACAACCTGCACTAGAGAACCACCACTAAACAACCTGCACTAAACAACCAGCGCTGAACAACAAGCGCTAAACAACCAGCACAAAATAACCTGCGCTAAACAACCAGTGCAGAACAACCAGCACAATACTACCAGCGTTAAGCAACCAGCACTAAACATCCACCACTAAACAACCAGCGCTGAACAACCGGCACTAAACAACCTGCAATAAACAACCTGCGTTAAAGAACCAATACTAAACAACTGGTACTAAACAACTGGCACTAACCAACCAGCACTAAACAATAAGCAATAAACAACCAGAACTAAACAACCAGCGCTAAGCAACCAGCATTAAACAACAAGCAATAAACAACCAGCACTAAACAACCTGCGCTAGAGAGCCACCACTAAACAACCTGCGATAAACAACCAGTGCTGAACAACCAGCACAATAGTACCAGTGCTAAACAACCATCACTAAACAACCATCACTAAACAACCATCACTAAACAACCAGCACTAAACAACCAACTTTAAATAACGAGCACTAAACAACCAGCACTAAACAACCAGCACTAAACAACCAGCACTAAACAACCAGCAATAAACAACCAGCACTAAACAACCTGCACTAGAGAACCACCACTAAACAACCATCACTAAACAACCAGTGCTAAACAACCAACTTTAAATAACGAGCACTAAACATCCAGCACTAAACAACCAGCACTAAACAACCATCACAAAACAACCAGCACTAAACAACCAGTGCTAAACAACCAACTTTAAATAACGAGCACTAAACAACCAGCACTAAACAACCGGCACTAAACAACCATCACTAAACAACCTGTGCTAGAGAACCACCACTAAACAACCAGCAATAAACAACCAGCACTAGACAACCTGCGCTAGAGAACCAACACTAAACAACCTGCACTAAACAACGTGCACTAGAGAACCACCACTAAACAACCTGCACTAAACAACCAGCGCTGAACAACAAGCGCTAAACAACCAGCACTAAACAACCTGCACTAGAGAACCACCACTAAACAGCCTGCACTAAACAACCAGCGCTGAACAACAAGCGCTAAACAACCAGCACTAAACAACCTGCACTAGAGAACCACCACGAAACAACCTGCACTAAACAACCAGCGCTGAACAACAAGCGCTAAACAACCAGCACAAAATAACCTGTGCTAAACAACCAGTGCAGAACAACCAGCACAATACTACCAGCGCTAAGCAACCAGCACTAAACATCCACCACTAAACAACCAGCGCTGAACAACCGGCACTAAACAACCTGCAATAAACAACCTGCGCTAAAGAACCAATACTAAACAACCGGTACTAAACAACTGGCACTAACCAACCAGCACTAAACAATCAGCAATAAACAACCAGAACTAAACAACCAGCACTAAGTAACCAGCATTAAACAACCAGCAATAAACAACCAGCACTAAACAACCAGCGCTAAATAACCAGCACTAAACAACCAGCACTAAACAACCTGCACTAAACAACCTGCACTAGAGAACCACCACTAAACAACCTGCACTAAACAACCAGCGCTGAACAACAAGCGCTAAACAACCAGCACAATAGTACCAGTGCTAAACAACAATCACTAAACAACCATCACTAAACAACCATCACTAAACAACCAGCACTAAACAACCAACTTTAAATAACGAGCACTAAACAACCAGCACTAAACAACCAGCACTAAACAACCAGCAATAAACAACCAGCACTAAACAACCTGCGCTAGAGAACCACCACTAAACAACCATCACTAAACAACCAGTGCTAAACAACCAACTTTAAATAACGAGCACTAAACAACCATCACAATACAACCAGCACTAAACAACCATCACAATACAACCAGCACTAATCAACCAGCACTAAACAACCAGCACTAAACAACCTGCGCTAGAGAACCAACACTAAACAACCTGCGATAAACAACCAGTGCTGAACAACCAGCACAATAGTACCAGTGCTAAACAACCAGCACTAAACAACCATCACTAAACAACCTGCGCTAGAGATCCAACACTAAACAACCTGCGATAAACAACCAGTGCTAATCAACCAGCACAATAGTACCAGTGCTAAACAACCAGCACTAAACAACGATCACTAAACAACCATCACTAAACAACCAGCACTAAACAACCAGTGCTAAACAACCAACTCTAAATAACGAGCACTAAACAACCAGCACTAAACAACCGGCACTAAACAACCATCACTAAACAACCAGCACTAAACAACCAGTGCTAAACAACCAACTCTAAATAACGAGCACTAAACAACTTGGCACATTGGATCCAAAACTGGCTTAGTGGCAGAAGGCAGAGGGTGATGGTGGAAGGTTGTTTTTGTGACTGGAAGCCTGTGTCCAGTGGGGTACTGCAGGGATCGGTGCTGGGTCCTGTTACATCTGTGTATAAAAAGAAACGGACTGTGGAGAACGGTACAACAGGTGTTTACTCAACGTGGCTCAAACTGCAACTGATCTGTACAGATTACTACTCAGTTTTATATACAGATGTGGTCACTGCCGGTACTGCAGTATACTTGAGCTGTAAAACATAGTCCCCCCCTTAAAGGTATATACATTACAATTCCTCCCCTTTTAGATTAACAGTACCATAACACTCATTTAACAATTAAATATCAAACAAATTACAATTAACACTTTTAACATGCAACATTAGCTGAAAATAGTCTATTTATATATTCAGTCTTTGGGGAGGCTTCCTGATCCTTTCTGGATAGTGCCTTTCCCGAGTGTCTTGCTCTTGGTGCGGAGGCGATTCTGGCCCCCTGTCGTCGGTTGGTTCATCAGCTTCCGATGCTACTGTTTCTGGGGTAGATGCAACCTGTACGTCGAGTTCATCACCAGGTACGTATGGGCGAGGCATGGGGTTGACTTGTTCCTGTGACTCTAGGTTCTGGTCAGCATGGCGTCTCACGATGCTCTCCCCAACGTCCACTGTGTACATTAGTGGGCCCTGCCGTGCGCATATCGTTCCTGGCTGCCATTTTTCTGTTCGGTAGTCGCGGGCCAAGACTGGTTGCCCGACATTGAAGCTCCTTGTTGGCTTCTCATGGATGTGCTGGAATTGCTTACTCTCAACATCTCTTCGTACGTTTGGTCTGAGCAAATCCAGGCGAGATCTTAACCTTCGGTTAAAGAACATCATGGCTGGGGCCTGGTTGGTGACTGCATGTGTCGCATTCCGGTAGGCGAACAGGAAATTGTCCACCTTGTGCTGCAGCGGAATGTTGTCGTTGTACATAGCCTTTATTGCCTTCTTAAAGGTTTGTACGAACCTCTCAGCCAATCCATTTGTGGCTGGATGATACGGGGCGGATGTGTAATGCCTTACCCCATTCTTTTTCAAGAACCTCCGGAACTCTTCGGACACAAACTGTGGTCCGTTGTCGGAGCAAATCTGTTCTGGCAAGCCATTCCTGGCAAAATGGTCTGTAGGACTGCAATCGTTTTCTCCGTGGTGGTGGAGGATATTTTGATGACCTCAGGCCATTTCGAGTGCACATCCACGGCTATTAAAAACATTGGCCTAGAAATTCAGTTGGCTGCACCAGCCGTTAGCGCCTAAGGAGGAGTAGATCTCGAGCGCTAGGCGCTTAGCGCCCGGGCACAGCGCGATCTGCGCCTCGCCCCAACTTCAGTAGACATTTAGCGCCGGCGCAAAGTCATTGCGCGCGCTCATCTGCGCGCGCAGATCATGACGTCATTTCATCGTGCAATGCCCTTTGTGCGCCCGGAACCGGAACTTCACTCGCACCGCCCCATGGTGCGCCTGGCAGCCCGAACGACTGTGAAGTGGAACGGTACACAGCCGAGGCGGGCCGCGGGGAGCACAAATTAAAGGGCACTTACCCTGCACTATTAAGGGCAGCCATTTGGCAGCACTCACTCTTGTGCAACGGATTTTTGGAGAGAGACCAAGGAAGAGAGCTTACTGCTTTGGCCCAACACTAGGGCAGGTATTTTTGGCTTCAGGCCAGAGCTTTGCAATTCTCTTTGCCTTCATTGAGATCTCAGTGTTTGCCAGCATATTATGGGGGCTGCATTGGGTGCCAATGCTGAGTTTCAGCATTATGTCCAAAGGGCTCACAGACGCCGTGAGAGAGTGGCAGCCCTGGCTAGATGCAGAGGGGGCAACAGGCATGGGCAACGGAGGCCTTACCCACTCAGGGAATACCGCCAGCAGTTCTCCTATCTCAACATGTCTGCCGCGCAGTGTGTTAGGAGGCTGCGATTCAGAAGGGAGGTGGTTGCAGAGATCTGCCAGCTGCTTCACAGAGATCTGCGTCCACAGCTGAGGCACAGGACGTCTCTGTCGGTGGCAGTGATGGTGACGGTGGCTCTCAACTTCTATGCCACCGGCTCCTTCCAATCCGCTGCTGGGGACATCGCTAACATCTCCCAGTTCACCGTGCATTGCTGCATCCGTCAGGTGACCAATGCCCTTTTCAGAAGGAGACGTCAATTCATCTCCTTCCCCATGACCCTGGACAAGCAGCAGCAGCGTGCAGTGGGATTTGCAAGAATAGCGGGCTTCCCCATGGTGCAGGGTGCCATTGACTGCACGCATGTGGCTTTGCGGGCACCTCTGGAGCATGCCGAGGATTACCGCAACCGGAAGGGCTACCATTCCCTCAACGCACAGCTGGTGTGTGACCACAGGCAGCGCATCCTAGCTGTCAATGCCCGCTTTCCAGGCAGCAGCCACGATGCCTTTATCCTGCGACAGACAACTGTGGCTGACATGTTCCAGGCACAGCCTCACCCAAGAGGATGGCTTATCGGGGACAAAGGCTATCCTTTGTGTACCTGGCTCATGACCCCGCTCCGCGCGCCTAGGACCCCTGCTGAAGAGGCATACAACGAGAGCCATCAAGCGACCAGGAACATCATCGAACAAACAATCGGCGTCCTGAAGCAATGGTTCCGCTGTCTGGATCGCTCCGGTGGAGCCCTCCAGTATTCACAGGAGCGAGTCTCCCAATTCGTCGTCGTTTGCTGCATGCTGCACAACCTGGCTATCTGCAGGACTCAGGCACTGCCACCTCACGTTGGACCACCACCTCAGGAGGAGGAGCAGGAGGAGCATGAGGAGGAGGAGGAGGAGGAGGAGTACCAGCCCAGGAGGGAGGCAGAAGGTCCAAGGGCCGCCTGTCAGCGGCTTATTGAACGTCACTTCTAGGCCCCCTGTCAGGGAATGGCTTGTGCCAATGAAAGAATATGATTGCAGCCGCTCCACAAGCCCTCAGCCGGTTAAGTCAACAAACACTTCAAAGATCAAACATGGACAATCTGAATAAAGAAAATGGTTTATTGTACAAACTCAGGGCCCTACCCACATGAAAACCAAAAACAGACGAAACCCCCAAAAAACACTCACACACATGACTCACTCCCACAACCTGGGGAGGATTAACAAAAGATGTAAACAAAAATGGCCTTCATCCTCAGCCTTCACAAAACACCCATTCCCAAAAACAAAACATTTGGGCGCACCCTCTACTTTGTGGCCCGCGAGGGCGATGCCTTCTGCAAACTTTTGCGGCCCCTGCATGCCCTGCTGCTCCTCCTCAAAGTGAGCCCAGTGGCTGCTGCAAGGCTGGGGGAAGGCTCCTGAGGGGCACATGTCATGATGGCAGATGCCCTTGGGGGTCGGCCTAGATGAGGTCTGGCCCTCGAGGGGCCGGCTGGTGAATGATGCAGCTGTGGCTGGGCAGCATCAGTCGCTGCAGCAGCTCGTGGCAGCTCCACTGGGGGAGTGGCAGAGGCGGCTGGAGGAATGGGGGCAAGCTGGCGGATGGCAGGCGCTCGCTGGTCGCCTGAGACACTGGCACTCACCCAGGCCAGCACTGCAGCATGCGCAGCAATCTGCCGAGGGACAGACCGCTGTGCTGCTGCAGCGCGGCGGGTGCCCTGGCAATGCCTGGCTGACGCAGCGAGTATGGCAGCAGTGAGTGCCCGTGTTGCCCTGTTCTGTGACCGCATCAGAGCAGCCAGTGAGTGCACGGCACCACTGATCACCTGGCCACTCGCTGCCTGAGCTGCCCCGAATTCCGCCCGGCTCGCTGCCTGATCTGCCCCGAATTCCGCCAAACTCGTGGCCTGTGAGGCCCCGAATTCGGTCACACTCCGAGACAGGGACTCGATGGCCTCAGGCATCCATGCCACTACCCCCATGAGCTCCGTGTGCTGGCGCTCCGAGTTCGCGGAAATGTCCTCGAGGAGGCGCAGCTCCTCGGCGGTGACCGTCTCCGGACTGGAGGCCGGACTCTCCCTCTGGGGAGAAGGCCGCCGAGCTGCCCGACCCTTCCTGCATTGCTGGACACCGCTGGGCCCAGCAATTGGACTCCCCTCCGACCCTTCCCCCCTCTGGGGAGAAGGCCGCTGAGCTTCCACCCCCCTCCCGCGTTGCTGCAGGCCGCTGGTCCCAGGAGCTACACTCCCCTCCGACACTTCCACCAGGCTCCCCTCCAGGGAAGACGTGTCCCCTACATTGGCATGGCTTGCCGCGGCTGAGGGTTCCCCTGATGGGCCGCCTTCCTCTTCCTCCTCCTCCTCCTCCTCTTCTGAGGGGCTGTCACTGGCAACTTCAGGGACCTCCTCCTCACCATCGGAAAGCAGGAAGGCACAAGAGTAGCTTTAGAGTGAGGAGAGGGCGTCAGCGAGGGATGCATGAGTGGTGGCATTCAGCGCATTGGTCGGACAGTGGCAAAGGATGTAGATCTGATGCGCAAGTGGGACAAGAGAGGTCCAAAGGTGATGTACTTACCATTGGTGCCCAGAACAGGGTCGGCATCTCCAGATGCAACGGGGCCAATCACCCGGGCACCCATGATGCGCTCCACGCGCTGTTGCAGCTCGGTGAGCTGCTGGATCTGGGGTCTGCCTCCCCCGGTCTCAGTCCGGCTCCTCTTATTATTGGCCAGCTTGGCCTGCAAGAGAAAGGATGGCCTCTAAGTACAGTGTGTAGCCCTGATCTTGTGTGCACTGCCTCCCATGGTGGAATAGCCTGGCCAGTGTGTAGCCCTGATCTTGTGTGCACTGCCTCCCATGGTCGAATAGCCTGGCCTGTGTGTAGCCCTGATCTTGTGTGCACTGCCTCCCGTGGTCGAATAGCCTGGCCAGTGTGTAGCCCTGATATTGTGTGCACTGCCTCCCATGGTCGAATAGTCTGGCCAGTGTGTAGCCCTGATCTTGTGTGCACTGCCTCCCATGGTGGAATAGCCTGGCCAGTGTGTAGCCCTGATCTTGTGTGCACTGCCTCCCATGGTCGAATAGCCTGGCCAGTGTGTAGCCCTGATCTTGTGTGCACTGCCTCCCATGGTCGAATAGCTTGGCCAGTGTGTAGCCCTGATCTTGTGTGCACTGCCTCCCATGGTCGAATAGCCTGGCCAGTGTGTAGCCCTGATCTTGTGTGCACTGCCTCCCATGGTCGAATAGCCTGGCCAGTGTGTAGCCCTGATCTTGTGTGCACTGCCTCCCATGGTCGAATAGCCTGGCCAGTGTGTAGCCCAGATCTTGTGTGCACTGCCTCCCATGGTCGAATAGTCTGGCCAGTGTGTAGCCCTGATCTTGTGTGCACTGCCTCCCATGGTCGAATAGCTTGGCCAGTGTGTTAAGTGCAGAATGTGCAATTGATGTTCATGACTGTCCCATAGCTGCTGCATGAGTGCTGGCCATTAGGGCTTTCAGGTCCCTTTGCCCATAATGTGAGGTGCACATGCAAGGATGAGGAGGACACTGGAAAGGGTACTCACCCTGACAATCCTGGCGAGGTCATTTAGCTTTTTGCGGCATTGTACAGAGCTCCTGGGGACCTCACTGTTGGATGACACCCTGGTGGCGACATCCCTCCAGGCTTTCCGGTAGACGCGGGCCGTCGGCTTCTTCCCATTGTCCGGAAACAAGATATGGCGTCTCTTCTCCACAGCGCCAACCAGCACCCTCAGATCATGCGCTGAGAAGCGCTGCGCTCGTTCACGGGCCTTCTCCATCCTTTCAGGCGCTATTTGGGTCCAGCAGCAGTGTTCAGGCCTAGCTGGAGGGCTGCAGTGTCCAGGGCGTGGCAGCAGACCAACTCGACCCTTCCCCCTTAAGAGCTGGCCGGTGCCAGGGTGTCTGCTGTCAATCAAGAAATGACCGCACCTGCGCTGCGCCCGGCCTCGGTGGTATCGCTCAGCACCGCCGGCTTAGCGCCTAAAGATAGTCGTGCATTGCCAGTTTTAGCGCTCGAGCAAACTCTTAGGGCGAAGCTACTGAATATCGACGAAGTGGCCTCGACTTTGCGCCGGGCGCAAACTTTAGCGGCCGCCCGACTTTACCGCCCCAAAAGTGGCTATAATGAATTTCTAGGCCATTGAGTCCATGAATGGACCAGCAAAATCAATATGCACCCGTTGCCATGGAGATGAGGGCCACTCCCACGGATGTAGAGGGGCCTGTGGTGGTGCATTTTGGACTTTCTGGCATCCTGAGCAGCTCTTGGTCAGGTCCTTGATTTGTTTATCGATTCCCGGCCACCACACATAAGCCCTGGCTAGGCTTTTCATTTTTATCCCTCCCAGATGACTCTCATGAAGCTCATTGAGCACTCTATCCCTTAACTTGGGTGGAATTACCACTCGGGATCCACACATCAAGGTCCCCAGGCACACTGACAGCTGTTCTCTCCTTGTCAAGAATGCTGGCAACAGTGAGTCACCATGTGCTGGCCATCCCTTCACCGTCAAATCATGTACCCGAGACAGTGTCGGGTCATTTTGGGTTTCCTTTTCGATACAAGCGTTAGTTACCGGTAGGTATTCAACTATAGTCGAATGGAATATTTCGACAGGATCCACTGCTGGTGCTTCCTCCGCAGTAGGCAGTGGCAGGCGTGATAGCCTATCAGCATTTCCATGCTGTTTCGTGCCCTTATATGCAATCTCATAGTGGTGCGCCCCTAGAAAAAGTGACCACCTTTGTAGTCGTTGCGCAGTCATCACCGGAACGCCCGTCTTCGGATTAAAAATGGAGACAAGAGGCTGGTGATCAGTCAGCAAGGTGAATTTCTGCCCGTGCAGATAGTGATTGAACTTTTTCACTCCCCACACTAGGCTGAGTGCCTCCCTGTCAATCTGGGCATAGTTACGCTCGGCTGAGTTTAGTGATCATGACGCAAAGGCTATTGGCCTCTCTTAGCTGTCCGAGAATTTGTGCGACAGCACCGCTCCAATGCCGTAGGGTGGCGCATCACATGCTAACCGAATTGGCAATGCTGGGTTGTAATGGGCCAATACCTCTTTCGATGTGATTAGTGTTTTGCTCTTCTGGAAAGCTCGTCTACATTCGTCACTCCACTTCCATGGCACCCCAGTTTGCAGTAGGGTGTTCAGTGGGTGTAGTATTGTAGACAAATTTGGCAAGAACTTATGGTAGTAGTTTACCAGCCCGAGGAACGACCTCAGTTGTGACACATTTTCCAGTGCTGGAGCCTTGACTACTGCCTCAATTTTCTCTGGGGACTTATGTAACCCCTCTTTATTGATAACGTGGCCACAATACGAGATCTGTTTTCTAAAACACTCGCATTTGGGGCGGTTAGCTCGGAGCCCATATTCCTGCAATCTAGCGAGCACCTGCTCCAGGTTGGCAAGGCGATCACTGTCATTTTTGCCCGTGACCAGGATGTCTTCCAAATAACACTGGGTCCCCGGTATCCCTTGCAGGACTTGTTCCATTGCCCTCTGCCAAATAGCCGGAGCTGATGCTACCCCGAATACCAGCCGGTTGTATTGGTAGAGAGCTTTATGTGTGTTGATTGTGAGGTATTTTTTTTATGCTTCTTCTACCTCCATTTGCAGATATGCCTGGGCCAGATCAATCTTAGTGAAGCGTTTCCCTCCAGATAGCGAGGCGAAAATATCTTCAATCCGCGGAAGTGGATATTGTACGGCATGAAGGACCGGGTTCACTGTTACCTTGAAGTCCCCACAGATGCGAACCTTCCTTGGTTCCCCAGGTGTGCTGCTCAATGACTTTTTCATCACAGGGACAATGGGTGTAGCCCACTCGCTCCAGTCTACCTTGGACAGTACATCTGAACGTTCCAGACTCTTGAGCTCTGCTTCGACGGCTGGGTGGATCGCATAAGGTACCGGTCTGGCCTTTAAAAATTTTGGGCTTGCGTTTTCTTCATTTTAATCGTCGCTGTCATGCCTTTTAGTGTTCCGAGTCCTTGCTGGAACACTTCTTTCGCGTCAGTTAGGATCTTTGACAGTCGCCCAGGTGTGACATCGTCATCCTTTTGTCAGCCACAGTCAGTGCCTGTATGGAATGCCTATCCAGTTTTATTTTCTGGATCCATTCACGCCCCAGTAATGGTGGTCCTCCATCTTGCAATACATACAGGTCTAGTTTTGGTGTTTCCTTACCGTTATATATAACGGTCACCCTTATTTTTCCTTTGGGGTAGACTTTTTGCCCCATGTACATCTTCAAAATAATTTTTGTGTCTCTCAAGGGTATGTGTGAGAATAGCTGCTCGTAGTCCCGTCGGTTTATGACTGTTAGGGCTGATCCTGTGTCCAATTCCATCTTTACCTGGACTCCTGCTATCTTGAGAGTGACCCAAATGTTTCTGTGACCCTCCGTTTTGATCACATTATGTAGTTGCAGACAACTCAGTTCCCTGCTTTCGGAGTCGTTATCACTCTTTTGTTCATCTGAACTATTCTCCGTTATCTTATATACCTTCTTGTACTTCCCTTTGGTCGGTTTCTTATTGCTGGTTTTCTTTCCCGACCTGCAGACTCGTGCTATGTGTCCTACTTTTCCACACTGTCTGCACACTTTGTCTTTGAACCAGCAATCATTCTGGTCATGTGTTGTTCTGCCGCAGCAATAGCACTTCTCTGTTCCATATGACATTTCGTTTGTGCCCTATTCTTGCGGTCTCTGTTGTATCTCTGCAGCGCCCCGTGCTGCTGCCTCATATGATACCGCAATGCTGAAAGCCTTTTCCAGCGTAAGGTCCTTTTCAGATAAAAGCCGTTTCTGGGTTCCTTCACTTTGAAGCCCACACACAAACTTGTCCCTTAAGGTATCTGCCAGTCCCGCTCCAAACTGGCAGTGTTTCGATAGTTTGCGCAGTTCTGTTAAATAATCAGCATTGCTTTCATCCTTATGCTGGTTCCGTTTGTGAAACTTGAATCTTTCTGCTATCAGCAGCGGTGTGGAGTTTAAATGTTGCTTTAGTATCGTTACTATGTCTTCAAAACTCTTTTCCATTGGCTTCATTGGGGTTACCAGATTTCGTAATAAACCATACGTCTTTGCACCCATTAAATTTAACAATACCGACGCTTTCTTGTCATCTAACAACTCATTTGCCTTGCAGTACACCTCTATTCGTTCGACATATGTTGTCCAATCTTCGACTTCATTGTCAAATGCGGTGATACTGCCACTCTTTGTCATTTTGGGTGTGGTTTAAAATGGCATCTCCCAATGGCTTAAAATGGTGTCTCCCGCGCTTTCCTTCCTCTTCCGCTGCTGCCGACGCTGCTCGCGGCGGTTCTCGTGGCAATGTCGGCACCCTGTAGGTTTTGCGCGCTTCCCTCTCTCCCTCTTTCCGATGCTGCTCGGCCCCTGAACACCGGCTGCGCCCTGTGCACTCTGCCCTCTCTCTCTCTCACGTCGATGCTGCTCGGCCCTTTGCTGTGCCGCTCGGTCGGGCTCTAGCCCACCGCCGTCCGGGAAGGGTCTGCGCACTACCTGTTGCCACTCCGTTTCGCTGGACCACCTCGACTGGAAAGCCAAGCCTTGCTCTTGACAGCCTCCCCCGCAATTCTCGAGTCTCTGCTGGATGACTGGGTGGTTGCCCGTGGTCGACGCCCGAGTCTCTGGCCTTGACCTCCAATCCACTGATCTCCAGGAACGAATCCCCGGGAGGTGATGCAGAGTTGCAGGTAGGTTTGAACCTGCCTCGTCGCCAATGTTACGTCCGTGTATAATAAGAAACAGACTGCGGAGAACGGTACAACAGGTGTTTACTCAACGTGGCTCAAACTGCAACTGATCTGTACAGATTACTACTCAGTGTTATATACAGGTGTGGTCACTGCCGGTACTGCAGTATACATGAGCTGTAAAACATAGCCCCCCCCTTAAAGGTATATACATTACAGGTCCCTTGCTATTTGTGGTCTACATTAATGATTTGGATGTGAATGTAACAGGTATGATCAGTAAGTTCTCAGATGAAACGAAAATTGGTGGGATGGTAAATAGCGAGGAGGGAAGCCTCAGGCTACAGGACAATATAGATGGGTTGGTCAGATGGGCGGAACAGTGGCAAATGGAATATAACCCTGAAAATTCTGAGGTGATGCATTTTGGATGGACTAACAAGGCAAGGGAATACACAATGAATGGTAAGACCCTAGGAAAGACAGAGGATCAGAGGGACCTTGGTGTGCATGTACATAGATCCCTGAAAGCAGCAGAACAGGTGGATAAGGTGGTTAAAAAGGCATATGGGATACTTGCCTTCATTAGCCGAGGAATAGAATATAAGAGCAGGGAGGTTATGATGGAACTGTACAAAACGCTGGTAAGGCCACAGCTGGAGTACTGTGTACAGTTCTGGTTGCCACACTATAGGAAGGTAGTGATTGCTTTGGAGAGGGTGCAGAGGAGATTTACCAGGATGTTACCTGGGCTGGAGCGCTTCAGCTATGAAGAAAGACTGGACAGGCTGGGGTTGTTTTTCTTGGAGCAGAGAAGGCTGAAAGGGGACCTGATTGAGGTGTACAAAATTATGAGGGGCATAGATAGGGTAGATAGAAAGGAACATTTCCCCTTAGTAGAGGGGTCAATAACAAGAGGGCATAGAATCACGGTAAGGGGCAGGAGGTTTAGAGTGGATTTGAGGAAAAACTTTTTCACCCAGAGGGTGGTTGGAATCTGGAACTCACCACCTGAAAGGGTGGTAAAGGCAGGAACCCTCACAACATTCAAGAAGCATTTGGATGAGCACTTGAAATGCCATAGCATACAAGGCTACGGACCAAATGCTGGAAAATGGGATTAGATTAGACAGGGCTTGATGGCCGGCGCGGACGCGATGGGCCGAAGGGCCTCTTTCTGTGCTGTATAACTCTATGGGGGAGAAATTCGATTGTTAGCACCACCGATTAACACCTAAAGAGGCCGAGAAGTGGGGCGCTAGCCAATATCCGGGTGGGCGCAGGGCACCTAGCGCCTCACCCCATATTGAGCATGCATTTAGCGCCGGCACTAAATCTTAGCGCCCGCTCATGGGCGCAGGCTGATTATGATGTCATTTGAGTGTGCAACGCATTTTGGGCACACCGGACAGGAAATTCAGTGGCGCCCCCCTCCGTAGCGCCTGGCGCTAATAGTGACAGCTTACCTGGACCTTACCAAGTCGCTCTCGGGCTGGAGGAGCGTTATTTAAAGGGGACTGGTGTGGTTTAAAAGCGGCAGCCATTTTTGGAGCACAACTTCCTCGAGAGCTCCAAAGAGTTGCTGAGCTGCACACTGAGAGCCATTTGACCACTGAGCCAGCGCAGGCAGACGATCTTCAGCCTTCTGACCATCACCTTGCTGTTGGTGAGCCTTGACAACGGGGAACCTTCCTGTGGGCACTTATTATGGGGGCTGCATTGGAGGGGAATGTCCTGCTGCTGAATCATCTGGAAAGGGCACTGAGACGCTGGGAGAGGGGGGCGGGCATGGCCAGATGGAGGAAGGCCAGCAGACGTCGCCACAGCAGACCTTACGCTGGCAAGGTTTTCCGACAGCAGTTTTCCTACATGAACATGTTGGCGGAGCAGTGTGTCAGAAGGCTGCGATTTAGAAAGGAGGTGGTGACTGAGCTGTGCCAGCTGCTTCAGCCAGATCTGCAGCCTCAGATAAGGTGCAGAACATCTCTGTCGGTGGCTGAGAAGATGCCTGCTGGCCTGAACTTCTACGCGAGCGGCTCTTCTCAGGCTGCGCGTCAGAGGCTGATCAGAAGTAGCTTCTAGGCCCCTCTCACGGAATGCTTGCTGCCATTCCAAGAACAGGAATGGAACCGGTCTGATACCACCAAGCTTGTGAAGGGCAAGATGCATGTAAATAGCAGGCATGGACATTGTAAATGAAGAAAGTGTTTCATTACACAAAATGTGGTTCCTTCAAACATGAGAAAGCTATGGCAGCAGAAAGCAAAACTAATACACTGACACATAACTGCTCTCACACCCGGGAGACTGTCCAAAACATAAGTCACATTCCGACCATCTTCCTTGGCCTTGATTCCACTGCGCCAACCAAAGCATCCAATGCCCCATCAGTGAGGCGTTCCACCCTCTGCCTCACCCTTTCCATGTCTTGCTAGGCTGGTGCGCCACAGGTAGGCTCCCACCGCTTTGAAGGCCTACAAGGCAGTGAGTGTGTCTGGTGATGACAATTGACCTGCCCCTTTAAGAGCTGGCAGGTGCCAGTGTGTCTCAGTGAAAGTGATTATTGACAGCTCCTTCGCTGCGTCCCGCCGCCGCGAAATTGGGTTGCGCCGCCGGGTTAGCGCCTTAAGAGTAGCGTGCAGCGCCTGATTTAGCGGCGCAATCACCTTTAGGGGCGCTGCAACCCAATATCGCGCTGGGTGGCGCTAAACTGCGCCTGGCGCTAAACTTTGCGCATCGCCAGGACTAGCGCCCCAAACGTGGCTATACCGAATTTCTAGGCCTATGACTCTATGGCCTAGAAATTCGGTTGGTAGCGCCAGCGATTAGCGCCTAAAGAGCCCGAGAATTGGGGCGTTACCTAATGTTCGGGCGGGCGCAATGAGGATAGCGCCACCTCCCATATTGAGTATCCTTTTAGCGCCTGCGCTAAATCTTTGTGCGCGCCCGCGTGCGCAGGCAGATCATGACATAATTTCAGTGTGCAATGCCTTTTTGGCGCCCCTGACCGGATATTCGGTGTCGCCCGCAACCTTTCCGCCTGGCGCTATTAGTGATTGTTGGATGGAACGTTCCCAGGCCCTTCTCGGAGTCGGGGGGCGCTATTTAAAGGGGACAGCTCTAGTATAAAAGCTGCAGCCACTTGGCCTGTTCATTCTGATCGTTGCTGGAGAGAGTTGCTGACCTTCTGTTGCACAGTAATTTTCTGATTTAGTCTTCGGAGACTTGAGACCTGCAGCCCTGTCCGGAGCAGTTGGAGCGCTAGACATTACTGCGTCTTGCCCGTCTGGCATAACAATGGGAGCTGCTTTGGAGGGGAACGTCCTCATGGCCGGACATTTGGAAGGGGCACAAAGACGGCGGGAGAGAGGGCCGGGATTGGCCAGAAGGAGGAGGGGCAATGGAGGTCGCCCAATCCGACGAGACGCTGCGAGGGTTTTCAGGCAGCAGGTGTCATACCTCACCATGTCGGAGGAGCAGTGTGTTCGAAGGCTCAGATTCGGTAAGGAGGTTGTGCCTGAGCTGTGCCAACTGCTTGCTGAAGATCTGCAGCCGCGTCTACAGTGCAGGACCTCTCTGTCGGTGGCCGTCAAAGTGACTGTTGCCCTCAACTTTTACGCCAGCGGATCCTTTCAGTCAGCCACTGGGGACATCGCGAATATATCACAATTTGCAGTGCATTGTTGCATCCGGCAAGTGACAGCTGCCCTCTATAGAAGGAGGCGTGAATTAATCACCTTCCCTGTGACCCTGGAGAAGCAGGCGGAGCGCGCGCAGGGCTTTGCTGCTATTGCGGACTTCCCCATGGTGCAGCGGGCCATTGATTGCACACACATGGCTTTGCGGGCGCCATTACAGAATCCTGAGGAGTTCCGCAACCGCAAGGGGTTCCACTCCCTCAATGTCCAGCTGGTCTGTGGCCACCGGCAGATAATCATGGCAGTCAACGCACAATTCCCTGGGAGCAGCCACGATGCATTCATCCTGCGGCAGACCTCAGTTTCTGACCTTTTTGAGGGCCCGGCTCACCCACGAGGCTGGCTTCTTGGCGACAAGAGCTATCCTCTCTGCCCATGGCTCATGATCCCACTCCGTTTGCCTGTCACCCCGGCAGAAGAGCTTTACAACAGCAGCCATCAGGTGACCAGGAACATTGTGGAGCACACTTTTGGTGTGCTCAAACAGCGTTTCCGCTGTCTAGGCCATTCGGGGGGAGCCCTGCAGTACTCGTCGGAGCAAGTGGGTCGCATCGTCATCGTCTGCTGCATGCTCCACAACTTGGCCATTCGATGAACCCAGCCAATGCCAGCCGACCCTCAAGGTCCAGCAGAGCAGGCGGACGAGGAGGAGGAGGAGGAGGAGGAAGAGCAAGAGCAGGCGGACGAGGAGGAGGAGGAGGAGCATGCGGACGAGGAGGAGGAGGAGGAGGGGGAAGATGGGAGGGCTCCTGAAACTGGAAGGGCCGTCCGTCAGAGGCTCATAAGGACTCGGTTCTAGGCCCCTCTGACGGCATGATGGGTGTCATTCATACCACGCACTTCGGCTCGTACAAAGCCTATGAAGGCCACCATGATTGTAAATAGTTACGAGTACCATTGTAAATAAAAAAAATTCTTTATTGTCAAAAAGTGCTTCCTTCCAGCATAACAACGTCATGTCAACAGAAACCATAACTAACAAAATAACAGATAACTGTGTGGCAAAGCCGCAAAACTTAAGAAACCATCACAAACAATCACAGCAGGTGAGGGCGTCCTTGAATTTGGAGAAAGATACGTCTCAGCACCTCCCTCTACTGCTGGCCCCTTGATGGAGACCGACTTCTCTTTCGTGGTCGGCCCCTTCCCTCCCTGCAGCTCCTACGTAATTGAACCCCAGTGGCGGGGTCAAGGCTGGGGGATGCCTGCTGACTGTCTGGAATCGCAGAAGCCCCTGAGGGATGGCCTGGATGACCTCTGGGCTTGGAGGGTGCGGAAGCTGGCTGCTTGAACTGGGCATGGCTGGAAGCAGTGTGCCCTGCAGGTGGTGGCAGCTGCACTGCAGACGTTCCAGCGGTGGCATGAGCAATGGTCACCTGCCGAGAGAGGACACCTGCACCATGGTCGGACGACACACTGGCTCTCTGAGGGGACTGGTTCGGATCATCCACCACAATCGACTGCTCCACTGATTCATGGACTCCTGTGGTACTGGAAGGGCCCGGGGTGATCCTAGCTGATGCAGATAGGGTGGCAGCAGTGAGAGTTCGCGTTGCCTCAATCTGGGTGTGGACGAGGCCAGCAAGTGACTGCGTGGCAGCAGTGAGGACCTGTGTGGCAGGTGCCAGTGCTTCGGAGAAGCCCTGGACAGTTCTTTCCATTGCTTCAGACAAGGCCGGAGCAGTCCGTTCCACTGCGTCGGACAAGCCCTGGACAGACCTTTCCAGGGATTGTCCGAAGCTCTGAACAGTCCTTTCCATAGCGGCCTCGAAGCCCTGGACAGTCCTCTCCATTGCTGCCCCAAAGCCCTGGACAATCCTCTCCATTGCTGCCCCAAAGTCCAGCACACTCTTTGCCAGTGTGTCGATTGACTGAGGCATCCTCCCCACTGCAGCCATAAGCTCAGTGTGCCTGAGCCGGGCCTGGGTGCTCATTTCAGCAAGGCTACGCACCTCCTCTGCACTCTGTGCAGCAATCATCATGCCCTGCCTTGCCCTCCGGGGAGCCGGTGCCCGAACTTGCCTACCCCCTCGCGTTGCTGCAGGCCGCTTGTTCCGACAACTGGCTCCTCATCAGAGCCCTCCCCCTCCCCTCCAGGGAACTACTATTCCCAGTCTGCAGATGTGTAGGCTCCCCTGAGGCTGGAACGGATGGTCCGGCTTCCTCCTGATCCTCGCCTCTGGAGGCACTGGCACTGACAGCTTCAGGGCCCAGATCCCGAGCTGGTGATGCAGCATCTGAAAGCAGGGAGGTGGAAGAGTGGCTTTAGCAAAAGGACAGCTTGGCAGCAAGGGATGCCAGATTGCGGCAAGGCTATGACATGGCTCCACAGTGAGAAAGCATGCTGGCGAGGGGACCAAGTGGAAGGAGACAGTTGTAAAAGGTGAGAACCTTACCATCGCTGTCAACAATGGGGTCGGCAGCTGCAGTGGTAACAGGACCACTCAGACATCCTCCAAGAACCTGGTGCACTCTCTCCTCGAGATCCGTGAGAGTGACCACTTGTGGAGGTCCTCCACCGGTTTGAAGCTGGTCTTTGCGAATCTTCGCCAGCTTGGACTGCAGGGGAAAGGAGGGGAAGTTATGTTACATGAAGCCCTGAGTGATCATCTCATGCCCCCCATGGTGCAAGAGCCCTTACATGATGCCCTGAGTCAAATGTGGATGTGTGTGCCCAGAAAGGGCCATCAGTGCTTGCTGGCAGATGGCCAATGGGGCACAGGCCACCCTGTAGCCATAAAGACAGGTGCAAATGAAGGGATGCAGAAGTATGCAGAAACAACACTCACCCTGATGACCCGAGTGAGGTCGTCGAATTTCTTTCTGCATTGGACAGGGCTCCTGGTCACCATGTTGCTGGAGTTGACCCTCTGGCATACATCCCTCCAAGCTCGTCGGTAGTCCTTATGATTCAGCCTCCTGCCATTGTCTGGGTACAGAACATCTTGACGGCGCTCCACTGTGGCCACCAATTGCTCCAGAGCCTCATTGCTGAAGCGCTCCGCTCTCTGCCTGACCTTCTCCATTTGGTCCAAGGTTTTTGCGCCAGAGAAGGGCCTGCGCCGATTCTGAGGCCTACAAGGCGCTTAGTGTGGAAGCTGAGGCTGACTGACCCACCCCTTTAAGAGCCGGCCGGCGCCTGGAAGTCTCGTGGTTATTGGTAATTGAGAGCACCGGCGCTGCGCCCGTCCGCGCCGATATTGGGTTGCACCGGAAGTTTAGCACCTTAGGAGTCCCGTGCAATGCCTGAATTCGCGCCTCAATCACCTTTGGGGGCGATGCAACCCAATATCGCGCCAGGCGGCGATAAGTTGCGTCTGGCTATAAACTTTGCGCAGCGCCAATTCTAACGCCTCAAGCGGGGCTATACCCAATTTCTAGGCCTATGACTCTATAACCAGCACTAAACAACTGGCACTAAACAACCATCACTAAGCAACCAGCACTAAACAACCAGTGCAAAACAACCAACTCTAAATAACGAGCACTAAACGACCGGCACTAAACGACCGGCATTAAACAACCGGCACTAAACAACCAGCACTAAACAACCAGCACTTAACAACCAGCACTAAACAACCAACACTAAACAACTGGCACTAAACAACCAGCACTAAACAACCAACACTAAACAACTGGCACTAAACAACCGGCACTAAACAATCGGCACTAATCAACCGGCACTAAACAACCGGCTTTAAGCAACCATCACTAAACAACCAGCACTAAACAACCAACACTAAACAACCAGCAATTACCCACCAGTACTAAACAACCAGCACTAAACCAACAACACTAAACAACCAGCACTAAACAACCAGTGCTAAACAACCAACACTAAACAACCAGCACTAAACCAACAACACTAAACAACCAGCACTGAACAACCGGCGCTCAACAATCAACACTAAACAACCGGCGCTAAACAACCAGTACTAAACAGCCAGTGCTAAACAACCAACACTAAACAACCAGCACTAAACAACCGGCGCTAGACAACCAGCATTAAAAAACCAGAACTAAACAACCAGCACTAAACAAGCTGTGCTAAACATCTAGTACTAAACAACCAGCATTAAACAATCAGTACTAAACAATCTGTATAAAACAACTGGGTCTAAACAACCAGCACTAAATAATCAGCACTAAACAACCAGCACAAAACAACCGGCACAAAACAACCAGCACTAAACAAGCTGCGCTAAACATCTAGGGGGAGAAATTCGGTTGTTAGCGCCACCGATTAACGCCTAAAGAGGCCGAGAAGTGGGGCGCTAGCCAATTTCCAGGCAGGCGCAAGGCGCCTAGCGCCTCGCCCCATATTGAGCATGCATTTAGCGCCGGCGCTAAATCTTAGCGCCCGCTCATGGGCGCAGGCTGATTATGACGTCATTTGAGTGTGCAACGCCTTTTGGGCACACCGGACCGGAAATTCAGTGGCGCCCCCCTCCGAAGCGCCTGGCGCTAATAGTGACAGCTTACCTGGACCTTACCAAGTCGCTCTCGGGCTGCAGGAGCGTTATTTAAAGGGGACTAGTGTGGTTTAAAAGCGGCAGCCATTTTTGGAGCACAACTTCCTCGAGAGCTCCAAAGAGTTGCTGAGCTGCACACTGAGAGCCATTTGACCACTGAGCCAGTGCAGGCAGACGATCTTCAGCCTTCTGACCATCATCTTGCTGTTGGTGAGCCTTGACAATGGGGAACCTTCCGGTGGGCACTTATTATGGGGGCTGCATTGGAGGGGAACATCCTGCTGCTGAATCATCTGGAAAGGGCACTGAGATGCTGGGAGAGGGGGGTGGGCCTGGCCAGATGGAGGAGGGCCAACAGACGTCGCCACAGCAGACTTTACACTGGCAGGGTTTTCCGACAGCAGTTTTCCTACATGAACATGTCGGAGGAGCAGTGTGTCAGAAGGCTGCGATTTAGAAAGGAGGTGGTGACTGAGCTGTGCCAGCTGCTTCAGCCAGATCTGCAGCCTCAGATAAGTTGCAGGACATCTCTGTCGGTGGCTGAGAAGATGCCTGCTGGCCTGAACTTCTACGCGAGCGGCTCTTCTCAGGCTGCGCGTCAGAGGCTGATCAGAAGTAGCTTCTAGGCCCCTCTCATGGAATGCTTGCTGCCATTCCAAGAACAGGAATGGAACCGGTCTAATACCCCCACGCCTGTGAAGGGCAAGATGCATGTAAATAGCAGGCATGGCCATTGTAAATGAAGAAAGTGTTTCATTACACAAAATGTGGTTCCTTCAAACATGAGAAAGCTATGGCAACAAAAAGCAAAACTAATACACTGACACATAACTGCTCTCACACCCGGGAGACTGTCCAAAACATAAATCACATTCTGACCATCTTCCTTGGTCTTGATTCCACTGTGCCAACCAAAGCTTCCAATGCCCCATCAGTGAGGTGATCCGCCCTCTGCCTCACCCTTTCCATGTCTTGCTAGGCTGGTGCGCCACAGGTAGGCTCCCACCGCTTTGAAGGCCTACAAGGCAGTGAGTGTGTCTGGTGATGCCAATTGACCTGCCCCTTTAAGAGTTGGCTGGTGCCAGTGTGTCTCAGGGAAAGTGATTACTGACACCAGCTTCGCTGCGTCCCGCCGCCATGAAATTGGGTTGCGCCGCTGGGTTAGTGCCTTAAGAGTAGCGTGCAGTGCCTGATTTAGCGCCGCAATCACCTTTAGGGGTGCTGCAACCCAATATCGCGCTAGGTGGTGCTAAATTGTGCCTGGCACTAAACTTTGCACATCGCCAGGACTAGCGCCCCAAACGCAGCTATACTGAATTTCTAGGCCCTAGTACTAAACAACTAGCACTATACAATCAGCACTAAACAACCAGCGCTAAACAACCGGCGCTAATCAGCCAGCACAAAACAACCGGCACTAAACAACAGGCACTAAACGACCGGCAATAAACGACTGGCACTAAACAACCAGCACTAAACAACTGGCACAAAACAATCAGCACTAAACAACCAGCGCTAAACACCCGGCACTAAACAACCAGCACAAAACAACCAGCATGAAACAACCAGCACTAAACAACCAGCACTAAACAACCTGCACTAAAATACCGGCACTAATAAACTGGCACTAAGAAACAGGCACTAAACAACCGGCACTAAACAACCAGCACTAAACAACCTGCACTAAACAACCTGCACTAAACAAACAGCACTAAACAACAAGCACTAAACAATCAACACTAAACTACCATCACTAAATAACCGACAGCAAACAACAGGCACAAATCAACCTGCACTAAACAACCAGCTCTAAACAACCTGCGCTAAACATCCAGCACTAAACAACAAGCACTAAACAATCAACACTAAACAAACAGCACTAAACCAACAACAATGAACAACCAGCACTAAACAACTGGCACTAAACAAGCAGCACTAAACAAGCAGCACTAAACGACCGGCACTAAACGGCCGGCACTAACCGACCGGCACTAAACAACCACCGCTAAACAACCAGCACTAAAAAACCGGCACTAAACAACTGGCATTAAACAACCGGCTCCTACCAACCGGCACTAAACAACCAGCACTAAACAACCAGTGCAAAACAACCAACTCTAAGTAACGAGCACTAAACGACTTGCAGTAAGCGACTGGCACTATACAACCGGCACTAAACAACCAGCACTGAACAACCTGCACTAAACGACCAGTGCTAAACAACCGGCGCTAAACAACCGGCGCTAAACAACCACCGCTAAACAACCAGCACTAAAAAACCGGCACTAAACAACCATCACTAAACAACCATCACTAAACAACCGGCATTAAACAACCGGCAATAAACAACCGACTCCTACCAACCAGCACTAAACAACCAGCATGAAACGACCAGTGCTAAACAACTAGCACTAAAAAACCGGCACTAAGCAACCGGCACTAAACAACCAGCGCAAAACAACCAGCACTAAACAACCTGCACTAAACAACCAGCACTAAACAACCTGCACTAAACAACCAGCACTAAGCAACCTGCACTAAACAACCAGCACTAAACAACCTGCACTAAACAACCGGCACTAAACAACCGGCACTAAACAACCAGCACTAAACAACCTGCACTAAACAACCAGCACTAAACAACCTGCACTAAACAACCTGCACTAAACAACCAGCACTAATCAACCAGCACTAAACATCTGGCATTAAACAACCTGCACTTAACAACCAGCACTAAACTGCCATCACTAAATAACCGACAGTAAACAACAGGCACTAAACAACCTGCACTAAACAACCAGCACTAAACAACCTGCACTAAACATCTAGCACTAAACAACCAGCACTAACCAACCTGCGCTAAACATCTAGCACTAAACAGCCAGCACTAAACCAACAACACTAAACAACCAGCACTGAACAACCAGCGCTACACAATCAGCACTAAACAACCGGCGTTAAACAACCAGTACTAAACAGCCAGTGCTGAACAACCAACAGTAAACAACCAGCACTAAACAACCGGCGCTAAACAACCGGCATTATAAAACCAGCACTAACATCCTGCACTAAACATCCTGCACTAAACACCCTGCACTAAACAAGCTGCACTAAACATCTCGTACTAAACAACTAGCACTAAACAACCAGCACTAAACAATCTGTATAAAACAACTGGGTCTAAACAATCAGCGCTAAACAATCAGCGCTAAACAACCAGCACAAAACAACCGGCACAAAACAACCAGCACTAAACAAGCTGCGCTAAACATCTAGGCCTAGAAATTGGGTATAGCCCCGCTTGAGGCACTAGAACTGGCGGAGCGCTAAGTTTATAGCCAGACGGAAGGTATCGCTGCCTGGCGAGATATTGGGTTGCATCGCCCCCAAAGGGGATTGAGGCGCTAATTCAGCTACTGCACGGTGCTCCTAAGGCGCAAAAGTTCAGGCGCTACTCAATATCGACGCGGACGGGCGCAGCGCAGGTGATCTCAATTACGGGAAACCACAAGACTTCCAGGCGCCGGCCAGCTCTTAAAGGGGTGGGTCAGTCAGCCTGAGCTTCAACACCCAACGCCCTGTAGGCCTCAGAATCAGCGCTCGCCCTTGTCTGGCGTTAGAAACTTGTTCAGCATGGAGAAGGTTAGACAGAGAGCAGAGCGCTTCAGCATTGAGGCTCTGGACCACTTGGTGGTTGCAGTTGAGCGCCATCGAGATGTCCTGTATCCGGACAATGGCAAGAGGCCGAATCAGAAGGCTTACCGACGATCTTGGAGGGAGGTTGCTGTGAGGGTCAACTCCAGCAGCATGGCGACCAGGACCCCTGTTCAGTGCAGGAAGAAATTCAACGACCTCACACGGATCGTTAGGGTGAGTGATGGTTTAGCAAACTTCTGATTCCCTCCATCTGCAGCTGACTTCGGGCACCCTGTTGCAATGATGCCCCAATGGCCATCTGTCAGCATGCACCCATGGCCCTTTCTGGGCACACACATGGACAGATGTCTCAAGACCTCATGTAAGGGCTCTTGCACCATGGGGGGCATGCGATGATCTCTCAAGGCCTCATGTAAGGGCTCTTGCACCATGGGGGGCATGCGATGATCTCTCAAGGCCTCATGTAAGGGCTCTTGCACCATGGGGGGCATGCGATGATCTCTCAAGGCCTCATGTAAGGGCTCTTGCACCATGGGGGGCATGCGATGATCTCGCAAGGCATCATGTTACAGAACTTCCCCTTCTTTCCCCTGCAGTCCAAGCTGGCGACGATCTGAAAGGAGCAGCGTCAAACCGGTGGCGGACCTCCACAAGTGGTCACTCTCACGGATCTGGAGGAGAGAGTGCACCAGATACTTGGAGGACGTCTGTCTGGTCCTGTGATCACTGCATTTGTCGACCCCATTTCCAACAGCGAGGGTAAGACTCTCACCTTTTTCACCTGTTGCCTTCCACTTGGTCCCCCCACCAGCATGCATCCTCAGTGTGCAGCCATGTCAGAGCCTTGCCGCAATGTGGCATGCCTTTCAGTAAACCTGTCCTTTTGCTAAAGCCACTCTTCCACCTCCCTACTTTCAGATGAAGCAGCATCAACTCGGGCTCAACGCACTGAAGCTGCCAGTGCCAGTGCCACCGGAGGCGAGGACCAGGAGGAATCCGGACCAGCCGTTGCAGAATCCGGGGAGCGGACACATCTACAGACTGGGGATAGTAGTCCCCTGGATGGGAGGTGGGGGGGCTCTGAGGATGAACCAGTTGCCGGACCAAGCGGCATGCAGCAACGCACGGGGGATAGGCAAGTTCAGCCACCGTCTCCCCGGAGGGCAAGGCAGGTATTGATGACTGCTGCACAGAGTGCAGATGAGGTGCATTGCCTGGCTGAAATGAGCAAACAGGCCCGGGTCAGACACACGGAGCTGATGGCTGCAGTCGAGAAGATGCCTGAGTCAATAGATTCATTGGCTAAGAGTATGTTGGACTTCGGGGCAACAATGGAGAGGACTCTCCAGGGCTTTGGGGCAACAATGGACAGGACTCTCCAGGTCTTCGGGGCAACAATGGACAGGACTATCCAGGGCTTTGGCCCAACAATGGAGAGGACTGTCCATGGCTTTGAGTCGGCTATGGAAAGGACTGTTCAGGGCTTCGGACAATCCCTGGAAAGGTCTGTCCAGGGCTTGTCCGAGGCAGTGGAGCGGGCGGCACCTGCCTTGTCCGAAGCAATGGGAAGAACTGTCCAGGGCTTCTCCGAAGCACTGGCATCTGGCACACAGGTCCTCACTGTTGCCACGCAGTCACTTGCTGGGCTCCTCCACACCCAGATTGAGGCAACGCAATCTCTCACTGTAGCCACCCTCTCTGCATCAGTTAGGATCACCCCAGGCCCTTCCAGTCCCATACAAGGCCAGGAATCAGTGGAGCATGCAATTGTGGCAGATGAGCCGAGCCGCTCCCCTCAGATAGCCAGTGTGTCGTCCGACCATGGTGCAGGTGTCCTCTCTCGGCAGGAGTCCATTGCACATGCCAGCGTTGGGACGTCTGCATTGCAGCTACCACCACCTGCAGGCCACACTGCTTCCAGCCATGGTCACATCAAGCATCCTGCATCCGCACCCTCCAAGCCCAGAGGTCGGCCAGGCCGTCCCTCAGGGGCTTCTGCGCTTCCACACAGTCAGCAGGCGTCCCCAGCCTTGAGCCCGCCACTGGGGTCCAATTACGTAGGAGCAGCAGGGAGGGAAGGGGCCGGGCGTGAAAGAGAAGTCGTTCTCCCTCAAGGGGCCAGTTGTAGAGGGAGGTGCTGAGACGTTTGTTTGTCCAAATTCAAGGACACCCTCACCTGTTGTTATATTTGCAGAAGGTTTGTTGAGTTTTGCGGCTTTGCCGAAGAGTTCACAGTTATTTTGAAAGTTATGGTTTCTGTTGACATTATGTTGTTTAGCTGTAATGAAAGACTTCTGTGCCAATAAACAGAAGTTGCAATGTGGCATGGTGCATGTGACTACTTTCAGTGATGCTGGCATTCAGAGGCCGTCAAACATCCAAAGTGCGCATGAGTTAAGACTCTCATCATTCCGCCACAGGGGTCTCGAAACGAGTCCAGATGAGCCTCTGACGTATGGCCCTTCCACTTTCAGCAGCCCTTCCATTTTCCTCCTCCTCTTCCTCCTCCTCCTCCGCCTCCTCCCCCTCCGCCTGCTCTTCCTCCTCCTCCCCCTCCTCCTCCTCATCCTCCTCCTCCGCCTGCTCTTCCTCCTCCTCCTCCTCTGCCTCCTCCTCCTCCACCTGCTCTTCCTCCTCCTCCTCCTTCGCATCCTCCTCCTCTGCCTGCTCCTCCTCCTCCTCCTCCTCCTCCTCATACTCCTCCTCCTCCGCTTGCTCTGCTGGTCATTGAGGGACAGCTGGAATTGACTGGGTGCGTCGATTCGCCAAGTTGTGGAGCATGCAGCAGACGACGATGATGTGTCCCACTTGCTGCGGCGAGTACTGCAGGGATCCCCCCGAATGTTCCAGGCATCGGAAACGCATTTTGACAACACCAATAGTGTGCTGTTTACTGTGCCTGGTCGCCTGATGGCCGCTGCTGATCAGCTCTTCTGCTGGGGTGTCGGCCACACGGAGTGTTGTCATCAGCTATGGCCAGAGAGGATAGCCCTTGTCCCCAGTAAGCCAGCCTCGTCTTCAAGGCAGCCCCTCAAAAAGGTTACAAACTGAGGTCAACCGCAGGATAAAGGCATCGTGGCTGCACCCTGGGAAATGCGCGGTGACTGCCATGATGATTTGGCGGTGCTCACAGACCAGCTGCATGTTGAGGGAGTGGAACCCCTTGCAGTTGCGGAAGTCCTAAGGATGATGGCATGGCGCCCTCAAAGCCACGTGTGTGCTGTCACTCACCCCCTGCACCATGGGGAAGTCCGCAATAGAAGCGACACCCTGCGCGCGCTCCGCCTGCTTGTGCAGGGTCAGAGGGAAGGTCATGAATTGACGCCTTCGCCTATAAAGGGCATCTGTAACTTGCCGGATGCAACAGTGGACTGCAACCTGAGCGACAGTCGCAATGTCCCCAATGGCTGACTGAAAGGATCCGTTGGCATAAAAATTGAGGCCATCAGTCAGTTTAGCGATCACGGACAGAGAGGTTCTGCACCGTTCACGCGGCTGCAGATCCTGACCGAGCAGGTGGCACAGATCAGTAACAATGTCCCTCCAGAATCGGAGCCTTCCCAAACACTGCTCCTCCGACATGTCAAGGCTTGTCACCTGCTGCCTAAAGACCCTCGCAGCATCCCGTCGGATTGGCCGACCTCCATTGCCCCTCCTCCTTCTGGCCAATCCCGGCCCTCTCTCCCGCCGTCTCTCTGCCCCTTCACAGTGTTGGGCGATGAGGCCGTCGCCCTCCAAAGAAGCTTCCATTCTGATGCCAGTTGGTCAAAATGCTTTTAGGTGTAGTGCTGCAAGTGCTTCGGACAGGTTTGAAGGTCCCAAGTACTCTAAAGCTAAATTCCTAGAACTCCGCTCCACAGTAGCTTGCCAACTCTATCCAGCAATGATCGCAATGAGCAGGCCAAGTGGCTGAAGATTCTGCACTAGAGCTGTCCCCTTTAAATAGCGCCCCCTACTCTGAGAAGGGCCTGCTAGCCCTCCCTCGAACTGTCACTAATAGCGCTAGGCGTTAAGGCTCCGGGCACCACCCAATATGCGCTCAGGCGCTCCTAAAAGGCGTTGCACACTGAAATGACGTCATGATCTGCTTGCGCTCACGGGCACGCACAAACACTTAGCACAGGCGCTAAATGTATCATAAATATCTGAGTTGTCGCTATCTTCATAGCGAACGCCTCAACATAGGGTATCGCCCCAATTCTAGGGGCTAGAAATTCAGTTGGTTGCGCCAGCCGTTAGTGCCTTAGGAGGAGTAGATGTCGAGCGCTAGGCGCTTAGCGCCCGGGCGCAGCGCGATCTGTGCCTTGCCCCAACTTCAGTAGACATTTAGCGCCGGCGCAAAGTCATTGTGCGCGCTCAGCTGCGCGCGCAGATCATGACGTCATTTCCTCGTGCAACGCCCTTTGTGCGCCCCCAACCGGATCTTCAGTCACGCCGGCCCATTGTGCGCCGGGCGGCCCTAGCGACTGTTGAGTGGAACGGTGCTCAGCCGATGCGGGCCGCGGGGAGCGCAAATTAAAGGGCACTTCCCCTGCACTATAAAAGGCTGCCATTTTGCAGCACTCATTCTTGTGAAACGGATCTTTGGAGAGAGACCAAGTAGAGAGCTTACTGCTTTGGCCCAACACTAGGACAGGTACTTCTGGCTTCAGGCCACAGCTTTGCAATTGTCTTTGCCTTCATTGATATCTCATTGTTTGCCAGCATATTATGGGGGCTGCAATGGGTGTCAACGCTGGCTTTCACAATTACATCCAAAGGGCTCACAGATGCCGTAAGAGAGTGGCAGCCCTGGCTAGATGGAGAGGGGGCAACAGGCATCAGCAAGGGAGGTCTTACCCACCCAGGGTATACCGCCAGCAGTTCTCCTATCTCAACATGTCTGACGAGCAGTGTGTTAGGAGGCTGCGATTCCGAAGGGAGGTGGTCACAGAGATCTGCCAGCTGCTTCAGAGAGATCTGCAGCCACAGCTGAGGTGCAGGACGTCTCTGTCGGTGGCAGTGAAGGTGACGGTGGCTCTCAACTTCTATGCCACCGGCTCCTTCCAATCCGCTGCAGGGGACATTGCCAACATCTCCCAGTTCGCCGTGCATTGCTGCATCCGCCAGGTGACCAATGCTCTTTTCAGAAGGAGACGTCAGTTCATCTCCTTCCCAATGACCCTGGACAAGCAGCAACAGCGTGCAATGGGATTTGGAAGAATCGCGGGCTTTCCCATGGTGCAGGGCGCCATTGACTGCACGCATGTGGCTTTGCGGGCACCTGTGGAGAATGCCGAGGATTACCGCAACCGGAAGGGCTACCATTCGCTGAATGTGCAGCTGGTGTGTGACCACAGGCAGCTCATCCTAGCTGTCAATGCCCGTTTTCCAGGCAGCAGCCATGATGCCTTCATCCTGCGACAGACTACTGTGGCTGACATGTTCCAGGCACAGCCTCAGCCACGAGGATGGCTTATCGGGGACAAAGGCTATCCGTTGTGTACCTGGCTCATGACCCCGCTCCGCGCGCCCAGGACCCATGCTGAAGAGGCATACAACGAGAGCCATCAAGTGACCAGGAACATCATCGAACAAACAATCGGTGTCCTGAAGCAACTGTTCCGCTGCCTGGATCGTTCCGGCGGAGCCCTGCAGTATTCTCTGGAGCGAGTCTCCCATTTCGTGGTCGTTTGCTTCATGCTGCACAACCTGGCTATCCGCAGGACTCAGGCACTGCCACCACAGATTGGAGCACCACCTCAGGAGGAGGAGCAGGAGGAGCAGGAGGAGCAGCAGGAGGAGGACCAGCACAGGAGGGAGGCACAAGGTCCTAGGGCCGCCCGTCGGCGGCTTATTGAACGTAGGTTCTAGGCCCCCTCTCAGGGAATGGCTTATGCCAATGAAAGAGGATGAATGGAGCCGCTCCGCAAGCCCTCAGCCGGTCAAGGCAACAAAGACTTCAAAGTTCAAACATGGACAATCTGAATAAAGAAAATTGTTTATTTCACAAACTCTGTGCCCTTCCCGCATGACAAACAACAACAGAAAACCCCCCCAAAAAACAGTCAGACACATAACTGGCTCCCACAACCTGGAGAGGATGATCAAAACAGTGAAACAAAAATGACCGTGATCCTCGGCCATCATAAAAAACAAACATAACATTTTCGGCCTTCATAAAAACCAAACACAACATCCTCGGCCTTCATAACAAACAAACACAACTGCCCACACATTCTACTTTTTGCCCCACGAGGGCGATGCCTTCCGCATCCTTGCCTGGCCCCTGGCCGCCCTGCTGCTCCTCCTCAATGTGAGCCCAGTGGCTGCAGCAAGGCTGGGGGAAGGCTCCTGAGGGGCACATGGCGTGATGGCAGATGCCCTTGGGGGTTGGCCTGCACGAGCTCTGGCCCTCGAGGGGCCGGCTGGTGACTGCTGCAGCTGTGGCTGGGCGGCATCAGTCTGTCCAGCAGATCGTGGCAGCTGCACTGGTGGAGTGGCAGTGGTGGCTGCAGGAATGGGGGCAAGCTGGCTGATCGCAGGCACTCGCTGGTCGCCTGATACAGTGGCACTAGCCCGGGCCAGCACTGCAGCATGCGCAGCAATCTGCTGAAGGACAGACCGCTGTGCTGCTGCAGCGCGGCGGGTGCCCTGGCGATGCCTGCCTGACGCAGCGAGTGTGGCAGCAGTTAGTGCCCGTGTTGCCCTGGTCTGTGACTGCATGAGACCAGCCAGTGGCTGGACGGCACGACTGAGCATTTGGATACTAGCTGCCTGTGCTGCCCCGAATTCCTGCAGACTCCTGGCCTGTGCTGCCCCGAATTCCTGGACACTCTTAGCCAGTGACTCTATGGAGTCAGGCATCCGTGCCACTACCACCATGAGCTCAGTGTGCCTACGCTCAGAGTCGACGGCCATCTCCTCTAGGAGGCGCACCTCCTCTGCGCTGACCGTCGCAGGACTGGAGGCTGCACTCACCCTCTGGGGAGAAGGCCGCCGAGCTTCCCCACCCCTCCCGCGTTGCTGCAGGCCGCTGGGCCCCAGAACTTGACTCTCCTCCGACCCTTCCCCCAGGCTCCCCTCCAGGGAAGCCATGTCCCCTACATCGCCATGGGCTGGCGCAGCTGAGGGTGCCACTGATGGGCCGGCTTCCTCTTCCTCCTCCTCCTCTTCCGAGGGGCTTACACTGGCAGCTTCAGGGACCTCCTCCTCACCTGGCGAGTCACCAACTGAAAGCAGGAAGGAACAAGAGTAGCTTTAGAGTGAGGACAGGGCATCAGAGAGGGAGGCATGAGTGGTGCCATTCACCGCATTGGTCGGACAGTGGCAAAGGATGTTGATCTGATGCGCAAGTGGAACGAGAGAGGTCCAAAAGGTGATGTCCTTACCATTGGTGCCCAGAACAGGGTCGGCATCTCCAGTGGCAATGGGGCCAATCACCCGGAATCCCATAATGCGCTCCACGCGCTGGTCGAGGTCGGTGAGCTCTTGGAGCTGAGGTCGGCCTCCCCCCGGTCGCAATCTGGCTACACTTGTTGTTAGCCAGCTTGGCCTGCAAGAGAAAGGACGGCCTCTAAGTACGGTGTGTAGCCCTGATCTTGTCTGCACTGCCTCCCATGGTCGAATAGCTTGGACAGTGTGTAAAGTGCAGAATGTGCAATTGATGTTCATGCCAGTCCCATAGCTGCTGGATGAGGGCTGGCCATTAGGGCTTTCAGGTCCCTTTGTCCATAATGTGAGGTGCACATGCAAGGATGAGGAGGACACTGGAAAGGGTACTCACCCTGACAATCCGAGTGAGGTCGTTGAACTTCTTCCTGCATTGTACAGGATTCCTGGCAACAACGCTGTTGGATGTCACCCTGTTGGAGACATCCCTCCAGGCTTTGCGGTAGACGCTGGCCAGCAGCTTCTTGCCACTGTCAGGAAACAAAACATGGTGTCTTCGCTCCACTGAGCTAACCAGCAGCCTCAGGTAACCTTCGCTGAAGCACTGCGCTCTCTCCCGGGCCTTCTGCATTGTCCTGGGTGGTAAAGAGTTGCAGCAGCAGTGCTCAGGCCTAGGTGGAGGGCTGCAGTGTCCAGGGCATTGCAGGCAAACAAATCGACCCTTCCCCCTTTAAGAGCTGGCCGGGGCCAGTGTGTCTGCCGTCAATCAAAAAATCACCGCATCTGTGCTGCACCCGGCCTCGGCGGTATCACTCAGCACCGCCGGCTTAGCACCTAAAGAGAGTCTTGCATCGCCAGTTTTAGTGCAGCAGCAACCTCTTAGGGCGATGCTACTGAATATCGGTGAAGTGGCCTCGACTTTGCGCCGGGCGCAAACTTCAGCGGCCGCCCGACTTTACCGCCCCAAAAGTGGCTACACTGAATTTCTAGGCCTAGGTCTCTTTAGGCGCTCAGCGCTGGCGCAACCAACCGAATTCCTAGGCCACAGTACTAAACAACTAGCACTAAACAATCAGCACTATACAAACAGTGCTAAACAACCGGCGCTAAACAACCAGCACAAAACAACTGGCACTAAACAACCGGTGCTAACCATCGAGCACCAAACAACCAGAACAAAACAGCAGGCGCTAAACAACCAGCACTAAACAACCAGCGCTAAACAACTGGCGCTAAACAACCAGCAGAAAACAACCAGCACTAAATAACCAGCGCTAAACAACCAGCACTAAACAATCAGCACTAAACTACCAGCGCTAAACAACCGGTGCTAAACAACCAGCACAAAACAACCGGCATTAAACAACCGGCACTAAAAATCCGGCGCTAAACATCTAGGACTAAACAAAAAGCACTAAACAACCAGCACTTAACAAAATGTGCGAAACAACCAGCACTAAACAACCGGCACTAAACAACCAGCACTAAGCAACCAGCACTAAACAACCGGCACTAAATAACCACTGCTAAACTACCAGCACTAAACAACCGGCACTAAACGACCGGCACTAAATGACCGGCACTAAATGAACTGCACTAAACGAACTGCACTAAACAACCAGAAATAAACATACTGCACTAAACAACCGGCACTAAGCAACCAGCACTAAACAACCAGAAATAAACATACTGCACTAAACAACCGGCACTAAGCAACCAGCACATAACAACCAGTACTAAACAAACAGCACTAAACCAACAACACTAAACAACCAGCACTGAACAACCGGTGCTAAACAACCAGCATTAAACAACCAGCGTTAAACAACCAGCACAAAGCAATCGGCATTAAACAGCCAGCGCTAAACAACCAGGGCTAAACAACCAGCATTAAACAACCAGCACTAAACGACCAGGGCTAAACAACCAGCACAAAACAATCAGCACAAAACAATCAGCACAAAATGACCAGCACAAGACAACCAGCACAAAACAAACAGCACAAAACAACCATCACAAAATAACCGGCACTAAACAGCCGGCAATACACAACCAGCGCAAAACAACAATCACTAAACAACCTGCGCTCAAAAACCAGCACAAAACAACCAGCACAAACCAACCAGCAATAAACAACCAGCACTAAACAACCAGAACTAAACAACCGGCACTAAACAACCGGCACTAAGCAACCAGCACTGAACAACAAGCACGAACCAACCAACACTAAACAACCAGCACTTAACAACCAGTACTAAACAACCAGCAGTAAACCACCAACACTAAACAAACAGCACTATTCAACTGGTGCTAAACAACCTGCACTAAACAACCAGCACTAAACAACCAGTGCTATACAACCGGCACTAAACAACCGGCACTAAACGCCAGGCACTAAACAACCAGCACTAAACAACCAGCAATAAACAACCAGCACTAAACAATCAGCACTAAACAACCAGCGCTAAACAACTGGTGCTAAACAACCAGCACAAAACCACCGGCCCTAAACAACCGGCACTAAACAACCAACACTAAACAATCAGCACTAAACATCCAGCACTAAACAACCAGCACTAAACAAGCAGCACCAAACAACCAGCGCTAAACAACTGGTGCTAAATATCCAGAACAAAACAACCGGCACTAAATAATGAGCATTAAACAACCGGCTCTAAACAACCGGCACTTAACAACCAGCACTAAGCAACCAGCATTAAACAACCAGCGCTAAATAACAACTGCTAAACAACCAGCACTAAACGACCGGGACTAAACGACTGGCACAAAACAACCAGCACTAAACAACTGGCACTAAACAACCAGCCCTGAACAACCAGCACTAAACAAGCAGCCCTGAACAACCAGCACTAAACGACCTGCACTAAACAACCAGCACTTAGCTACCGGCACTAAACAACCGGCACTAAACAACAGGCAGTAAACAACCTGCACTAAACAACCGGCGCTAAACAACAAGCACAAAACATCTAGCACTGAACAATCAGCAGTAAACAACCAGCACTAAACAACCAGCGCTAAACAACCGGCGCTAAACAACAAGCAGAAAACAACCGGCACTACACAACCAGCACTAAAAAACCGGTGCTAAACAACCAGAACTAAACAACCAGCGATAAACAACTGACGCTAAACAACCAGCAGAAAACAACCGGCACTACACAACCAGCACTAAACAACCTGCACTAAACAAATGGCAATAAACAACCAGCACTAAACAACCGGCACTACATAACCAGCACTAAACAAACGGCACTAAGCAATCAGCACTAAACAACCTGTACTAAACAACCTGCACTAAGCAACCAGCACTAAAAAAAATGGCACTAAACAACTGGCACTAAATAACTGGAACTAAACAACCGGCAATAAACATCCGGCACTAAACAACCAGCACCTATCCACCGACACTAAACAACCAGCACTAAACAACCAGCACAAAACAACCGGCACTAAACAACCAGTGCTAAACAACCAGTGCTAAACAAACAGCGCCAAACAAGCAGCACTAAACAAGCAGCGCTAAACAAGCAGCGCTAAACAACCAGCGCTAAACAACCGGCACTAAACAAGCAGCACTAAACAAGGGGCTAGATTTTCAGTTGCTTGCGCCAGCAGTTAGCGCCTTAAGAGAAGTGATTTTCGGGCGCTATGCGTGTAGCGCCTGGGCGCAGCGCAGTTTGCGCCCCGCCCCAAATTAAGTTGGCCGTTAGCGCCGGCGCAAAGTTTAGCGGCCGCCCGGATGCGCGCGCAGAAAATGACGTCACATCCTCGTGCAACGCCCTTTGGCCGCCCCGAATCCAAACTTCAGTCGGACCGCCCCATTGTGCGGCTGGCGTCCAGAGCGTTTGTAAAATGGAACGCAACACACCCTGGGGAGCGCAAATTAAAGGGCACTCATATAAAAGGCACTCTGCATGTGTTGTGTGGAAGTAACCAGTGTGTCGTCGTCGTCGTCGTCGTCGTCGTCGTCGTCGTCGTCGTCGTCGTCGTCGTCGTCGTCGTCGTCGTCGTCGTCGTCGTCGTCGTCGTCGTCGTCGTCGTCGTCATCATCATCATCATCCCAGACTTTGCATTTGAAAAAAACACATGCACCCTTCCCCTTTAAGAGCTCACTGGCACCAGAGTGTCTGCCGTGCGCTGCGCCCGAGCTCGGGTGTTGCGCTCTCCACCGCCGGCTTAGCGCCTAAAGATACTAGTGGAACGCCTGTTTTAGCGCTCCACCAACCTCTTAGGGCGAAGCCACTGAATTTCCAGCAACGGGGCGCTACTTTGGGGCGGGCGATAACTTCGGGCGGGCGCTAAGCTTAGCGCCCCAAAACTGTCTATACTGAAAATCTAGCCCAAGCAGCGCTAAACAACCAGAACTAAACAACCGGCATTAAACAACCAGCACTAAACAACCAGCACTAAACAACTGGCGCTAAACAACAAGTACAAAACATCTAGCACTGAACAACCAGCAGTAAACAAACAGCACTAGACAACCGATGCTGAACAACCAGCAGAAAACAACCGGCACTACACAACCAGCACTAAACAACCTGCACTAAACAACCAGCACTAAACAAACGGCAATGAACAACCAGCACTAAACAACCTGCACTAAACAACCTGCACTAAACAACCTGCACTAAGCAACCAACACTAAACAACCAGCGCTAAACAATCAGCACTAAACTACCAGCACGAAACAACCGGCACTAAAAAAAGGCACTAAACAAGTGGCACTAAATAACCGGCACTAAACAACCGACAATAAACAACCGGCACTAAAGAACCAGCACCTACCACCGACACTAAACAACCAGCGCTAAACAACCAGCATTAAACAACCAGCGCTAAACAACCAGAACAAAACAACCGGCACTAAACAACCAGCGCTAAACAACCAGTGCCATACAACCAGCGCCAAACAAGCAGCACTAAACAAGCAGCGCTAAACAAGCAGCACTAAACAAGCGGCACTAAACAAGCAGCACTAAACTAGCAGCACTAAACAAGCAGCACTAAACAAGAAGCACTAAACAACCAGCACTAAACAACCAGAATTAAACAACCAGCACTAAACAACCGGCGCTAAACAATCAGCACTTAACAAGCGGCACTAAACAACCAGCACTAAACAACCGGCGCTAGAGAACCACCACTAAACAACCTGCACTAAACAACCAGCGCTGAACAACAAGCGCTAAACAACCAGCACGAAACAACCTGCGCTAAACAACCAGCGCTAAACAACCAGCACTAAACAACCAGCACTAAACAACCAGCACTAAACAACCGGCGCTAGAGAACCACCACTAAACATCCGCCACTAAACAACCTGTGCTGAACAACAAATGCTAAACATTCAGCACTAAACAACTGACAAAAAACAACCAGCACTAAACAACCAGCACTAAACAACCAGCACTAAACAACCAGCACTAAACAACTTGCGCTAAACAACCAGTGCTGAACAACCAGCACAATACTACCAGTGCTAAGGAACCAGTACTAAACAACCAGCACTAAACATCCAGGGCTAAACAACCAGGGCTAAACAGCCAGCGCTAAACAACCAACTCTAAATAACGAGCACTAAACAACCGGCACTAAACAACCGGCACTAAACAACCGGCAGTAAACGACTGACACTAAACAACTGGCACTAAACAACCTGCACTAAACAACCAGAAATAAACATGTGGCACTAAATAACTGGTACTAAGCAACCAACACTTAACAACCAGCACTTAATAATCAGTACTAACCAAACAGCACAAACCAACAACACTAAACAAGCAGCACTAAACAAGCGGCACTAAACAAGCAGCACTAAACTAGCAGCACTAAACAAGCAGCACTAAACAAGAAGCACTAAACAACCAGCACTAAACAACCAGAATTAAACAACCAGCACTAAACAACCGGCGCTAAACAACCAGCGCTAAACAACCAGCACTAAACAAGCGGCACTAAACAACCAGCACTAAACAACCGGCGCTAGAGAACCACCACTAAACAACCTGCACTAAACAACCAGCGCTGAACAACAAGCGCTAAACAACCAGCACGAAACAACCTGCGCTAAACAACCAGCGCTAAACAACCAGCACTAAACAACCAGCACTAAACAACCAGCACTAAACAACCGGCGCTAGAGAACCACCACTAAACATCCGCCACTAAACAACCTGTGCTGAACAACAAATGCTAAACATTCAGCACTAAACAACTGACAAAAAACAACCAGCGCTAAACAACCAGCACTAAACAACCAGCACTAAACAACCAGCACTAAACAACCTGCGCTAAACAACCAGTGCTGAACAACCAGCACAATACTACCAGTGCTAAGGAACCAGTACTAAACAACCAGCACTAAACATCCAGGGCTAAACAACCAGGGCTAAACAGCCAGCGCTAAACAACCAACTCTAAATAACGAGCACTAAACAACCGGCACTAAACAACCGGCACTAAACAACCGGCAGTAAACGACTGACACTAAACAACTGGCACTAAACAACCGGCACTAAACAACCAGCACTAAACAACCTGCACTAAACAACCAGAAATAAACATGTGGCACTAAATAACTGGTACTAAGCAACCAACACTTAACAACCAGCACTTAATAATCAGTACTAACCAAACAGCACAAACCAACAACACTAAACAACCAGCACTGAACAACCAGTGCTAAACAACCAGCACTAAACAACCAGCTCTAAACGACCAGCTCTAAACAACCAGCACTAATCAACCAGTGCTAATCTACCAGTGAAAACAACCAGTACTAATCAACCAGCACTAATCAACCAGCATTATACAACCAGCAGTAAACAACAGGCAATATAAAACTAGCATTAATCAACCAGTGCTAATCAACCAGCGAAAAACAACCAGCAGTAAACAACTAGCACTAAACAACCAGCATTATACAACCAGCGGTAAACAACTGGCAATATACAACTAGCACTAAACAACCAACACTAAACAACTTGCGCTAAACAACCAGCACTAAACAACTGGCAGTAAACAACTGTCTCTAAAAAACCAGCACTAATCAACCAGCGCTAACCAACTGGCACTAAACAACTAGCGCTAATCACAAAGCGCTAAACAGCCAGCACTAATCAACCAGCAATAAACAACCAGCACTAAACAACAACACTAAACAGCTGGTGCTAAACAGCCAGTGCTAAAGAACTGGCACTAAACAGCCAGCACAAAACACCCAGCACTAAACAAACAGGACTAAACTACTGGCACTAAACAACTGGCAATAAGCAACCAGCACTAAACAGCTAACACTAAACAACCAGTGCTAAACAACGAACACTAAACAACCAGCAATAAATAACCAGCGCTAAACAACTAGCACTGAAAAACTAGCGCTAAACAAACAGCACTAAACAACTGGCACTAAACAACTGGCAATACACAACTAGTACTAAACAACCAGTGTGAAACAACTGGCAATAACCAACTAGCACTAAACAACAAGCACTAAAGAATTGCAATAAACAAAAAGCGCTAAACAACTAGCACTAAACAACCAGCAATAAACAATGATCACTAAACAAGTGGCATAAAACAATCAGCGCTAAACAACCAGCGCTAAACAACCAGCACTAAACAATGAGCACTAAACAACTGGCACTAAACAACTAGCTATAAACAACTAGCACTAAACAACCAGCGGTAAACAAACAGCACTAAACAACTGGCATTAAATAACTTGCTGTAAACTACTAGCATTAAACAACTTCCACTAAAAAGCCAGCGCTAAACAACTAGCACTAAACAACCAGTGCTAATCAACCAGCACTAAACAACCAGAAGGAAACAACCAGCATAAACAACCAGAGCTTAACAATTAGCAGTAAACAGCCAGCACTAATCAACCAGTGCTAAACAACTAGCACTAAACAACCAGCAATAAACAACCAGTACTAAACAACTAGCACTAAATAACTAGCACTAAACAACACGTGCTAAACGAACAGCAATAAACAATGATCACTAAACAACTGACAAAAAACAACCAGCACTAAATATCCAGCGCTAAATACCCAGCACAAAACAATGAGAGCTAAAAAACTGGCAAAAAAAACCCAGCACTAAACAATCAGCGGTTAACAACTGGCAATAAGCAACTAGCACTAAACAATCAGTGTTACACAACCAGTGCTAGATAACTAGCACTAAAGAACCAACGTTAAACAAACAGCACTAAACAACAGGCAAAACACAACTAGCACTAAACAACTAGTGCTAAACAACTGGCAATAAACAATTAGCACTAAACAACTAGCACTAAACAACCAGCACTAAACAACTAGCACTAAACAACCAGCACTAAACATCCAGCACAAAATAACTAGCACTAAACAACCAGCGCTAAACAAACAGCACTAAACAACGAGCGCTAAACAACTGGCAAAAAGCAACTAGCACGAAGCAACCAGCACTAAACAACCAGCACTAAACAATCAGCGGTTAACAATTGGCAATAAACAAATAGCACTAAGCAACTAGAACTAAATAACTAGCACTAAACAACTGGCAAAAAACAACCAGCACTAAACAACCAGCGCTTACCATCCAGCACTAAACAACTAGCACTAAATAACCAGAGCTAAACTACCAGCAATATACAAGTAGCACTAAACAACCAGCGCTTATCATCCAGCACTAAACAACTAGCACTAAATAACCAGAGCTAAACTACCAGCAATATCCAACGAGCACTAAACAACCAGCAATAAACAACAAGCAATAAAGAACTAGCACTATACAACCAGCGCTAAAGAAACAGCTCTAAACAACTGGCACTAAACAACTAGCAATAAACAACAAGTACTAATAAACCAGCACTAAACAACTGGAAATGAACAATTAGCCCTAAACAGCCAGCACCGAAAAGAAAATGCTAAAGAACTGGCACTAAATAACAGGTGCTAAACAAGAAGCAATAAACAATCAGCACTAAACAACCAGCACTAAACAACCAGGTTTAAACTATCAGCACAAAACAACCAGCACTAAACAAACAACGCTAAACAGCCAGCACTATACAACCAGTGGTAAACAACCAGCACTTAACCGCCAGCACTAATCAACCAATGCAAAACAACCAGCACCAATCAACCAGCACTAAACAACTAGCACTAAACAACCTGCGCTCGAGAACCACCACTAAACAACTTGCACTAAATAACCAGCGCTAAACAACAAACGCTAAACATTCAGCACTAAACAACTGGCAGTAAACAACCTGCGCTAAACAACCAGCGCTAAACCACCAGCACTAAACATCCGGCACTAAACAACCGGCAACTATCAAGCGGCACTAAACAAGCAGCGTTAAAAAATAGGCATTAAACAGCCAGCGCTAACAACTAGCACTAAACAACCAGCAATAACCCAATTAGACGCCTATCCTTTGCCTCGTATTTCTGAGGTGGTGAATCAGATAGCTCAGTACCGCGTGTTCTCTACCATTGATTTAAAGTCTGCCTACCATCAACTCCCCATCAAAATAGAAGACCGACCTTATATGGCCTTCGAAGCTAATGGGCGCCTGTACCAATTCCTTAGGGTGCCCTTTGGAGTGGCGAATGTGGTATCCATCTTCCAACAGGAGATGGATCATATGGTGGATGAATACGCGTTGGAAGCAACATTCCCGTACCTGGACAATGTTACTATCTGTGGACGCAACCAACGGGAGCATGATGAAAATCTCGCGAAATTCCTAGAGACTGCAAAGAGGTTAAACCTGACCTACAATGAAAACAAGTGTACCTTCAATACTACACGTTTGTGTATTCTTGGTTGCATTGTGGAGAATGGGGTAATCGGGCCAGATCCTGAAAGATTACACCCACTTAAGGAATTACCTTTACCTCACACTGTAAAAGCTTTAAGAAAGCGTCTGGGATTCTTCTCGTACTATGCCCAGTGGGTGGCTAGCTACTCAGATAAAGTCCGACCTCTTATTAGGTCGACGTCTTTTCCGCTATCGGCAGAAGCTCAGGAGGCTTTCTTTTGGTGGGGTGGTAAATTGCGAGGAGGAAAGCCTCAGGCTACAGGACGATATAAATGGGTTGGTCAGATGGGCGGAAAAGTGGCAAATGGAATTTAACCCTGAAAAGTGCGAGGTGATGCATTTTGGACAGACAAATAAGGCAAGGGAATACACAATGAGTGGTAGGACCCTAGGAAGTACAGAGGGTCAGAGGGACCTTGGTGTACATGTACATAGATCCCTGAAGGCAGCGGAACAGGTAGATAAGGTGGTTAAAAAGGCATATGGGATACTTGCAGCACGGTGGCATAGTGGTTAGCACTGTTGCCTCACAGCGCCAGGGACCCGGGTTCGAATCCGGCCTCGGGTGACTGTCTGTGTGGAGTTTGCACATCCTCCCCGTGTTTGCGTGGGTTTTCTCCGGGTGCTCCGGTTTCCTCCCACAGTCCAAAGATGTGCGGGTTAGGTTGATTGGCTTTGATAAATTGACCCTTAGTGTTAGGGGGGTTAAATACGTCGGGTTATGGGGATAGGGTGGGATATGTGTTGGTGTAAGGGTTACCGGGATCGGGTGGGATATGTGTCGGTGCAGGCTCGATGGGCCGAAATGGCCTCTATCTGCACTGTGGGGTTTCTGTGATTCTGTGATTCTGTGATTAGCCGAGGCATAGAGTATAAGAGCAGGGAGGTTATGATGGAGCTGTACAAAACGCTGGTAAGGCCACAGCTGGAGTACTGTGTGCAGTTCTGGTCGCCTCACTATAGGAAGGATGTGATTGCATTGGAGAGGGTGCAGAGGAGATTTCCCAGGATGTTACCTGGGCTGGAGCGCCTCAGCTATGAAGAAAGACTGAACAGGCTGGGGTTGTTTTCCTTGGAGCAAAGAAGGCTGAGGGGGGACCTGATTGAGGTGTACAAAATGATGAGGGGCATAGATAGGGTAGATAAAGAGGAGCTATTCCCCTTAGTAGGGGGGGTCAATAACAAGGGGGCATAGATTCAATGTAAGGGGCAGGAGGTTTAGAGGGGATTTGAGGAGGAACTTTTTCACCCAGAGGGTGGTTGGAGTCTGGAACTCACTGCCTGAAAGGGTGGTAGAGGCAGGAACCCTCACAACATTCAAGAAGCATTTGGATGAGCACTTGAAATGCCATTGCATACAAGGCTATGGACCAAATGCTGGAAAATGGGATTAGATTGGACAGGGCTTGATGGACGGTGCAGACACGATGGGCCGAAGGGCCTATTTCTGTGCTGTAAAATTCTATGACTCTATGACTCTATGACATTGAGAAGGCAATGGTATGTGCCGTGGATGAGAAGATCCGTTTTTAAGTGGAGAGTGATGCATCTGATTTTGCGTTGGCAGCAACTCTTAACCAAACTGGTAGACCAGTAGCTTTCTTCTCTCGTACATTGCAAGGACCAGGAGTTCGACATTTTTCAGTGGAAAAGGAGGCACAGGCGATTATCGAAGCAGTCAGGTATTGGAGACATTATCTCGCTGGCCAACGTTTTACGCTTATTACGGACCAGCGATCTGTGGCCTTTATGTTCAATACTAAGCAGAGAGGCAAGATCAAAAATGATAAGATTTTAAGATGGTGAATAGAACTGTCAACATATGACTATGATATTCAGTGCAGGCCTGGAGTATTCAATGAACCATCGGATGCTTTGTCACGAGGAGTATGTGCTAGTCTAGGTATAGATATAGATAAGCTTCTAAATCTCCACGACGCACTCTGCCACCCTGGGGTTACCAGAATGCACCACTTCATTAAGTCCCACAATCTACCCTACTCTATTGAGGAGGTCCGGACAATGACCTGAACCTGTCGTGTTTGTGCTGAATGCAAACCCCGCTTCTATAAGCCGTCCGAGCCAGCTCATCTTATTAAAGCAACTCGACCATTTGAGCGTTTGAGTCTCAATTTTAAAAGTCCCCTTCCATCGAGCGACCGTAATGTCTATTTTCTTAATATTATAGATGAGTACTCTCGGTTCCCTTTTGTTATCCCCTGTCCGGATGTGACCAGTGCTGTTGTAATTAAATGCCTCTGCCAACTGTTTTCCTTGTTTGGCATGCCTAACTATATACATAGTGATAGGGGTTCTTCCTTTATGAGTGAAGAATTGTGACAGCTTTTGCTATCGAAAGGGATTGCAATGAGTAGAACTACCAGCTATAACCCTTGTGGTAATGGGCAGGTCGAGAGAGAACATGCGACAGTGTGGAAGGCTATCATACTGACACTGAAGTCGCGAGGCCTGCCGACCTCTCGCTGGCAGGATGTCCTGCCAGATGTGCTGCTTTCCATAAGGTCTCTTTTGTGTACAGTGACGAATGCCACCCCTCATGAAATGATGTTTAGCTTTCCAAGAAAAGCTGCTAATGGAATATCGTTACCCACATGGTTGACGACCACGAGCCCTGTGCTGTTGCGTAGACATGTGAGAGGCCAGAAGACTGATCCACTGGTGGAGGAAGTACAACTCCTCCATGTTAATCCCCAGTATGCGTACATTCAATATCCGGATGGGCGTGAGGATACGGTCTCTATTAAAGATCTTGCACCTGCTGGAGCTGGAAAAGAGTTCGACTCTGAGAGTAGAGTTTTAAATCGTGGTATTGGACCTTCAGAGACACAAATCCTCAGTGTGGGAAACACCGATGATTCTGGGAATTCGAATGAATTGGAGTTAGTACTCCGGGAGGAGCCTCAGCAAGAGTTACGTCATTCCCAGAGGACTATCAGACCTCCTGACAGACTGAATCTATAGCAGGGGGTGAATGTGACAAAATAACTGTGTTCTGGCATTTGTATTGTCTGTTGTTGTTGTACTTGCTAATGTCTGGAATGTTCTACAGATGTAACCACTAATGCTCCTCCCTAGCCCCGCCCCTCTGGATACTCCGGATTGGTGTGAGTCTTACTCATAAGGGCTGGGTCGGTGATGAATGATGGCTGCCTTGTGTTAACTCGATGCCATGTTCTTACTTAATAAAAGCCTTTAGATTTAAGCTTTAACCTCTTGGATTCAGGCAGTTATTTGGCACATCAACTATATAACCAACACGAAACAACCGCCGCTAAACAACTGGCACTAAACAACAGGCACTAAACATCTGGCACAAATGAACCGGTGCTAAGCAACCAGCACTAAACAACCAGCGCTAAACAACCAGCGCTAAACAACTAGCACTAAACAACCACAGATAAACAACCAGCACTAAACATCTAGCACGAAACAACCAGTGCTAAACAATCGGCACTAAACAACAAACATTACCAACCAGTGCTAAACAACCAGCATGAAGTGCTCTAAACAACTCGATTCATCCATTTAAACAAATTCACCAGTTACAAAGTGCACAGTCTCTAGTACATTATCTTTTGTGTGACATCCACTCTGTGATACAGTGGAAGCAAGTGATCCTCAGTTCCGAGGGACTGCCTAAGAAGAAGAAGATACTGAGAGCATGATGTCTTCTATGTGGTATCCACTTTGTGACATTGAGTACATGACATCTGCTGTGTGGCATCCACCCTGTGACCTTGACAGTGACATCTGCTATGTGACATCCACCGTGTGACATTGACAGTGTAATATCTGCTTTGTGAGATCCACCCTGTGACATTGAGCACATGATGCTTATGTGTGACATCCACCCTGTGATATTGACAATGATGTCTGCTGTGTGACATCTACCCTGTGAACATTGAGTGTGACTTCTGCTATGTGACATCCACCCTGTGACATTGACAGTGTGACGTCTGCTGTGTAATATGCACCCTGTGAATGTTGACAGCGTGACATCTGCTGTGTGATATTCACCCTGTGACATTGACAGTGACATCTGCTGTGTGACATCCACCCTGTGACATTGAGCACATGATGCTTATGTGTGACATCCACCCTGTGATATTGACAGTGATGCCTGCTGTGTGACATCCACCCTGTGACATTGAGCACATGATGCTTATGTGTGACATCCACCCTGTGATATTGACAGTGATGCCTGCTGTGTGACATCTACCCTGTGAACATTGGGAGTGTGACTTCTGCTTTGTGACATCCACCCTGCGACATTGACAGTGTGACGTCTGCTGTGTGACATCCACCCTGTGACATTGAGAGCATGACAGCTGTTGCGTGATATCCACCCTGTGACATTGAGAGCATGACATCTGCTGTGTGACATCCACCCTGTGACATTAACAGGATGACATCTGATGTGTGACATCCACCCTGTGACAGTGAGAGCGTGCCGTCTGCTGTGTGACATCCACACTGTGACAGTGAGAGCATGATGTCTGCTGTGTGACATCTACCCTGTGAACATTGAGAGAGTGACGTCTGCTGTGACATCCACCCTGTGACAGTGAGCGCGTGACGTCTGCTGTGACATCCACCCTGTGACAGTGAGCGCGTGATGTCTGCTGTGTGACATCCACCTTGTGAGAGTGAGAGCATGATGTCTGCTGTGTGACATCCATACTGTGATGGTGAGTGCGTGATGTCTGCTGTGTGACATCCACCCTGTGACAGTGAGAGTGTGACACCTGCTTTGACAGTGAGAGTGTAACATCTGCTGTGTGACATCCACATTGTGACAGTGAGATCGTGATGTCTGCTGTGTGACATCCACACTGTGACAGTGAGAGCGTGATGTCTGCTTTGTGACATCTACCCTGTGAACATTGAGCGCGAGTCGTCTGCTGTTTGACATCCACCCTGTGAACATTGAGAGCATTACATCTGCTGTGTGACATCCACACTGTGACAGTGAGAGCGTGATGTCTGCTTTGTGACATCTACCCTGTGAACATTGAGAGCATTACATCTGCTGTGTGACATCCACACTGTGACAGTGAGAGCATGACGTCTGCTTGTGGCATCTACCCTGTCAGAGTGAGAGCATGAATTCTGCTGTCTGACATCCACTCTGTGACAGTGGGAGCATGACGTCTGCTGTGTCACATCCACATTGTGACAGTGAGATTGTGATGTCAGCTGTGTGACAGCCACACTGTAACAATGAGAGCGTGACATCTGCTGTGTGACATCTACCCTGTGACAGTGAGAGCGTTACATCTGCATTGTGACATCTACCCTGTGACCATTGAGAGCGTGACATTTGCTGTGTGACATCCACACTGTGGACAGTGAGAGCATGACATCTGTTGTGTGACATCCAACCTATGACAGTGAGAGCATGACATCTGCATTGTGACATCTACCCTGTGAACATTGAGAGTGTGACGTTTGCTGTGTGACATCTACCCTGTGAACATTGAGAGCATGACATCTGCTGTGTGATATCCACCCTGTGAACATTTAGAGCATGACGTCTGGTGTGACAACCACGCTGTGACATTGAGAGTGACGTTTGCTGTGTGACATCAACCCTGTGACACTGACAGGGACGTCTGCTGTGTGATATCCACCCTGTGACATTGACAGTGACATCTACTGTGTGACATCCACCCTGTCACATTGACAGCGTGACATCTGCTGTGTGACATTCTCCCTGTGACATTGAGAGCATGACGTCTGCTGTGTGACATCCACCCTGTGACAGTGAGCGCGTGATGTCTGCTGTGTGACATCCACCCTGTGACAGTGAGCGCGTGACGTCTGCTGTGTGACATCCACCCTGTGACAGTGAGAGTGTGATGTCTGCTGTGTGACATCCACCCTGTGAGAGTGAGAGCATGACGTCTGCTATGTGACATCTACCCTGTGAACATTGAGAGCATGATTTCTGCTGTGTGACATACACCCTGTGACTGTGAGTGTGTGACACCTGCTTTGACAGTGAGAGTGTAACGTCTGCTGTGTGACATCCACATTGTGACAGTGAGATCATGATGTCTGCTGTGTGACATCCACACTGTGACAGTGAGAGTGTGACTTCTGCTGTGTGACATCTACCCTGTGAACATTGAGAGCGAGTCGTCTGCTGTTTGACATCCACCCTGTGAACATTGAGAGCATTACATCTGCTGTGTGACATCCACACTGTGACAGTGAGAGCATGACGTCTGCTTGTGACATCTACCCTGTCAGAGTGAGAGCGTGGCTTCTGCTGTGTGACATCCACCCTGTGACAGTGGGAGCATGACGTCTGCTGTTTGACATCCACATTGTGACAGTGAGATCGTGATGTCAGCTGTGTGACATCCACACTGTAACAGTGAGAGCGTGACGTCTGCTGTGTGACATGTACCCTGTGAACATTGAGAGCGTGACATCTGCTGTGTGACATCTACCCTGTGACAGTGAGAGCGTGACATCTGCATTGTGACATCTGCCCTGTGAACATTGAGAGCGTGACATTTGCTGTGTGACATCCACACTGTGGACAGTGAGAGCGTGACATCTGCTGTGTGATATCTACCCTGTGACAGTGAGAGCGTGACATCTGCTGTGTGATATCTACCCTGTGACAGTGAGAGCGTGACATCTGCCTTGTGACATCTACCCTGTGAACATTGAGAGCATGACGTCTGCTGTGTGACATCAACCCTGTGACACTGACAGGGACGTCTGCTGTGTGATATCCACCCTGTGACATTGACAGTGACGTCTGCTGTGTGACATCCACCCTGTGACATTGACAGTGACGCCTGCTGTGTGACATCCACCCTGTCACATTGACATTGTGACATCTGCTGTGTGACATTCTCCCTGTGCCATTGAGAGCATGACATCTGCTGTGTGACAACCAGCATGTGACATTGAGCATGAGACATTTGCTGTGTGACATCCACCCTGTAACAATGAGAGCATGTTGTGTGCTGTTTGACACCCACCCTGTGATATTGACAGGGTGACGTCTGCTGTGTGATATCCACCTTCTGACAATGAGAGCGTGATGATTGCTGTGTGATATCCACCCTGTGACACTGACAGTGGCGTCTGCCGTGTGACATCCACCCTGTGAATTTGAGAGCGTGACATCTGTTGTGTGAAATCCACCCTGTGACATTGACAGTGTGTCATCTGCTGTGTGCTAGCTAGCATGCTGGCATGTCACTGAACATATTACGAGTGAATCTCCTGTGATGCTGCTCACAGAATCGGCTGAAATATGTTAAACCATCAATGCAGATTGTATATTCCGCTGTTCATTGAGGTGCTTCGCTTTGAATAATTAGAGCCTGACTTCATTCACAGCATTTTATTCAGCATGATTTAATCAGCTTTTTGTGATACATGTAATTTTTCGATTCAGTTTTTCCAGCTTTGAAAATCCAACATGGAGACACAACCTGACCTCAGTGTTTTTTGAATGGTGTGATTGCTTGATTTTGTTACTTTGATTGTGAAACATTGCCCATGGCTCCTCATTCCTGAGTTCTGGTTTACTGCAGTCAGAAGAATTCTGAAAACATTTGGAGCAGTTTGAGAAGTTTACTTTCTTTTCACTGATCCATGCATCTTTCTCCTCCTTCACAGGTACTGAAATCTTATTGTTCACATATTCATGCAGAGAAAATGTAAGATAATGAACTGCACGAACTTTGCATTTAAGAGAATGTTTGATGAGATGTGCATGATGCCAAGGTGTGACACAGGAAGTGTGACAGAAATACGTCAGCAGCACTTGTGATTATCCTGTGTCATTGCTCATAACCAGGTTAACACCAATAGGGATGGCACATCATGTGATGCCCGGTGTATTATCAGGGCAACTCCATTATAAGCCCCAATCCAAACCTGACACATCCGACAGGAACTGGGTGGGTTCGAGTAATAAGCTCGGTTTACAACTCACACAATTTTATTCTCCATCTAAGGACAGGGTCACTGAGCATGACCAAAAGCATGGCATCTGCAGTTTTTACCAAAATGAAACAGACAGAAACAACAGAAATCAGATAGAACCAACAGGAACCAGATAGAGCCAAGAGGAACCAAATAGAAGCACAGGAACTATATAGAAAGAACAGGTCCAGATAGAACCAACAGGATCCAGATAGAACCAACAGAAACCAGATAGAAGGAACAGGAACGAGATAGAACGAACAGGAACTAAATAGAAAGAATAGAACCAGATAGAACCAAGAGGAACCAGACAGAAACAACAGGAAGCAGGTAGAACCAACAGGAACCAGGCAGAACTAACAGAAATTAGATAGAACCAACAGGATCCAGATAGAACCAACAGGATCCAGATAGAAACAAAAGTAACCAGATAGAACTAACGGGGATGAGATAGAACGAACAGGAACAAGATAGAACCAACTGGAACCAGACAGATCAACAGGAACCAGATAGAACCAACATGAACCAGGCAGAACCAACATGAACCAGGCAGAACCAACAGGAACTACATAGAAAAAATAGGAACAGGGCATAATCAACAGGAACCAGACAGAACTTACAGGAACGAGATAGAACCAACAATAACTAGATAGAACCAGCAGGAACTAGATAGAACCACCAGGAACGAGATAGATCAACAGCAATTAGACAGGAGTAACAGGAACCAGATAGATCAACAGGATCCATAAAGACCTAACAGAAACTAGATAGAACAGGAACCAGATAGAAAGAACAGGAACAAATAGAACCAACAAAAACACGATAGAACAAACAGGAACCAGAGAGAACTAACAGGAACTAGATAGAACCAACAGGAACTAGATAGAATCAACAGGAACCAGATAGAACCTACAGGAACCAGACAGAATCAACAGAAACCAGATAGAACAAACATGAACCAGGCAGAAACAAGAGGAACTACATAGGTCCAACAGGAACCGGATAGAACCAACAGGAACCAACAGGAACGAGATAGAACCAACAGGAACTAGATAGAACCACCAGGAACCAGATGGATCAAAAGGATCCAGATAGAAACAACAGGAAGTAGATAGAACCAACAGCAACCAGATACAGCCAACAGGAACAGGGCATAATCAACAGGAACCAGCAGAACTTACTGGAACTAGATAGAACCAACAGGAATCAACAGGAGCTAGATAGAAACAACAGGAACAAGATGGAACCAACAGGAAACAGATAGAAGCAACAGGAACTTATAGCTAGCACCAACAGAAACTAGATAGAAACAACAGGAAACAGATAGAAAAAACAGGACACAGATAGAACGAACAGGAACTAGAGAGAACCAACAAGAACCAGATAGAAACAACAGGAACCAGATAGAACCAACAGGAACCAGATAGTACAAAGAAGAGCCAGACAGAATCAACAGGAATCAGATAAAACCAACAGGAACTAGATAGAAGCAGCAAGAAACAGACAGAAGCAACAGGAACTAGATAGAATCAACAGGAACCAAATAGAACCAACAGAAGCCAGATAGAACCAAGACGCAACAGGAGCTAGATACAACAACAAGGAACTAGATAGAATCAACAGGAACCAGATAGAACCTACAGGAACCAGACAGAATCAACAGAAACCAGATAGAACCAACATGAACCAGGCAGAAACAAGAGGAACTACATAGGTCCAACAGGAACCGGATAGAACCAACAGGAACCAGATAGAACCAACAGGAACTAGATAGAACCACCAGGAACCAGATGGATCAAAAGGATCCAGATAGAAACAACAGGAACTAGATAGAACCAACAGCAACCAGATACAGCCAACAGGAACAGGGCATAATCAACAGGAACCAGCAGAACCTACTGGAACTAGATAGAACGAACAGGAACCAATAGAATCCAGATAGATTCAACAGGAACTAGACAGAACCAACAGGAATCAACAGGAACTAGATAGAAACAACAGGAACAAGATGGAACCAACAGGAAACAGATAGAACCAACAGGAACTTATAGCTAGCACCAACAGAAACTAGATAGAAACAACAGGAACCAGATAGAAAAAAACAGGACACAGATAGAACGAACAGGAACTAGATAGTACCAACTGGAACCAGATAGAACCAACAGGAACCAGATAGAACCAACAGGAACCAGATAGAACAAACAGGAAGCAAACGAAATCAACAGGAACCAGATAGAAGCAACAGGAAATAGATAGAAGCAACAGGAACCAGACAGAAGCAACAGGAACCAGATAGAACCAACAGGAACTAGATAGAACGAACAGGAACCAGATAGAACGAACAGGAATCAGATAGAGCCAACATAAACCAGACAGAATCAACAGGAACAAGACAGAACTAACAGGAACTAGATAGAATCAACAGGAAACTGATAGAACCAACGGGAACCAAGTATAATCAACAGGAACTACATAGAAATATCAGGAACCAGATAGAACCAACAAAAACACTATAGAACCAACAGGAACTAGATAGAACCAACAGGAAACAGATAGAATCAGCAGGAGGCAGATAGAACCCACAGGAACCAGATAAAACCAACAGGAACTAGATAGAAACATCAGGAAAAAGATAGAACCAACAGGAAACAGATAGAACCAACAGGCACCAGATAGAACCAACAGGAACTTATAGCACCATCAGAAACTAGATAGAAACAACAGGAAGCAGATAGAAAAAGCAGGACCCAGATAGAACCAACATGAACTAGATAGAAACAACAGGAACGAACAGGAACTAGATAGAGCCAACAAGAACCAGATAGATCAACAGAATCCAGATAGAACGAACAGGAACCAGAGTGATCCAACAGGAACTAGATAGAAATAACAAGAACTTATAGAACCAACAGGAACTATATAGAAACAACAGGAGACAGAAAGAACCAACAGGATGCAGGTAGAACACACAGGAACCAGATAGAACCAGCAGGAACCAAATAGAACCAACAGAATAGATAGAAACAATAAATAGAAATAACAGGAACAAACAGGAACTAGGTAGAACAAACAAGAACCAGTTAGAACCAACAGGAACCTGATAGAGATAACAGGAAATAGATAGATCAAAAGAATCCAGATAGAACCAACAGGAACCTAGAACCAACAGGAACTGGATAGAAACAACAGGAAACAGATAGAACTAACAGGAACCAGATAAAACCAACAGGAACTAGATAGAAACATCAGGAAAAAGATAGAACCAACAGGAAACAGGTAGAACCAACAGGCACCAGATAGAACCAACAGGAATTATAGCATCATCAGAAACTAGATAGAAACAACAGGAAACAGATAGAAAAAACAGGACCCAGATAGAACCAACATGAACTAGATAGAAACAACAGGAACGAACAGGAACTAGATAGAACCAACAAGAACCAGATAGATCAACAGAATCCAGATAGAACGAACAGGAACCAGAGTGATCCAACAGGAACTAGATAGAAATAACAGGAACTTATAGAACCAACAGGAACTATATAGAAACAACAGGAGACAGAAAGAACCAACAGGATGCAGGTAGAACACACAGGAACTAGATAGAACCAGCAGGAACCAAATAGAACCAACAGAATAGATAGAAACAATAAATAGAAATAACAGGAACAAACAGGAACTAGGTAGAACAAACAGGAACCAGTTAGAACCAACAGGAACCTGATAGAGATAACAGGAAATAGATAGATCAACAGAATCCAGATAGAACCAACAGGAACCTATAGAACCAACAGGAACTGGATAGAAACAACAGGAAACAGATAGAACCAACAGGAACTAGATAGAACCAACAGGAACTAGATAGAAACAACAGGAACCAGATAGAAACAACAGGAACCAGATAGAAACAACAGGAACCAGATATAACCAACAGGAACTAGATAGAAGCAAAAGGAACCAGATAGAAGCAACAGGAACAAGATAGGACCAACAGGAACTAGATGCAACTGACAGGAACCAGATAGAACCAAGAGGAAACAGACAGAATCAACAGGAACCAGATAGAACCAACTGGAAAGAGATAGAACCAACAGGACTAAGATAGAACCAACAGGAACCAAACAGAATCAACATGAAGCAGATAGAAGCAACAGGAACTCGATAGAAGCAACAGGAACCAGACATAAGAGACAGGAACCAGACAGAACCAACAGGAACAAGATAGAATCAACAGGAAACAGATAGAACCAACGGGAACCAGGCAGAACCAACAAGAACTACATAGAAATATCAGGAACCAGATAGAATCAACAGGAACTAGATAGAAAAAACAGGAACAAGATAGATCCAACAGGAACTAGATAGAAACAGCAGGAACTTATGAACCAACAGAAACTAGATTGAAAGAACAGGAAGCAGATAGAAAAAACAGGAACCAGATAGAACCAACAGGAACTGGATAGAACCAACAGGAATTAGATAGAAACAACAAGAACCAGATAGAAACAACAAGAATCAGATAGAAACAGCAGGAACCAGATAGAAACAACAAGAACCAGATAGAAACAACAGGAACCAGATAGAAACAACAAGAACCAGACAGAATCAACAGGAACCAGAAAGTACCAACGGGAACTAGATAGAACCACCAGGAACCAGATGGATCAACAGGATCCAGATAGAAACAACAGGAACTGGATAGAACCAACAGCAACCAGATAGATCAATCGGTTCTAGATAGAACCAACAGGAACAGATAAATCAACATGATCCAGATAGAGCCAACAGGAACTAGATAGAACCAACAGGAACACTATAGAACAAGCAGGGACCAGATAGAACTAACAGGAACTAGATAGAAAAAACAGGAACAAGATAGAACCAACAGGAAACAGATAGAACCAACAGGCACCAGATAGATCCAACAGGAAATAGATAGAAACAGCAGGAACTTATAGAACCAACAGAAACTAGATTGAAAGAACAGAAAGCAGATAGAAAAAACAGGACCCAGAACCAACAGGAACTAGATAGAAACAACAGGGACAAACAGGAACTAGATAGAACCAACAAGAACCAGACAGAACCAACAGGAACCTGATAGAAATAACAGGAACCAGATAGATCAAAAGAATCCAGATAGAACCAATAGGAACCAGATAGATCCAACAGGAACTTTTAGAACCAACAGGAAATAGATAGAGACAACAGGAAACAGATAGAACCAACAGGAACTGGATAGAAGGAACAGGAATTAGATAGAAACAACAAGAACCAGATAGAAACAACAGGAACCAGATATAACCAACAGGAACTAGATACAACCAACAGGAACCAGATAGAACCAAGATGCAACAGGCAGATGCAACAAGAGTCAGATACAACCAAAATGGACTAGATAGAATCAGCAGTAACCAGATAGAACCTACAGGAACCAGACAGAATCAACAGGAACCAGAAAGTACCAACCGAAACTAGATAGAGCCACCAGGAACCAGATGGATCAACAGGATCCAGATAGAAACAACAGGAACTAGATAGAACCAACAGTAACCAGATAGATCAATGGGATCTGGATAGAACCAACAGGAACAGATAAATCAACATGATCCAGATAGAACCAACAGGAACTAGATAGAACCAACAGGAACCAGATAGAGCCAACAGGAACAGGGCATAATCAACAGGAACCAGGCAGAACCTACTGGAACTAGATAGAACCAACAGGAACCAATAGGATCCAGATAGATTCAACAGGAACTAGACAGAACCAACAGGAATCAACAAGTACTAGATAGTACCACGAAGAACCAGATAGAACTAAAAGGAACCAGATAGAACCAACAGGAACTAGATAGAAACAAAAGGAACAAGATGGAACCAACAGAAAACAGATAGAACCAACAGGCACCAGATAGAACGAACAGGAACTTATAGATAGCACCAACAGAAACTAGATAGAAACATCAGGTACCAGATAGAAAAAACAGGACTCAGATAGAACCAACATGAACTAGATAGAATGAAATGGAACCAGATAGAACCAACAGGAACTTCATAGAACGAACAGGAACCAGATTGAACGAACAGGAATCAGATAGAGCCAACAGAAACCAGACAGAATCAACAGAAAACAGACAGAATCAACAGGAACCAGACAGAACTAACAGGAACAAGGTAGGATCAACAGGAAACAGATAGAGCCAACGGGAACCAGGCAAAACCAACAGCAGCTGCATATAAATATCAGGAACCTGATAGAACCAACAGTAACAGTATAGAACCAACAGGAACTAAATAGAACCAACAGGAAACAGATAGAACCAACAGGATGCAGATAGAACACACAGGAACCAGATAAAACCAACAGGGACTAGATAGACACATCAGGAAAAAGATAGAACCAACAGGAAACAGAAAGAACCAACAGGCATCAGATGGAACAAACAGGAACTTATAGCACCAACAGAAACAAGATAAAAGCAACAGAAACCAGATAGAAAAAAACAGGACCCAGATAGAACCAACAGGAACTAGATAGAAACAACAGGGATGAACAGGAACTAGATAGAACCAACAAGAACCAGATGGAACCAACAGGAAGCTGATAGAAATAACAGGAACCAGATAGATCAACAGAATCCAGTAGAACCACCAGGAACCAGATTGATCCAACAGGAATTAGATAGAACTAACAGGAACTTATAGAACCAACAGGAACTATATAGGAACAACAGGAAGCAGAAAGAACCAACAGGATGCAGATAGAACACACAGGAACCAGATAGAACCAGCAGCAACCAGATAGAACCAAAAGAATAGATAGAAACAATAGATAGAAACAACAGGAACTAGGTAGAACCAACAAGAACCAGTTAGAACCAACAGGAACCTGATAGAGATAACAGGAAATAGACAGATCAACAGAATCCAGATAGAACTAACAGGAACCTATCGAACCTACAGGAACTAGATAGAAACAACAGGAAACAGATAGAACCAACAGGAACTAGATAGAACCAACAGGAACTAGATAGAAACAACAGGAACCAGATAGAAACAACAGGAACCAGATATAACCAACAGGAGCTAGATAGAAGCAAAAGGAACCAGATAGAAGCAACAGGAACAAGGTAAGACCAACAGGAACTAGATACAACCGACAGGAACCAGATAGAGACAAGAAGAAATAGACAGAATCAACAGGAACCAGAGAACCAACAGGAAATAGAAAGAACCAACAGGAACCAGATAGAACCTTCAGGAACCAGACAGAATGAACTGGAACCAGATAGAACCAACAGGAACAAGATAGAACCAACAGGAACCAAGTAGAATTAACAGGAAGCAGATAGAAGCAACAGGAACTCGATTGAAGCAACAGGAACCAGACATAAGCAACAGGAACTAGATAGAACCAACAGGAACTAGATAGAACGAACAGGTACCAGATAGAACCAATGGGAACCAGGCAGAACCAACAGGAACTACATAGAAATATCAGGAATCAGATAGAATCAACAGGAACTAGATAGAAAAAAAGCAGGAACAAGATAGAATTAACAGGAACTAGATAGAAACAACAGGAACGAACAGGAACTAGATAGAACCAACAAGAACCAGATAGAACCAATAGGAACCTGATAGAACTAACAGGAACCAGATAGATCAACAGAATCCAGATAGAAATAACAGGTACCAGATAGATCCAACAGGAACTAGATAGAACCAACAGGAACTATATAGAAACAGCAGGAAACAGAAATAACCAACGGGCTGCAGATAAAACACACAGGAACCTAATAGAACCAGCAGCAACCAGATAGAACCAACAGAATAGATAGAAACAATAGATAGAAACAACAGGAACCAACAGGAACTAGATATAACCAACAGGAACCAGATCAATCCAACAGGAACCTGAAAGAACCAACAGGAACCAGATAGAACCAACAGGCACTCGATAGAATGAACAGGAGCCAGATAGAACTAACAGGAACCAGATAGGACCAACAGCAACCAGTTAGATTAGCAGGATCCAGATAGATACAGCAGGAACTAAACAGAACCAACATGAATGAGATGGAACCAACAGGAACGAGATAGAAACAACAAGAAACAGATAGAACCAACAGGGAAAAGATAGAACCAACAGGAACCTGATAGATCAAGAGGATCCAGATAGAACCAACAGGAACCTGATCGATCAACAGGATCCAGATTGATTCAACAGAAACTAAACAGAACAAACAGGAACCAACAGAAACTAGATAGAACCAACAAAAACCAGACAGAACTAACAGTAACCAGACAGAAACAACAGGAACCAGATAGAACCAACAGGAACCAGATAGAACCAACAAGAAACAGATAGAACCAATAGGAACTAGACAGAACCAACAGGAACCATATAGAAACAACAGGAATTATATAGATCCAACAGGAACCAGATAGATTAGCAGGATCCAGATAGATGCAGCAGGAACTAAACAGAACCAACAGGAACAAGATAGAACCAAGAGGAACTAGATTGATTCAACAAGAACCAGATAGAACCAACAGTAACCAGATAAAATCAACATAGAAACATAGAAGATAGGAGCAGGAGTAGGCCATTCAGCCCCTCGAGCCTGCTCCGCCATTCAATGAGATCATGGCTGATCATCCAAATTCAGTACCCTGTCCCTGCCTTCTCCCCATATCCCTTGATCCCTTTAGCCTTAAGAAATATATCCAACTCCTTCTTGAATATATTTAATGAATTGGCCTCCACCGCCCTCTGTGGCAGAGAATTCTACAGGTTCACCACTCTTTGGGTGAAGAAATTCCTCCTCATCTCATTCCTAAATGGCTTACCCCTTATCGTTAGACTATGACCCCTGGTTCTGGACTCCTGGCCATCGGAAACATCCTTCCTGCATCTAGTCTGTACAGGCCTGACAGAATTTTATAGGTTTCGATGAGATCCCCTCTTAATCTTCTAAACTCCAGTGAGTATAAGCCCAATCGACACAATCTCACCTCATACGTCATTCCTGCCATCCCAGGTATCAGCCTGGTGAATCTTCGCTGCACTCCTTCCATGGCAAGTACGTCCTTCCTCAGATAAGGCGACCAAAACTGCACACAAAACTCAAGGTGCGGTCTCACCAAGGCCCTGTACAATTGCAGCAAGACATCCTTGTTCCTGTACTCGAACCCTCTTGCTACGAAGGCCAACATACCATTTGCCTTCTTAACTGCCTGCTGCACCTGCATGCTAACAGTAAGCAGATAGATCCAATAGGAACCAGATAAAATCATCAAGAACCAGATAAAACCAACAGGAACCAGTTAGAAACAACAGGAACCAGATAGAACCAATAAGAACCAGATAGAACCAACAGTAACCAGATAAAATCAAAAGTAAGCAGATAGATCCAACAGGAATCAGATAGAATCAACAAGAACCAGATAGAACCAACAGGAACCAGTTAGAAACAACAGGAACCAGATAGATCCAACTGGAACTAGATAGAAACCACAGGAACTAGATAGGAAAAAAAGAAACCAGATATAAAAAACAGGAACCAGATAGAACTAACATGCACCAGATAGAACCAAGAGGAAGCAGACAGAATCAACAGGAACAAGATAGAAGCAACAGGAACAGATTGATCCAACAGAAAATATATGGAACCAACAGGATCTAGAAAGAACAAACAGGAACCTGATAAATCCAACAGGAACCAGAAAGAACCAACAGGAACCAGATAGAAACAACAGGGAGTAGATCGAATCAACAGGAGCCAGAGAGAACCAACAGGAACCAGATAGAACCAACAGCAAACAGATAGATTAGCAGGACCCAGATAGATACAACAGGAACTAAACAGAACCAACAGGAACGAGGTAGAACCAACAGGAATTGGATAGAAAAAACAAGAACCAGGTAAATCCAACAGGAACAAGATAGAACCAACAGGAATCAGATATATACACCAGGAACCTGAAAGAACCAACAGGAACCAAATAGAACCAACAGGGACTAGATAGAATGAACAGGAGCCAGATAGAACTAACAGGAACCAAATAGAACCAACAACAACCAGTTGGATTAGCAGGATCCAGATAAATACAGCAGTAACTAAACAGACCCAACAGGAACGAGATGGAACTAACAGGAACGAGATAGAGACATCAAGAAACAGATACAACCAACAGGAACCTGATAGATCAACATGATCCAGATTGATTCAACAGAAACTAGACAGAACAAACAGGAACTAGATAGTACCAACAAAAACCCAGAACTAACAGTAACCAGATAGAAACAACAGGAACCAGATAGATCATCAGGGTTCAGATAAAACCAACAGGAACCAACAGGATCTAGATTGAACCAACAAGTACCAGATAGATCAACATGATCCAGATATAACCAATAGGAGCTAGATAGCACCAACAGGAACTAGATAGAGAAAACAGGAACCAGACAGAACCATCAGGATCTAGATAGAATGAACAGGAACCAGACAGAACCAACAGGAACAATTTAGAAGCAACAGGAACTAGATAGAACCAACAGGAACCAAATAAATCCAGCAAGACCCAGAAAGAACCAACAGGGACCAGATACAACTAACAGGGACTAGATAGAACCAACTGGAACAATATAGAACCAACAGGATCCAGATTGCTTCAACAGGAACTAGACAGAACCAACAGGATCTAGATAGAACCAACAAGTACCAGCTAGATCGACAGGAACCAGATAGAACCAACAGGAACCAGATAAGCCCACAGGAACTAGAAAGTACCAACAGGAATTAGATATAACGAACAGGGACTAGATAGAATCAGGTGGAAACAGATAGAACTAACAGGAACCAGACAGAACCCACAGCAACCGGATAGAACCAAGAGGAAGCAGACAGAATCAACAGGAACCAGATAGAAGCAACAGGAACCAGATTGATCCAACAGTACATATATGGAACCAACAAGAAATAGATAGAATCAACAGGAGCCAGATAAATCCAACAGGAACCAGAAAGAACCAACAGGAACCAGATAGAACCAACAGGAACCAGATAAAACCAACAGGAACTAGATAGAACTAATAGGATCCAGATAGATGCAACAGGAACTAAACAGAACCAACAAGAACCAGATAGAACCGACAATAACCAGATAGGAACAACAGGAACCAGATAGAACCAACAGTAAGCAGATAAATCCAACAGGAACCAGATAAAATCATCAAGATCCAGATAGAACCAACAGGAACCAGTTAGAAACAACAGGAACCAGATAGAACAACATGAGCTAGATAGAACCAACAGGAGCTAGATAGAGCAAACAGGAACCAGATAGAACCAATAGGAACCAGATAGAACCAACAGTAATGAGATAAAACCAACTATAAGCAGATAGATCCAACAGGAACCAGGTAGAATCAACAAGAACCAGATAGAACCAACAGGAGCCAGTTAGAAAAAACAGGAACCAGACAGAAACAACTGGACTAGATAGAAACCACAGGAACTAGATAGAAAAAAAAGAAACCAGATATAAAAAACAGGAACCAGATACAACTAACATGCACCAGATAGAACCAGGAGGAAGCAGACAGAATCAACAGGAATGAGATAGAAGCAACAGGAGCGAAATTGATCCAACAGGAAATATATGGAACCAACAGGAACCAGAAAGAACCAACAGGAACCAGATAGAACTAACATGGACTAGATCGAATCAACAGGAGCCAGAGAGAACCAACAGGAACCAGATAGAAACAAAAGCAACCAGCTAGATGAGCAGGATCCAGATAGATAGAACAGGAACTAAACAGAACCAACAGGAACGAGGTAGAGCCAACAGGAATTAGATAGAACAAACAAGAACCAGATAAAACCAACAGGAACAAGATAGAACAAACAGGAACCAGATAGAACCAACAGGAACTAGATAGAACCAGCCAGAACCAACAGGAACAATATAGAACCAACAGGAACAATATAGAACCAACAGGAACAAGATAAATCCAGCAGGAACCAGATAGAACCAACAGGGACCAGATAAAACTAATAGGGACTAGATAGAAACAACAGGAACCAGACAGAACCAAAAGCAACTATATAGAACCAACAGGAACCAGGTATAACTAACTGGAACAATTTAGAACCAACTGCATCCAGATTGATTCAACAGGAACTAGACAGAACCAACAGGAACCAACAGGATCTAGATAGAGCCAACAAGTACCAGACAGATCAACAGGATCCAGATAGAACCAACAGGATCTAGATACAAACAAAAGTAACCAGATTTAACCAACAGGAACCAGATAGAACTAACATGAACCAGATAAATCCAACAGGAACCAGAAAGAACCAACAGGAACCAGATAGAACCAACAGGTACTAGATAGAACCAACAGGAACTATATAGAACCTACAGGAACTAGATAGAACCAACAAGAACCAGATAAATCCAACAGGAACCAGATAGAACAATCTGGAACCAGATAGAACCAACAGGAACCAGATAGAACCAACAGGAACTAGATAGAACCAACCAGAACCAGGCAGAACAAACAGCGACCAGATATAACTAACAGGGACTAGATCGAAACAACAGGAACCAGATAGAACCAAAAGCAACTATATAGAAGCAACGGGAACCAGATAGAACTAACTGGAACCAAATAGAACCAACTGGATCAAGATTGAGTCAACAGGAATCAACAGGATCTAGATAGAACCAACAAGTACCAGATAGATCAACAGGATTCAGATAGAACCAACAGGATCAAATAACTACACATGGGTATGATCTGGTGGCCATTACGGAGACATGGCTGCAGGGTGACCATGACTGGGAACTAAACATCCAGGGGTATTTGACTATTAGGAATGACAGACAGGAAGGAAAGGGAGGTGGGGTGGGTGTGTTAATAAAGGATGGAATCACTGCAATAGTGAGAAATGATATTGGGTCAAAGGATCAGGATAATGAAAAGGTTTGGTGGAGATAAGGAATAATAAGGGGAAAAAGTCACTAGTGGGCGTAGTCTATAGGCCTCCTAACAGTTGCAACTATATTGGTCGGAGTATAAATCAGGAAATAGTTGGGGCTTGTAATAAGGGAACAGCTTATGGGAGATTTTAACTTTCATATTGACTGGACAAATCAAATTGGGCAGGGCAGCCTTGAGGAAAAGTTCATAGAGTGCATTAGGGACGGGTTCCTTGAGCAGTGTGTTACTGAACCAACCAGGGGGCAGGCAATCTTAGATCTGGTCCTGTGTAATGAGACAGGATTAATAAAAAATGTCCTAGTAAAGGATCCCCTTGGAATGAGTGACCATAACATGGTTGAATTCCAAATTCAGTTGGAGGGTGAGAGAGTTGGATCTCAAACCAGCATACTAAGCTTAAATAAAGGAGACTATGAAGGATGAGAGCAGAGTTGACTAAAGTGGACTGGGAAAATAGATTAAAGTGTAAGACGGTACATGAGCAGTGGTATACATTCAAGGAGATATTTCACAACTTTCAAGAAAAATATATTCCACTGAGGAAAAAGGGGCGTAAAAGAAAAGACAGCCATCTGTGGCTAAGTAAAGTAATAAAGGATAGTATCCGACTGAAAACAAGGGCATATAAAGTAGCCAAATATAGTGGGAGGATAGAAGATTGGGAAGGATTTAAAAGCCAGCAAAGAATAACTAAAAGATTAATTAAGAAAGGGAAGATAGATTATGAAAGTAAACTAGCAAAAAATATAAAAACAGATAGCTAGAGTTTCTACAGTTACATAAAAAGAAAAAGGGTGGCTAAAGTGAATGTTGGTCCCTTGGAGGATGAGACCAGGAAATTAATGGTGGGGAACATGGAGATGGCAGAAACGCTGAACAAATATTTTGTATCAGTCTTTACAGTAGAGGGCACTAAAAATATCCCAACATTGGACAAACAGGGGGCTATAGGGGGGGAGGAGCTAAACACGATTAAAATCACTAAGGAGACGGTACTCGGTAAGATAATGGGACTTAAGGCGAATAAATCCCCTGGACCTGATGGCTTACATCCTAGGGTATTGAGAGAAGTAGCGGTAGGGATTGTGGATGCATTGGTGGTAATTTTCCAAAACTCCCTGGATTCAGGAAAGGTCCCAGCAGATTGGAAAACTGCTAATGTAACGCCCTTATTTAAAAAGGGAGGTAGACAAAAGGCTGGAAACTATAGACCAGTTAGCCTAACATCTGTGGTTGGTAAAATGTTGGAGTCCATTATTAAGGAAGCAGTAACAGGACATTTGGATAAGCATAATTTAATCGGACAGAGTCAGCATGGTTTTATGAAGGGGAAGTCATGTTTGACAAATTTGCTCGAATTCTTTGAGGATGTAACAAACAGGGTGGATAAAGGGGAACTAGTGGATGTGGTGTATTTGGACTTCCAAAAGGCATTTGACAAGGTGCCACACAAAAGATTACTGCACAAGATAAAAAATCACGGGATTGGGGGTAATATACTGGCATGGGTGGAAGATTGGCTATCTAACAGAAAACAGAGAGTTGGGATAAATGGTTCATTCTCGGGTTGGCAATCAGTGACTAGTGGTGTTCCGCAGGGGTCAGTGCTGGGACCCCAACTCTTTACAATCTATATTAACAATTTGGAGGAGGGGACCAGGTGCAACATATCCAAGTTTGCCGACGATACAAAGATGGGAGGGAAAGCAGTGAGTGAGGAGGACATAAAAAACCTACAAAAGGACATAGACAGGCTAAGTGAGTGGGCAGAAATTTGGCAGTTGGAATATAGGCCTAGAAATTCAGTATAGCCACATTTGGGGCGCTACAGCATGGCGTTCGCTAACTTTTGCGCCCGGCGCAACTTAGCACCACCTTCGCTGATATTCAGTTGCATCGACTCAAGAGGTCGCTGTTGCGCTAAAGCAGGCAATGCACGACTATCATTAGGCACTAAGCCGGCGATCCGGGGTGCAAACACCGAAGGCGGGTGCAGCGCAGGTGCGGCGAGTTGCTCATTGAGGGCAGACAGTCAGGCGCCGGTCAGCACTTAAAGGGGGAGGGTGGAATTGCTTGGCTGTCACGCCCTGCACACTACAGCCCTAAGGCAAGGCCTGAACACTGCTTCTGGAACAGCTCCACGCCCAGGAGAATGGAGAAGGCCAGGGAGAGAGCGCAGCGCTTCGGCGAGGGTGACCTGAGGCTGCTGGTTGGCGCAGTGGACCGCAGGCCCCATATCCTCTTCCCTAAGGGTGGCAGGAGGCCGCTGCCCGCCGAATATCGGAAAGCATGGAGGAATGTGGCAAACATGGTTGGCAGGACACCAACCCAGTGCCGGAAAAAATTCAACGACCTCACTCGGGTTGTCAGGGTGAGTACCCTTTCCAGTATCCTCCTCATCCCTGCATGTGCACCTCACTTTATGGCCAAACGGGTCTGAAAGCCCTAATTGCCAGCCCTCATCCGGCAGCTATCGGACTGTCATGAAAAGCACTTGCGCATTCAGGACTTTAGACACTGTCAGGGCTATTCGACCATGGGTGGCAGTGCGGGCAGGATCAGGGCTTGACACAGTCAGGGCTAATCGACCATGGGAGGCAGTGCGGGCAAGATCAAGGCTTGACACTGTAGTTAGAGGCTGTCCTTTCTCTTGCAGGCCAAGCTGGCGCATAACAGAAGACAGCAGTGACAGACCGGGGGAGGCCGTCCTGACCTGAAACAGCTGAGCGACCTCGAGCAGCGAGTGGAGCAGATCATGGCAGGCCGGCTGAGTGGCCCTGTCGCCACTGGAGATGCTGACCCTGTTCTGGGCACCAATGGTAAGGTCATCACCTTTTTGACCTGTCCCTTTCCACTTGCGTCTCACACCAGCATTCTTTGCCACTATCGAACCAATGCAGTGCACAGCAGCACTCATGCCTCCCTCGCTGCCGCCCTGTCCTCACTCTAATGCAACTCTTGTGCCTCCCTGCTTTCAGATGGTGACTCGCCAGGTGAGGAGGCGGCCCCTCAAGCTGGCACTGTGTCCGAGTCAGACATAGAGGAGGAGGAAGAGGAAGCCAGCACATCAGGGACACCCTCAGCCGAGGCAGCCCATGGCCATGATGGTGACACATCTTCCCTGGAGGGGAGCAGGGGGGAAGGGTCGGAGGATAGTGAAGCTCCGGGGACCAGCGGGCTGCAGCAATGCGGGAGGGGTGGGGAAGCTCGGCGGCCTTCTCCCCGGAGGGTTAGTGCGGCCTCGAGTCCTGCTACAGTGAGCGCAGAGGAGGTGCAGCTCCTAGCGGAAATGGGTGCCCAGGCTGAGCGCAGGCACACTGAGCTCATGGCTGCAGCAGCAAAGATGCCTGACTCCATAGAGCCACTGGCAAGGAGTGTGAAGGAATTCGGGGCAGCACAGGCCAGGAGTCTGCAGGACATCACGGCAGCACAGGCCAGGAGTCTGCAACAATTCAGTGCAGCACAGCCCAGGAGTCTGCAACTATTCAGTGCAGCACAGGCCAGGAGTCTGCAGGACATCGCGGCAGCACAGTCTAGGGTCAGCAGGACTTCGCTGCTTCACAGGCGGCTTCTAGCCAAGTGCTCAGTCGTGCTGTGCATTCACTGGCTGCTGTCATGCAGACACAGACCAGGGCCACACAGGCACTAACTGCTGCCACACTCGCTGGATCGGCCAGGCATTGCCGGGGCACTCGCCGTGCCGCAGCAGCCCAGCAGTCTGTGCCTCAGCAGATTGCTGCACATGCTGCAGTGCTGGCCCGTGCGCGTGCCAATGTATCAGCCGACCAGGGAGTACCTGTGATCTGTCAGGTTGGCAACATTCCTGCAGCCAACACTGTCACTCCTCCATTGCAGCTGCCACCAGCTGTTGGACAGACTGCTGCCGCCCAAGCAGAGTTGGAGCAGTCAGCAGCTGGCCCCTCCAGGCCCAGAGCTGGTCCAGGCCAAACCCCAAGGGCATCTGCCATCTCACCATCTGACCCTCAGCAGCTTTCCCCCAGCCTTGCTGCAGCCACTGGGGTCCCATTGAGGAGGAGCTGCAGGGCGGGTAGGGGCCAGTCACGGAAGCGAAATGGATCACACTCGCAGGGGAAAAAGTAGAAGGTGTGGCCAAATGTTTTGTTTTATATATAAAGGCCGAGACTGGTGTATTTGTTTCATATTTAAAGGCTGAGACTGGTGTATTTGTTTCATATATAAAGGTCGAGACTGCTGTATTTGTTTCATATTTAAAGGCCGAGACTGGTATATTTGTTTTACTTATAAAGGCCGAGACTGCTGTATTTGTTTCACATTTAAAGGCCGAGACTGGTATATTTGTTTCATATATAAAGGCCGAGACTGGTGTATTTGTTTCATATTTAAAGGCTGAGACTGGTGTATTTGTTTCATATATAAAGGTCGAGACTGCTGTATTTGTTTCATATTTAAAGGCCGAGACTGGGATATTTGTTTTACTTGTAAAGGCCGAGACTAGTGTATTTGTGTTTTTGGGGGGGATTTCTCTCCATTAGTTTGTCATGTGGGAAGGGCACAGAGGTATTACAGTAAAAAAAATTCTTAAATCGCACTGTCCATGCTTTCTTTTGGAAGTTCTGCTAAGGGCTTGTGGAGTGGCTACATTCATCTTCTGCCATTGGCACAAGCCATTCCCTGAGAGGGGGCCTAGAACCGACTTGCAATAAGCCGCCGACAGGCGGCCCTTGCACTTTCTGCCTCCCTCCTGTGCTGGTCCTCCTCCTCCTCCTCCTCCTCCTCCTCTGGTGGTCCTCCAATGTCTGCTGGCAGTGGCTGAGTCCTGCGGATAGCCAGGTTGTGCAACATGCAGCACACGACAACGAAATGGGAGACTCGCTCAGGCGAGTACTGTAGGGCTCCCCTGGAATGATCCAGACAGCGGAACCATTGTTTCAGCACGCCGATTGTTTGCTCAATGATGTTCCTGGTTGCTTGATGGCTGTCATTGTATCCCTCTTCAGCAGGGGTGCTGGGCGCACGGAGCGGGGTCATCAGCCAGGTGCACAAAGGATATCCTTTGTCCCCGAGAAGCCATCATCGTGGGTGAGGCTGGGCCTCAAACATGTCTGCCACAGAAGTCTGGCGCAGGATGAAGGCATCGTGGCTGCTGCCTGGAAAGCGGGCATTGACAGCTAGGATGAGCTGCCTGTGGTCACACACCAACTGCACGTTGAGCGAATGGTTGCGGTAATCCTCGGCATTCTCTAGAGGCGCCCACAAAGCCACATACGTGCAGTCAATGGCGCCCTGCACCATGGGGAAGCCCGCTAATGCTGCAAAGCCCATTGCATGCTTTTGCTGCTTGTCAACGGTCATGGGGAAGGAGATGAACTGACGTCGCCTTCTGAAAAGGGCATTGGTCACCTGGCAGATGCAGCAATGTACCGCAAACTGGGAGATGTTGGAAATGTCCCCAGTAGCGGATTGGAAGGAGCCGCTGGCATAGAAGTTGAGAGCCACCGTCACCTTCACTGCCACCGACAGAGACATCCTGCTCCTCAGCTGTGGCTGCAGATCTCCACAAAGCAGGTAGCAGATCTCAGTGACCACCGCCCTTCTGAATCGCAGCCTCCGAACACACTGCTCCTCAGACATGTTCAGATATGAGAACTGCTGGCGGTATACCCTTGGTGGGTAAGGCCTCCTTTGCTGACACCTGTTGGCCCTTCTCCATCTGGCCATGACTGGCACTCTCTCACGGCGTCTCTGAGCCCTTTGAATGCAATGGAGAAGCCCAACGTTTCCACCCATTGCAGCCCCCATTATATGTTTCCAATCAATGCTATGACACTGAAGTTAAAGACAAGTGCAAAGCTGTGGCCTGAAGCCACAAGTACCTGTGCGAGTGTTGAGCCAAACCAGAAAGCTCTCTACCTTTGTCTCTCTCCAAAGATCCGTCTCTCACAAAGAAGGAGTGGTGCAAAATGGCTGCCATTTATACTGCAGGAGGAGTCCCATTTAATTAGCGCCCCCCGCGCCCCGCAGCGACTGGGAACCGTTCCCCTCTACCAGTCGCTTGGGGCGCCAGGCGCACAATAGGCTGGCGCCACTGAATTTCCGGTTCGGGGCGCACAAAGTGCGTTGCACCATGAAATGACGTCAGGATCTGTGCGCGCAGCTGAGCGCACGCAAAGGCTTTGCGCTGCCGCTAAATCTTAACTGAAGTTCGCGAGAGGCGCAGATCGCGTCGCGCCCGGGCGCTAGCCACTTATCGCCCCACTTCTCCTCCTCCTAAGGCGCTAGTGGCTGGCGCAAACAAATGAATTTCTAAGCCATAATGTTGGAAAGTGTGAGGTTATGCGCTTTGGCAGAAAAAATCCAAGAGCAAGTTATTATCTAAATGGAGAGAAACTGCCAAGTGCTACAGTACAAAGGGATCTGGGGGTCCTGGTGCATGAAACACAGAAGGTTAGTATGCAGGTACAGCAGGTGATCAGGAAGGCCGATGGAATCTTGGCTTTTATTGCAAAGGGGATGGAGTATAAAGGCAGGGAAGTCTTGCTTCAGTTATACAAGGTACTGGTGAGGCCACACCTGGAATATTGAGTACAGTTTTGGTTTCCATATTTAAGAAAATATATACTTGCTCTCGAGGCAGTTCAGAGAAGGTTCACTCGGTTGATTCCGGAGATGAGGGAGTTGACTTATGAGGAAAGGTTGAGTAGGTTGGGCCTCTACTCATTGGAATTCAGAAGAATGAGAGGCGATCTTATCAAAACATATAAGATTGTGAGGGGGCTTGATCGGCTGGATGCCGGGAGGATGTTTCCACTGATGGATGAGACTAGAACTAGGGGGCATAATCTTAGAATAAGGGGCTGCCATTTCAAAACTGAGATGAGGAGAAACTTCTTCACTCAGAGGGTAGTAAATCTATTGAATTTGCTACCTCAGAGAGCTGTGGAAGCTGCAACATTAAATAAATTTATAACAGAGATAGACAGTTTCCTAGCTGATAAGGGAATTAGGGGTTACGGGGAATGGGCAGGGAAGTGGACGTGAGTCTAGGTTCGGATCAGCCATGATCCTATTGAATGGCGGAGCAGGCCTGAGGGGCCGTATGGCCTACTCCTGCTCCTACTTCTTATGTTCTTATGTTCTTATGATCTAGATACAAACAAAAGTAACCAGATTTAACCAACAGGAAACAGATATAACTAACATGAACCAGATAAATCCAACAGGAACCAGAAAGAACCAACAGGAACCAGATAGAACCAACAGGTACTAGATAGAACCAAAAGGAACTATATGGAACCGACAGGAACTAGATAGAACCAACTGGAAGCAGAAAAATCCAAAGGGAACCAGATAGATCCAATAGGTACCAGATAAAATCAACTGCAACCTGATAGAATGAACAGGAACCAGATAGAACTATTAGGAATCAGATAGAACCAACATTAACCAGATAAAATCAACAGTAAGTAGATAGATCCAACAGGAAACAGATAGAACTAGCTGGAACCAGATAGAACCAACAGGAACCAGATAGAACCAAGAAGAACCAGATAGAACCAACAGGAAAAGATAGAACCAGCAGGAACCAGATAGTACCAGCAGGAACCAGCTAGAATTAACAGGAGCCAGATAGAACCAATAGGAAGCAGATAGAAGTAACAGGAACCAGATAGAACCAGCAGAAACCACATAGAATCAACAGGAAACAGATAGAACCACCAGGAACCAGATGGAATTACCAGGAAACAGACAGAACCAACAGGAACCAGATAGAACCAACAGGAACTAGATGGAAACAGCAGGAACCAGATAGAACCAACAGGAACCTGATAGACCCAAATGGAACTAAGTAAAATTAACAGAAACCAGAGAGAATCAACAGGAAGCAGATAGATCCAACAGGAACCAGATAGAACCAACAGGCACCAGATAGAGTCAACAGGAGCCAGATAGAACCAACAGGAACCAGATAGAACAAAAAGGAACTAGTTTGAACCAACTGGATCTAGATAGAACCAAGAGGAACCAGATAAAAACAACAGGAGCCAGATAGAAACAAGAGGAACTAGTTAGAACCAACAGTAACCAGATAGACACAACAGGAACTAAACAGGACCACCAGGAACGAGATAGAACTAACAGGATCTAGATAGATAAAACAAGAACCAGATAAAACCAACAGGAATAACATAAAACCAGCAGCAACCAGATTGATTCAACAGGAACAAACAGGATCTAGATACAACCAACAAGAACCAGATAGAACCAACAGGAACCAGAAAGAAACAACAGGAACCAGATAGAATCAAAAGAAACCAGATATAACCAACAGGAACAAGATTGATCCAACAGGATTTATATGGAATCAACAGGAATGAGAAAGACCAACAGGATCCAAAAAACAAACAAACAGGAACCAAATAAGTCCAACAGGAACCAGAAAGAACGATCAGGAACCAGATAGAACGAACAGGAACAAGTGGAACCAACAGGAGGCAGATAGAACCAACAGGAACTAGATAGAACTGACGGCAACTAGATGGCTTAGCTGGATCCAGATAAAAACAGCAGGAACTAAACAGAACCAACATGGATGAGATGGAACCAGCATGAACCAGATAGAACCAACAGGAATCAGATAGAGTCAACAGGAACCAGATGGAACCAACAGGAACCAGATAGAACAAACAGGAACCAGATAGATTAGCAGGATCCAGGTAGATACAACAGGAACTAAACAGAACCACCAGGAACGAGGTAGAACTAACAGGAACTAGATATATATAACAAGAACAAGACAAAACCAACAGGGATAACATAAAACCAACAGCAACCAGATTGATTCAACAGGAACTAGACAGAACCAACAGGAACAAACAGGATCTAGATAGACCAACAGGAACCAGATAGAACCAACAGGAACCAGATCGAACCAACAGGAGCTAGATAGATCCAACAGGATCCAGATAGAACCAACAGGAGCTAGATAGATCCAACAGGATCTAGATAGAAACTACAGGAACCAGATAGAAACAAAAGAAACCAGATATAACCAACAGGAACCAGATTAATCCAACAGGAATTATATGGAACCAACAGGAACGAGATAGAACCAACAGGAACCAGGTAAATCCAACAGGAACCAGAAAGAACGGTCAGGAGCCAGATAGAACCAACAGGAACCAGATAGACCCAAATGAAACTAAGTAAAATTAACAGGAACCAGACAGAAGCAACAGGAAGCAGATAGATCCAACAGGAACCAGATAGAACCAGCAAGCACCAGATAGAATCAACAGGAACCAGATAGAACCAAAAGGAACCAGATAAAACCAACAGGAGCCAGATAGAACCAACAGCAAGCAGATAGCTTAGCAGGATCCAGATAAATACAACAGGAAATAAACAGAACCACCAGGAACGAGAGAGAACTAACAGGAACTAGATAGGTAAAACAAGAACCAGATAAAACCAACAGGAATTAGATAAAACCAACAGCAACCAGATTGATTCAACAGGAACTAGACAGAACCAACAGGAACAAACAGGATCTAGATAGAACCAACAAGAACCAGATAGAACCAACAGGAACCAGATAGAAACAACAGGAGCCAGATAGATCAACAGGAACCAGATAGAACCAACAGGAGCTAGATAGATCCAACAGGAACTAGAAAGAAACCACAGGAACCAGATAGAAACAAAAGGAACCAGATATAACCAACAGGAACCAGATTGATCCAACAGGAATTATATGGAACCAACAGGAAACAGATAGAACCAACAGGAACCAAATAAATCCAACAGGAATGAGAAAGAACGAACAGGAACCAGATAGAACCAACAGGAACCAGATTGAACCACCAGGAACCAGATAGAACCAACAGGAACCAGATAGAACCAACAGCAAGCAGATAGCTTAGCAGGATCCAGATAAATACAACAGGAACTAAACAGAACCAACAGGGATGAGATGGAACCAACAGGAACTAGATAGAAAAAACAAGAACAAAGCCAGAAAAAGCAGTAAACCTGAGGATTGGGAGCAGTTTAGGATTCAACAAAGGAGGACAAAGGGATTAATTAAGAGGGGGGAAATAGAATATGAGAGTAAGCTTGCTGGGTACATAAAAACTGACTGTAAAAGCTTTTATAGATATTTGAAGAGAAAAAGATTGGTGAAGTCAAGCACAGGTCCCTTGCAGTCAGAATCAGGGGAATTTACAATGGGGAACAAAGAAATGGCAGACCAATTAAATACTTACTTTGGTTCTGTCTTCACAAAGGAGGACACAAATAACCTCCCAGAGATATCGGGGAACATAGAGTCTAATGAAAGGGAGGAAACTGAAAGAAATCAGTATTTGTAGGGAAATGGTGTTAGGGAAATTGACAGGATTGAAGGCCGATAAATCCCCAGGGCCTGATAATCTACATCCCAGGGTACTTAAGGAAGTGGCCCTAGAAATAGTAGATGCATTGCTGGTCATCTTCCAAAATTCGATAGACTCTGGAACAGGACCCATGGATTGGAGGGTAGCTAATGTTGCCCCACTATTCAAAAAAGGTGGTAGAGAGAAAACGGGGAATTACATACCGGTAAGCCTGACATCGGTAGTGGGGAAAATGCTAGAGTCCATTATAAAAGGTGTAATAGCATAGCACTTGGAAAACAGGGACAGGATCGCACAAAGTCAACATGGATTTACAAAGGATAATCTACTGGAATTTTTTGAGGATGTAACTGGTAAAATAGATAAGGGAGAACCAGTTGAGGTGGTGTATTTGGACTTTCAAAAGGTGTTCGATAAGGTCCCGCATAAAAGATTAGCGTGTAAAGTTAAGGCACATGGGATTGGGGGCTAGGGATTGACTTGGATAGAGAACTGGTTGGCAGACAGAAAGCAAAGAGTTGGAATAAACAAGTCTTTTTCTGAGTGGCAGGCAGTGACTATTGGGGTACCGCAGGGATCGGTCCTTGGACCCCAGCTATTCACAATATATATTAATGATCTAGATGAGGGAACTAGATGTAATATCTCCAAGTTTGCAGATGACACAAAGCTGGGTGGCCGTGTGTGCTGTGAGGAGGATGCCGAGAAACTCTAGTATGATTTGGACAGGTTGGGTGATTGGGCAGAAGCATGGTAGATGCAATATAATGTGGATAAATGCGAGGTTATCCACTTTGGTGTCAAAAACAGGAAGGCAGATGGCATCTGAATGGCAATAGATTGGGAGAAGGGGAATTGCAACGAGACATGGGTGTCCTTGTGCACCAGTCGCTGAAGGTATGCATACAGGTGCAGCAGGCGGTTAAGAAGTCAAATGGTATGTTGGCCTTCGTAGCGAGAGGGTTTGAGTACAAAAACGAGGATGTTTTGCTGCAGTTGTACAGGGCCTACATCTTGAGTATTGTGTGCAGTGTTGGTCACCTTGGGATAGTTAGATACTAGAATTCATCATGTTAGAGTTAGATACTGGAATTAGCCATGGTATAGTTAGATACTGGAATTAGCCATGGTATGGTTAGATATTGGAATTAAGCATGCTTTAGTTAGATACTGGAATTAACCACGCCAGAGTTAGATACTGGAATTACTTTGATATAATTAATTGCTGGAATGAACCATGCTATAGTTAGGTATTGGAATTCACCTTGGTATATAGCTAGATTCTGGAATTAACCATGGTATAGTTAGATACTGGAATTAACCATGGGATAGTTAGATACTTGAATTAACCATGGTAGAGTTAGATACTGTAATTAACGATGTGATATATAGATACTTGAACTAAGCATGGCATAGTTACATAGTGGAATTAAACTTGGAAAAATTAAATACTGGAATTAACCATGGTATACTTATATTCTAGAATTTAACATGGTATATTTAGGTACTGGAATTAACCATGGGATAGTTAGATATTGGAATGAAACATGAAATATTTAGATACTTGGATTAATCATGGGAGACTTAGATTCTAGAATTAACCATGTTATAGTTAGAAACTAGAATTAACCATGGAATAGTTAGATACTGGAATTAACGATGGTATAGATAGATACTGGAATTAACCATGCGTTAGTTAGATACTGGAATTAACCATGGTATACTTAGATGCTAGAATTAAACATGTTATAGTTAGATACTGCAATTTACCATGGAATAGTTAGACACTGGAATTAACCATGGGATAGTTAGAAACTGAAATTAACCATAGTATAGTTGGATACTGGAATTAACAATGTGATAGTTAGATACTTGAATTAACCATGATTTCACAGAAATCACAGAATCACAGAAACCCCACAGTGCAGATAGAGGCCATTTCGGCCCATCGAGCCTGCACCGACACATATCCCACCTGATCCCCGTAACCCCTACACCAACACATATCCCACCCTATCCCCGTAACCCCACATATTTAATCCCCCTAACACTAAGGGTCAATTTATCATAGCCAATCAACCTAACCCGCACATCTTTGGACTGTGGGAGGAAACCGGAGCACCCGGAGGAAACCCACGCAAACACAGGGAGAGTGTGCAAACTCCACACAGACAGTCGCCCGAGGCCGGATTCGAACCCGGATTTCGACAAATACTGGAGTTAACCATGGTATAGATAGATACTAGAATTAAACATGGTATAGTTAGATACTGGAATGAATCATGCTTTATTTAAATGCTGAAATTAACCATGGGATAGTTAGATAGTGGAATTAACCATGGAATAGTTAAATACTGGCATTAACCATGGTATAATTAGATAGTGGAATTAAGCATGGTAAAGTTAGATAATGTAATTAACCATGGGATAGTTAGATACTGGAATTAACCATGGGATTGTTAGATACTGGAATTAACCATGGGGTTGAGAGATACTAGAATTAATCATGTTATAGATAGATACTGGCATTAACCATGGAATAGTTAGATACTGGAATTAACCATGGTATAGTTAGATACTAGAATTAACCATGGGATAGTTGATAGTAGAATTAATCATGTTGTAGCTATATACTGGAATTAAACATGGCAGAGTTAGATATTGGAATTAACCATGGAATAGTTAGATACTGGATTTAACCATGGGGTTGATAGATACTAGAATTAACCATGTTATAGATAGAAACTGGAATTAACCATGAGATTATTAGGTACTAGAATTAACCATGTTATATTAGATACTGGAAGTAACCATGGTGCAGATAGTTACTGGAATTATCCATGGTATAGTTAGATACTGGAATTAACAATGGGATAGATAGAAACTGGAATTTATGACGCAACAGTAGAATACTTGATTTTACCATGGTATAGTTAGATAGTGGACTATCATGGGATGCTTGACACTGGAATTAACCATGGGATTGTTAGATACTGGAATTAACCATGGGACGTTAGGTACTGGAATTAACCATGGGATTGTTAGATACTGGAACCAGCACTAAACAACAGGCACTAAACAACCAGCACTAAACAACCTGCACTCAACAACCGGCAGTAAACAACTGGCACCAATCAAACAGCACTAAACAAACTGCACTAAACTAGCTGCACTAAATAAACTGCACTAAACAACCTGCACTAAACAACCTGCACTAAACTAGCTGCACTAAACAAACTGCACTAAACAACCTGCACTAAACTAGCTGCACTAAACAAACTGCACTAAACAACCTGCACTAAACAAGCAGCGCTATACAACCAGCGCTAAACAACCAGGGCTAAACAACCAGTTGAAAACAACCAGCACTAAACAAGAAGTGCTAAACAACCAGCACTAATCAACCAGCATTAAACAACCTGCACTAAAAAACCAGTGCAAAACAACCATCACTGAACAACAACGCTAAACAACCATCACTATACAACCAGCGATAAACAAGAAGCACAAATCAACCAGCACAAATCAACCAGCACTAAACAACCAGCAGAAATAAACCAGCACTAAACAAGCAGCACTAAACAACGCGCACTTACCAACCAATGCTAAACAACCATCACTAAACAACCAGGGCTAAACAACCGGCTCTAAACAACCAGCACTAAACAACCAGCACTCAACAACTGGCACTAAGCAACCAGCGCTCAACAACTGGCACTAAACAACCAGCGCTCAACAACTGGCACTAAACAACCAGCACTAAACAGCCTGCACTAAACAACCATCACTAAACAACTAGCGCTTAACAACCTGCACTAAACAACCTGCACTAAACAATCGGCATTAAACAACCTGCACGAAATAACCTGCACCAAACAACAGGTGTAAAACAACCAGCACTAAACAACCTGCACGAAATAACCTGCACCAAACAACAGGTCTAAAACAACCAGCACTAAACAACCTGCACCAAACAAGCAGCAGTAAACAACATTCGCTAAACAACCTGCACTAAACAACCGGCACTAATCAACGAGCACTAAACAATGGGCACTAAACAGCCTGCAATAAACACCAGTTGTAAACAACCACCACCAAACAACCTGCACTAAACAACAGGTGTAAAACAACCAGCACTAAACAACCGGCACTAAACAACAGGTGTAAAACAACCTGCGCTAAACAACCTGCAATAAACAACCAGCACTAAACAACAATCACTAAACAACCTGCACTAAACTACCCGCACTAAAGAACAGGTGTAAAACAACAGGTGTAAAACAACCAGCAGCAAACAACCTGCACTAAGCAAATGGTGTAAAACAACCAGCAGTAAACAACCAGCACTAAACAACCAGCACTAAACGACCCGCACCAAACCACCTGCATTAAACAACCTGCTCTAAACAAACTGCACTAAACAACCTGCGCTAAACAACCGGCACTAAACAACAGGCACTAAACAACCTGCACTAACAAACCTGCACTAAACAAACTGCACTAAACAAACTGCACTTAACAACCTGCAATAAACAACCAGTGCTAAACAAGCAGTGCTAAACAAGCAGTGCTAAACAAGCAATGCTAAACAACCAGCACTAAACAACCGGCACCAAACAACCTGCACTAAACAACCAGCACGAAAAAATGAGTGCTAAAAAACCAGGGCTAAACAACCAGCGCTGAACAACTAGCACTAAACAACCAGCGCGAAACAACTGGCGCTAAACAACTAGCACTGAACAACCAGCACAAAACAACCAGCGCTGAACAACCAGCACTAAACAAACAGCGCTAAACAACCGGCGCTAAACAACCTGCACTAAACAACCTGCACTAAACAACCAGCACAAAACAACCTGCACTCAACCACCGGCGCTAAACAACCAGGGCTAAACAACCAGCGCTATACAACCAGGGCTAAACAACCAGCACAAATCAACCAGCAATACATAACCAGCACTAAACAACCAGCGCTTAACAACCAGCCCTAAACAACCAGCACTAAAAGACCAGCGCTAAACGACCAGCACAAAACAACCAGCAGAAAACAACCAGGGCTAAACAGCCAGCTCTGAACAAACAGTGCTAAACAAGAAGCACAAATCAACCAGCACAAATCAACCAGCACTAAACAACCAGCACTAAACAAGCAGCACTAAACAACCAACGCTAAACAACTGGCACTAAACAACCAGCGCTATACAACCGGCACTAAACAATCAGCACAAAACAACCTGCACTAAACAACCAGCGCTAAACAACCGGCACTATACAACCGGCACAAAACAACCTGAACAAAACAACCTGCACTAAACAACCATCACAAAACAACCTGCAATAAACAGCCAGCGCTAAACAACCGGCACTATACAACCGGCGCTAAACAAACTGCACTAAACAACCAGCACTAAACAACCTGCACTAAACAACCTGCACTAAACAACTGGTGCTAAACAACTGGTGCTAAACAACCATCACTAAACAACCAGGGCAAAACAACCAGCTCAAAACAACCAGCACTGAACAACCAGCACTGAACAAACAGCACAAAACAACCAGCGCTAAACAACCAGCACATAAAAACCAGAACTAAACCAGCAGCACTAAACAACCAGTGCTAAACAACCATCACTGAACAACCAGGGCTAAACAACCACCACTAAACAACCAGCAGTAAACAACAATCGCTAAACATCCGGCACAAAACAACCTACACTAAACAACCGGCACTAATCAACGAGCACTAAACAATGAGCACGAAACAGCCTGCAATAAACACCAGTTGTAAACAAACAGCACCAAACAACCTGCACTAAACAACAGGTGTAAAACAACCAGCACTAAACAACCGGCACTAAACAACAGGCGTAAAACAACCTGCACAAAACAACCAGCAATAAACAACCTGCATGAAATAACCTGCACTAAACAACAGGTGTAAAACAATCAGCACTAAACAATCAGCAGTAAACAACAATCGCTAAACAACCTGCACTAAACAACCTGCACTAGTCAACGAGCACTAAACAATGAGCACTAAACAACCTGCACTAAGCAAATGGTGTAAAACAACCGGCACTAAACAACCAGCACAAAACAACCCGCACCAAACCACCGGCATTAAACAACCTGCGCGAAACAACCTGTGCTAAACAACCAGCACTAAACAACCTGCGCTAAACAACTGGTGCTAAACAACCATCACTAAACAACCAGGGCTAAACAACCAGCTCTAAACAACCAGCACTGAACAACCAGCACAAAACAACCTGCGCTACACAACCAGCACAAAAAAGCCAGAACTAAACGAGCAGCACTAAACAACCAGCGCTAATCAACCATCACTGAACAAACAGGGCTAAACAACCAGGGCTAAACAACCATCACTAAACAACCAGCGCTATACAACCGGCACTAAACAACCTGAACTAAACAACCTGCACTAAACAACCAGCACTAAACAACAGGTGTAAAACAATGAGCACTAAACAACCGGCACTAAACAACCTGAACTAAACAACCTGCACTAAACAACCAGCACTAAACAACAGGTGTAAAACAATAAGCACTAAACAACCGGCACTAAACAACCTGCGCTAAACAACGAGCACTAAACAACCTGTACTAAACAACTGGCACTAAACAGCCAGCACTAAACAACAGGCAACAAACAACCTGCACTAAATAACCTGCACTAAACAACCTGCGCTAAACAACGAGCACTAAACAACCTGTACTAAACAACTGGCACTAAACAGCCAGCACTAAACAACAGGCAACAAACAACCTGCACTAAACAACCTGCACTAAACAAACTGCACTAAACAACCTGCACTAAACAACCGGCACTAAACAACCGGCACTAAATAACCTGCACTAAACAATCTACGCTAAACAACCTGCACTAAACAAACTGCACTAAACAAACTGCACTAAACAACCTGCATTAAACAACCAGCACTAAACAACCAGCACTAAACAACCAGCACTAAACAACAGGCAACAAACAACCTGCACTAAACAACCAGCACTAAACAACTAGTGCTAAAAAACCAGCACTAAACAACCAGCGCTAAACAACCGGGGCTAAACAACCTGCACTAATCAACCAGCACAAAACAACCAGCACTAAATGACCAGCGCTAAACAACCAGTACAAATCAAACTGCACTAAACAACCAGCGCTAAACAACCGGCACTATACAACCGACACAAAACAACCTGAACAAAACAACCTGCACTAAACAACCATCTCAAAACAACCTGCACTAAACAGCCAGCGCTAAACAACCGGCACTGTACAACCGGCGCTAAACAACCAGCACCAAACAACCTGCACTAAACAACAGGTGTAAAACAACCTGCGCTAAACAACCAGCGATAAACAACCTGCATGAAATAACCTGCACTAAACAAGTGTAAAACAATCAGCACTAAACAACCTGCACTAAACAACCAGCAGTAAACAACAATCGCTAAACAACCTGCACTAGTCAACGAGCACTAAACAATGAGCACTAAACAAACTGCACTAAGCAAATGGTGTAAAACAACCGGCAGTAAACAACCAGCACTAAACAACCCGTACCAAACCACCGGCATTAAACAACCTGCGCTAAACAACCTGCGCTAAACAACCAGCGCTAAACAACCTGCACTAAACAACCTGCACTAAACAACCAGCACTAAACAAACTGCACTAAACAAACTGCACTAAACAAACTGCACTAAACAAACTGCAATAAACAAACTGCACTTAACAAACTGCACTAAACAACCAGCGCTAAACAACCGGCACTATACAACCAGCACAAAACAACCTGAACAAAACAACCTGCACTAAACAGCCAGCGCTAAACAACCGGCACTATACAACCGGCACTATACAACCAGCACTAAACAACCTGCACTAAACAATCAACACTAAACAACCAGCACCAAACAACCTGCACCAAACAACCAGCAGTAAACAACAATCGCTAAACAACCGGCACTAAACAACCTGCACTAAACAACCGGCACTAATCAATGAGCACTAAACAATGAGCACTAAAAAGCCTGCGATAAACACCAGTTGTAAACAACCAGCACCAAACAACCTGAACAAAACAACAGGTGTAAAACAACCAGCACTAAACAACCGGCACTAAACAACAGGTGTAAAACAACCTGCGCTAAACAACCAGCGATAAACAACCTGCACGAAATAACCTGCACTAAACAAGTGTAAAACAATCAGCACTAAACAACCTGCACTAAACAACCAGCAGTAAACAACAATCGCTAAACAACCTGCACTAGTCAACGAGCACTAAACAATGAGCACTAAACAAACTGCACTAAGCAAATGGTGTAAAACAACCGGCAGTAAACAACCAGCACTAAACAACCTGCGCTAAACAACCAGCGCTAAACAACCTGCACTAAACAACCTGCACTAAACAACCAGCACTAAACAAACTGCACTAAACAAACTGCAATAAACAAACTGCAATAAACAAACTGCGCTAAACAAGCAATGCTAAACAACCACCGCTAAACAATTGGCACTAAACAACCATGGCTAAACAACCAGCGCTGAACAACTAGCACTAAACAACTGGCGCTAAACAACTAGCTCTAAACAACCAGCACAAAACAACCAGCGCTGAACAACCAGCACTAAATAAGCAGCGTTAAACAACCAGCGCTGAAAAACAGCACTAAACAACCAGCGCTAAACAACCAGCACAAAACATACTGCATTAAACCACCTGCACTAAACCACCTGCACTAAACAACCTGCACTAAACAAACTGCACTAAACAAACTGCACTAAACAACCAGCGCTATACAACAAGCGCTAAAAAACCAGGGCTAAACAACCAGTTCAAAACAACCAGCACTAAACAACAAGCACTAAACAACTGGTGCTAAACAACCATCACTGAACAACCAGGGCTAAACAACCATCACTAAACAACCAGCGCCATACAACCGGCACTAAGCAACCTGCACTAAACAACCTGCACTAAACAAACTGCACTAAACAATCAGGGCTAAACAACCAGCTCTAAACAACCAGCACTGAAGAACCAGCACAAAACAACCAGTGCTAAACATCCAGCACAAAAAAAACAGAACTAAACCAGCAGCACTAAACAACCAGCGCTAAACAACCATCACTGAACAACCAGGGCAAAACAACCATCACTAAACAACCAGCGCTATACAACCAGCACTAAACAACCTGCACTAAACAACCAGCACTAAACAACAGGTGTAAAACACTGAGCACTAAACAACCGGCACTAAAAAACCTGAACTAAACAGCCTGCACTAAACAACCAGCATGAAACAACAGGTGAAAAACAATGAGCACTAAACAACCGGCACTAAGCAACCTGGTAGTAAACAGCTGGCACTAAACAGCCAGCACTAAATAACCTGCACTAAACAACCAGCGCTAAACAACCAGCACTAAACAACCATCACTGAACAACCAGGGCTAAACAACCATCACTAAACAACCAGCGCCATACAACCGGCACTAAGCAACCTGCACTAAACAACCTGCACTAAACAAACTGCACTAAACAATCAGGGCTAAACAACCAGCTCTAAACAACCAGCACTGAAGAACCAGCACAAAACAACCAGTGCTAAACATCCAGCACAAAAAAAACAGAACTAAACCAGCAGCACTAAACAACCAGCGCTAAACAACCATCACTGAACAACCAGGGCAAAACAACCATCACTAAACAACCAGCGCTATACAACCAGCACTAAACAACCTGCACTAAACAACCAGCACTAAACAACAGGTGTAAAACACTGAGCACTAAACAACCGGCACTAAAAAACCTGAACTAAACAGCCTGCACTAAACAACCAGCATGAAACAACAGGTGAAAAACAATGAGCACTAAACAACCGGCACTAAGCAACCTGGTAGTAAACAGCTGGCACTAAACAGCCAGCACTAAATAACCTGCACTAAACAACCAGCGCTAAACAACCAGCACTAAACAACCAGCACTAAACAACCAGCGCTAAACAACCAGCGCAAAACAACCAGCACTAAACAATTGGCACTAAACAACCAGCACAAAACAACCTGCACTAAACAACCTGCACTAAACAACCTGCACTAAACAACCAGCACTAAACAATTGGCACTAAACAACCAGCACAAAACAACCTGCACGAAACAATCGGCATTAAACAACAAGCACAAAACAACCTGCACTACACAACAGGTGTATAACAACCAGCACTAAACAATCTGCACAAAACAACCAGCAGTAAACAACATTCGCTAAACAACCTGCACTATACAACCGGCAGAAAACAACCGGCACTAAACAACAGGTGTAAAACAACCAGCACCAAACAACCTGCACTAAACAATCAGCAGTAAACAACAATCACTAAACAATTTGATCTAAGCAACCTGCAGAAAACAACCAGCACTAAACAACGAGCACTAAACAACGAGCATTAAACAACCTGCACTAAACAACAGGTGTAAAACAACCAGCACTAAACCAGCTGTGCTAAACCACCTGCGTTAAACAACCTGCGCTAAACAACTGGAGCTAAACAACCTGCACTAAACAAATTGCACTAAGCAACGTGCACTAAACAAACTGCACTAAACAACCAGGGCTAAACAACCAGCACTAAACAAACTGCACTAAACAACCAGCGATATACAACCAGGGCTAAACAACCATGGCTAAACTGCCAGGGCTAAACAACAGGCACTAAACTACCAGCACTAAACAGCCAGCACTAAACAACCAGCGCTAAACAACAAGTGCTAAACAACCTGAATGAAACAACCAGCACAAAACAACCTGCACTAAACAGCTGGCGCTAAACAAACAGCGCTAAACAACCAGCACAAAACAACCAGCGCTACATAGCCAGCACTAAATTTCCAGCGCTAAGCAACCAGCACTAAACAGCCAGCACTAAACAACCAGCGCTAAACAACCAGCGCTAAACAACAAGCACTAAACAACCTGAACTAAACAACCAGCACAAACAACCTGCACTAAACAACCAGCACTTAACAACCGGCACTAAACAATCGGCACTAAACAACCAGCACAAAACAACCAGCACAAAACAGCCCGCACTAAACAACCTGCACTAAACAACCTGCACTAAACAATCGGCACTAAACAACAAGCACAAAACAACCTGTACTACACAACAGGTGTAAAACAACCAGCACTAAACAATCTGCACAAAACAACCAGCAGTAAACAACAATCGCTAAACAACCTGCACTAAACAACCTGCAGAAAACAACCGGCACTAAACAACAGGTGTAAAACAACCAGCGCCAAACAACCTGCACTAAACAACCAGCAGTAAACAACCAGTGCTAAACAACCTGCACTGAACAACCAGCACAAATCAACGTGCATTAAACAACCAGGGCTAAACAACCGACACAAAACAACCAGCGCTAAACAAGCAGCACTAAACAACCAGCACAAAAGAACCTGCACAAAGCAACTGGAGGTTAGGAAACAGCACAAAACAACCAGCACAATACAACCTGGGCTACACAACCAGCACTAAACAACCAGCACCAAACAACCAGCACAAAACAAACAGCACAAAACTTCCTGCACTAAACAACAGGCGCAAAACAACCGGCACTAAACAACCAGCGCTTAATGATCATCACTAAACAACCAGCGCTAATCACGCAGAGCTAAACAAGCAGTGCTAAATAACTAGCACTAAACATCCGGCACCAAACAACCTGCTCTAAATAACCAGCACTAAACAACTAGTGCTAAAAAATCTGCAGTAAACAACCAGCACCAAACAACTGGGGCTAAACAACCAGCGCTGAACAACTAGCACTAAACAACCAGTGCTAATCAACTGGCGCTAAACAAGTAGCAACAAACAAACAGCACAAAACAACCAGCACTGAACAACGAGCACAAAACAACGAGCACAAAACAACCAGCGCAGAAGAGCCAGCACTAAATATCCAGTGCTAAACAACCTGCACTAAACAACCAGCACAAAACAATCTGCACAGTGCTAAACAACCAGGGCTAAAAATCCAGCGCTATACAACCAGGGGTAAAAAACCAGCACTAAACAACCAGCAGAAAACAACCAGCGCTACAAAACCAGCGCTAAACAACCTGCACTAAACAACCAGCACTACACAACCAGCACTAAACAACGAGCACTAAACAACCAGCACTAAACAACCTGCACTAAACAACCAGCACAAATCAACGTGCATTAAATAACCAGGGCTAAACAACTGGCACAAAACAACCAGCGCTAAACAACCAGCACAAAACAACCAGCACAAAACATCCTGCACAAAACAACCAGCACTAAACAATCAGCATTAAACAACCAGCACAAAACAACCGGCGCTTAGCAAACAGCACAAAACGACCAGCACGAAACAACCAGCGCTAAACAACCAGCACAAAATAACCAGCACTAAACAATCAGCATTAAACAACCAGCACAAAACAAACAGCGCTAAAGAACCAGCGCAAAACAACCAGCACAAAATGACCAGCACAAAACAACCTGCACTAAACAATCAGCATTAAGCAACCAGTACAAAATGACCAGCACAATACAACCTGCACTAAACAACCGGCGCTAAACAACCAGCATTAAACAACTATCACTAAACAACCTGCGCTAAACAACCAGTGCTAAACAAGCAGCGCCAAAGAAGCAGCACTAAACAAGCAGCACTAAACAACCAGCGGTAAATAACCAGCACAAAACAAACAGCACAAAAGTTCCTGCACTAAACAACTGGCGCAAAACAACCGTCACTAAACAACAAGCATTAACTGTGGTGTATGTGCCTTTAAGAGCCCCTGTGTACTGTAATGCCGGTAATGGCCACTCGGGCTATATAAGCCTGGATAGTGTCTTGTATCTGTTAGTTCACCTCCAGACTTTGTTCAGTAAACACCTGTGAAACCAACTCCTGCACTCCGTGTCTCCATTAACACACGGATAAAACAGTGGCGACGAATTGGAAATGGACTTACCTGCAATTCGGCAGCACCTCAAGGAGATCGATTCCTCAGACGAAAGTCGAAGAAAAACAAGAAAAAAAAAAAACTGTAGTTTCACCAGCTAGACAAGCTGGTGGCAGGTACTGCAATAATGCTTCCTGGGCGGTGGGCTGGGGCTCGATCGGCTGGCTCTGCAGCGGGGCCGAGCAGCGAAGGCGGAGGCAAACAGAGACGGAGGGTGGAGCACTCGGGAGACGGCTGGTGCTGCAAAGCAGGTCGGCGTTCGGACTAAGCAGAGGGAGGGAAAAGTCCCAGAGAGTCCGGCGGGAATGAGTCTCCACCTATTAAACGTACCTGTGTAAATAAAAACTGCGGAGAACAGTGTTGTCAGCAGCAGCAGCGGCGGGAAAGCGCGGGAGGCGCCATTTTTTTTTCTGCGGGGAAGAAAGGAAAGCGCGGGAGGGGCCATTTTTTTTCAGGATGCTTAAGACTGGCAATATTAGTGCTTTCGATAGCGATATAGAGGATTGGACCACATATGTGGAAAGAGTGGAGGTATATTGCACAGCAAATGAAATAGAGAATGATAAAAAGGCATCAGTACTTCTAAATCTAATGGGCGCAAGGACATACGGGCTGTTACGAAACTTAATCACTCCAGCCAAACCGAGGGACAAGAATTTTAAGGAGATTGTTGATACCCTACAGGAGCACATAAACCCAACACCGCTGCTGATAGCGGAACGATTCAAATTCTTCAGGAGGAATCAGCACAAGAATGAAAGTAACGCTGATTATCTCACCGAATTAAGGAAGCTGTCAAAGCACTGCCAATTCGGGGCAGGACTGGCAGATTCTCTTCGAGACAAATTCATCTGCGGTCTCCTAAGTGAAGGAACACAGAAAAGGTTACTTTCTGAGAAAGATTTGACACTGGACAAGGCTTTCAATGTGGCTGTATCATACGAAGCAGCCACAAGAGGAGCTGCAGAGATACAGCAAAAGCCACAGGACTTCGGCACCCATGAAATGACACAGGGTTTTGAGAGATGTTATCGCTGCGGCAGATCCACCCATGACCAAAGGGACTGCTGGTTCAAGGACAAAGCATGCAGGCAATGTGGAAAGATTGAACACATTGCACGTGTATGCCGATCTAGAAACAAAAAATCCACGGACAAGAAGAAAATCTATAAGAAAAAGTACAGAAAGGTACAAATGATGACGGACAGTAGCTCCGAAGACCAGAAGAGTGATAGCGACTCCGGAAACAAGAGACTAAGCTGTCTCAAATTACATAATGTAATTGCCAAAGGAGATTACCAGACCATTTGGGTTACCCTCACAATAGCAGGGTCCCCAGTTAAAATGGAGCTAGATGCAGGATCATCTCTGACCGTCATAAGTCGACGGGATTACGAGCGGCTATTTCCGCATATACCTTTGAAAGACACATCCATTATCTTGAAAACATATACGGGGCAGAAAGTATACCCAAAAGGGAAAATAAGGGTGCCTGTTGTATACAACGGCAAGGAAATACAGAAGTTGTATTTATACGTTCTGCAAGATGGTGGTCCACCGCTGTTGGGACGTGAATGGATCAGGAAGATACGTTTAGACTGGCACTCCATTCAGGCACTAACGGTGACCAGTAAGAAAAAAAATGATGATGACGTCATACCTGAACGATTAAAAGACATCTTGGCCAACGCCAAGGAAGTGTTTCAACAGGAACTAGGAACCTTGAAAGGCGTCACCGCCTCAATAAAAGTGGAAGATGCGGCAATTCCCAAGTTTTTTAAGGCAAGGCCGGTGCCATACGCAATTCGTCCAGCAGTAGAGGCAGAGCTGGAGAATTTGGAAAAGGCAGGCGTATTATCCAAGTTAGATTGGAGCGAGTGGGCAACACCCATGGTCCCGGTCATGAAGAAAACGTTGAATAATGATAAATCTGAAGGACAGAGAAAAATTCGCATCTGTGGGGACTTCAAGGTGACTGTAAACTCGATCCTTCACACGGTACAGTATCCTCTTCCGAGGATAGAAGATATTTTCTACTCACTATCAGGAGGGAAACGTTTCACCAAAATTGACTTGGCACAGGCATATCTACAGATGGAGGTTGAAGAGGCCTCTAAAAAGTATCTCACGATAAACACACACAAAGGCCTATACCAGTACAATCGATTGGTTTTCGGAGTAGCATCAGCTCCAGCTATCTGGCAAAGAGCTATGGAGCAAGTCCTGCAAGGGATTCCGGGGACTCAATGCTACCTAGATGACATCCTTGTAACAGGAGAAAATGACAACGAGCACCTTTCCAATTTGGAGCAGGTGCTCACTATGCTGAGAGAATGGGGCCTACGAGCAAATCGCCCCAAGTGCGAATTTTTCCAGAAACAAATATCATATTGTGGCCACATAATTAATGAGGAAGGGTTGCATAAGCCACCTGAAAAAATTGAAGCGGTCATAAAAGCCCCAGCACCTGAAAATGTCTCACAATTAAGGTCGTTCCTGGGATTGATAAATTACTATCATAAATTTTTACCGAACTTGTCAACTGTTCTGCACCCACTTAACGAACTGCTACAAACGGGAGTAATTTGGAAATGGAACGAAGACTGTAAACGTGCCTTCCATAAATGCAAAGGCTTGATCACGTCCAAGGAAGTTTTGGCTCATTACAACCCATCACTGCCAATCAGACTGGCGTGCGATGCATCCCCTTACGGCATAGGAGCGGTATTATCGCATAGATTCCCTGATGGCTCGGAGCGGCCGATAGCTTTTGCGTCACGCTCATTGAACTCAGCTGAGCGTTACTATGCCCAGATCGACAGGGAAGCACTCAGCCTGGTATGGGGAGTGAAGAAATTCAACCATTACCTACATGGACAAAAATTTACCTCGTTGACTGACCATCAACCCCTCATCTCCATATTCAACCCTAAAAAGGGTGTTCCCATTATGACAGCGCAAAGGCTACGGAGGTGGTCCCTTTTCCTAGGGGCACACCAATATGAAATAGAATACAAAGGATCAAAACAGCATGGGAATGCTGATGGTTTATCGCGCCTACTGTTGCCATTGGTAGAAGAGGCACCTACAGTGGACCCAGTGGAGATGTTCCACTCAACCATAGTGGAATGTCTACCAGTAACAAATTCTGCCATTGAAAAGGAAACGAGAAATGACCCGACTCTCTCACGAGTCTACGATTTAACGGTGAAGGGATGGCCAGCACATGGCGATCCACTGTTGCCAGCACTCTCGCAAAGAAGAGAACAGCTGTCAGTATGCCGAGGAACCTTGATGTGTGGATCCAGAGTGGTGATTCCACCCAAACTCCAGGATAAAGTGCTAAAGGAGCTTCACGAGGGGCATCTGGGTGGAGAAAAGGTGAAGAACCTAGCCAGAGCGTTTGTGTGGTGGCCAGGTATCGATGGAGACATCGAAGAAATGAACAAGAGCTGCCTAGGATGCCAGAAGGTCCAAAACGCCCCACCACAAGCCCCTCTACATCCATGGGAGTGGCCCTCATCTCCATGGCAAAGGGTACACATTGACTTTGCTGGTCCATTTATGGACTCAATGTCCTTAATCGTGGTTGATGCACACTCCAAGTGGCTGGAGATAATAAAGATGTCCTCCACCACCATGGAATAAACCATCACCGTATTAAGGACCATATTTGCCAGGAATGGGCTGCCTGAACAGATCTGTTCTGATAATGGACCGCAATTTGTGTCCGAAGAATTCAGGAAGTTCTTAAAAAACAATGGGGTTAAGCACTACACGTCCGCCCCATACCATCCCGCCACCAATGGATTGGCTGAAAGGATTGTCCAGACCTTCAAGAAGGCCATAAATGCCATGGGTAATGAAGACATAAATCTACAGCATAAGGTAGATAACTTCTTGTTTGCATACAGGAATGCAACACATGTGGTTACAAACCAAACTCCCGCCATGATGTTCTTCAATAGAAGCCTAAGATGCCGGCTGGAATTGATCAAGCCAAACATCAGAAGGGATGTGGAGAACCGACAATTTCAAGGCATGAATGAAAGGCCAACTAGAACCTTCCAGATAGGTCAACAAGTTTTGGCCCGGGACTACCGTACCGAGAAATGGCAGCCTGGAACTATTTGCACACGACGAGGACCGCTGATGTATACCGTGGACATTGGAGAAAGCATAATAAGGTGCCATGCTGACCAGATCATAGAGTCATCCGAAATGGGACAACCTACACCACAACTCTATACGCCTAATGATGAAGTAGAGATACCCATAGTATCTACCTCCAATCCGGTGATACTGGAACCAGATGAACCCGACACTGGCATTCAAGCCAAATCGACCTTGCCAAAAGGACCTGCTACACCACCAAAAACTACTACACCACCGAGGCGTTATCCGGACCGTGTCAGTAAGCCTCCAGAGAGACTGACTTATAATTGATTAACTGCAGCAAATGTGTAGATTATTGTTCTTGTAACATGTTAATTAATGATTACTTATAATATTATGTACTGGTTGTCTAAAAGGTGAGGAATTGTGGTGTATGTGCCTTTAAGAGCCCCTGTGTACTGTAATGCCGGTAATGGCCACTCAGGCTATATAAGCCTGTATAGTGTCTTGTATCTGTTAATTTACCTCCAGACTTTGTTCAGTAAACACATGTGAAACCAACTCCTGCATTCCGTGTCTCCATTAACACATGGATACAACATTAACAAGCTGCACTAAACAACCAGCGCTAAACAACCAGCACTAAACAACCTGCACTAAATAACTGGCGCTAAACAACCAGAACAAATCAACCGGCACAAAACAACCTGCACTAAACAAGCGGCACTTTACAACAAGCACTAAACCACCTGCACTAAACATCCAGTGCTAAACAACCAGCACAAACTACCAGCACAAAACAACCAGTGCTAAACAACAGGCACTAAACAACCAATGGTAAACAACCAGCACTAACAAACCTGCACTAAACAATCAGCACTAAACAATCAACGCCAAAAAACCTGCACTAAACAACCAGCTCTAAACAACCGGCACTAAACAACCTGCGCTAAAGAATCTGCACTAAACAACCTGCACTAAACAACCAGCGCTAAACAACCAGCGCTAAACAACCTGCACTAAGCAACATGCACTAAACAATCAGCACTAAACAATCAATGCTAAAAAACCTGCACTAAACAACCAGCGCTATACAACTGGCACTAAACAACCTGAACTAAACAAACAGCACGAAACAACCTGCTCTAAACTACAGGCACTAAACAACAATTGATAAACAAACTGCTCTAAACAAACTGCAGAAAACAACCAGCACTAAACAATGAGCACTAAAAAATGAGCACTAAACAACCTGCACTAAACAACAAGTACAAAAGAGCCAGCATTAAAAAAACAGCACTAAACGACCAACGCTAAACAACCAGCACAAAACAACCAGCACAAAACAACCAGCACAAAACATACTGCATTAAACCACCCGCACTAAACAACCTGCACTAAACAACCTGCAGTAAACAAACTGCACTAAACAACCAGCACTATACAATAGCACTAAAAAACCAGGGCTAAACAACCAGTTCAAAACAACCAGCACTAAACAACCTGCACTAAACAACTGGTGCTAAGCAAACGTCACTAAACAACTCGGGCTAAACAACCAGCTCTAAACAACCAGCGCTGAACAACCAGCACAAAAGAAGCAGCGCTAAACAACCAGCACCAAAAAACCAGAACTAAACCAGCAACACTAAACAACCAGCGCTAAACAACCATCACTGAACAACCAGGGCTAAACAACCAGGGCTAAACAACAATCACTAAACAACCAGCGCTATACAACCGGCACTAAACAACCTGCACTAAACAACTGGTGCTAAACAAACATCACTAAACAACCAGCTCTAAACAACCAGCGCTGAACAACCAGCACAAAAGAAGCAGCGCTAAACAACCAGCACCAAAAAACCAGAACTAAACCAGCAACACTAAACAACCAGCGCTAAACAACCAGGGCTAAACAACCAGGGCTAAACAACCAGGGCTTAACAACCAGGGCTAAACAACCATCACTAAACAACCAGCGCTATACAACAGGCACTAAACAACCTGCACTAAACAACCAGCACTAAACAACAGGTGTAAAACAACGAGCACTAAACAACTGGCACTAAACAACCTGTGCTAAACAACCTGCGCTAAAAAACGAGCACTAAACAACCTGTACTAAACAACTGACACTAAACAGCCAGCACTAAACAACCTGCACTAAACAACCAGCAGAAAACAACAATCGCTAAACAACCTGCATTAAACAACCGGCACTAAACAACCAGCACCAAACAACCTGCATTAAACAACCAGCACTAAACAACCTGCACCAAACAACATGCACTAAACAATCTGCACTAAACAACCTGCACTAAACAACCAGCACAAAACAACCTTCACTAAACAACCTACACTAAGCAAACTGCACTAAACAAACTGCACTAAACAACCTGCACTAAGAAAGCAGCACTAAGAAAGCAGCACTAAACAAGCAGCACTAAACAAACAGCGCCAAACAAGCTGCGCTAAACAACCAGCACTAAACAGGCAACAAACAACCTGCACTAAAGAACCAGCACTAAACAACTAGTGCTAAAAAACCTCCACTAAACAAACAGCACTAAACAACCGGGCCTAAACAACCTGCACTAAACGAGCAGCACAAAAGGACCAGCACAAAACATACAGCACTAAAGAACTGGCGCTAAACTACCAGCACTAATCAACCAGCACAAAACAAACAGCACCAAATGACCAGCACTAAATGACCAGCGCTAAACAACCAGCAAGAAACGACCAGTATAAATCAAACTGCACTAAACAACCAGCGATAAACAACCTGCACTAAACAACCTGCACTTAACAACTGGCGCTAAACAATCAGCACAAAACAACCAGCATAAAACAACCAGCGCTTAACACCCATCACAAAACAAACAGCACGAAAAAACCAGCACTAAACAACCAGCGCTAAACAACCTGGGCAAAACAACCAGTGCTTATGAACAAGCGCTAAAATACCAGGGCTAAACAACCAGCGCTAAGCAACCAGGGTTAAACAACCAGCGCTATACAACCAGGGCTAAACAACCAGCGCGAAAGAACCAGCGCTAAACAACCAGGGCTGAACAACAGGCACTAAACAACCAGGGCTAATCAACCAGCACAAAACAACCAGTGCTAAACAACCAGCACTAAACAACCAGCACAAAACAACCAGCGCAAACAACCTGCACTAAACAACCAGCGCTGAACAACCAGCACAAAAGAAGCAGCGCTAAACAACCAGCACCAAAAAACCAGAACTAAACCAGCAACACTAAACAACCAGGGCTAAACAACCAGGGCTAAACAACCAGGGCTAAACAACCATCACTAAACAACCAGCGCTATACAACAGGCACTAAACAATCTGAACTAAACAACCTGCACTAAACAACCAGCACTAAACAACAGGTGTAAAACAACGAGCACTAAACAACTGGCACTAAACAACCTGTGCTAAACAACCTGCGCTAAAAAACGAGCACTAAACAACCAGTACTAAACAACCGGCAATAAACAACCTGTACTAAACAACCGGCACTAAACAGCCAGCACTAAACAACCTGCACTAAACAACCAGCAGAAAACAACAATCGCTAAACAACCTGCATTAAACAACCGGCACTAAACAACCAGCACTAAACAACCTGCATTAAACAACCAGCACTAAACAACCTGCACCAAACAACATGCACTAAACAATCTGCACTAAACAACCTGCACTAAACAACCGGCACTAAACAACCTTCACTAAACAACCTACACTAAACAACCTGCACTAAGCAAACTGCACTAAACAAACTGCACTAAACAACCTGCACTAAGAAAGCAGCACTAAACAAGCAGCACTAAGCAAACAGCGCCAAACAAGCTGCGCTAAACAACCAGCATTAACAACAGGCAACAAACAACCTGCACTAAAGAACCAGCACTAAACAACTAGTGCTAAAAAACCTCCACTAAACAAACAGCACTAAACAACCGGGGCTAAACAACCTGCACTAAACAACCAGCACAAAAGGACCAGCACAAAACATACAGCACTAAAGAACTGGCGCTAAACTACCAGCACTAATCAACCAGCACAAAACAACCAGCACTAAATGACCAGCACTAAATGACCAGCGCTAAACAACCAGCAAGAAACAACCAGTATAAATCAAACTGCACTAAACAACCAGCGATAAACAACCTGCACTAAACAACCTGCACTTAACAACTGGCGCTAAACAATCAGCACAAAACAACCAGCATAAAACAACCAGCGCTTAACACCCATCACAAAACAAACAGCACGAAAAAACCAGCACTAAACAACCAGCGCTAAACAACCTGGGCAAAACAACCAGTGCTTATGAACAAGCGCTAAAATACCAGGGCTAAACAATCAGCTCTAAACAACCAGCGCTGAACAACCAGCACAAAAGAAGCAGCGCTAAACAACCAGCACCAAAAAACCAGAACTAAACCAGCAACACTAAACAACCAGCGCTAAACAACCATCACTGAACAACCAGGGCTAAACAACCAGGGCTAAACAACCATCACTAAACAACCAGCGCTATACAACAGGCACTAAACAATCTGAACTAAACAACCTGCACTAAACAACCAGCACTAAACAACAGGTGTAAAACAACGAGCACTAAACAACTGGCACTAAACAACCTGTGCTAAACAACCTGCGCTAAAAAACGAGCACTAAACAACCTGTACTAAACATCTGACACTAAACAGCCAGCACTAAACAACCGGCACTAAACAACCAGCACTAAACAGCCAGCACTAAACAACCTGCACTAAACAACCAGCAGAAAACAACAATCGCTAAACAACCTGCATTAAACAACCGGCACTAAACAACCAGCACTAAACAACCTGCATTAAACAACCAGCACTAAACAACCTACACCAAACAACATGCACCACACAATCTGCACTAAACAACCTGCACTAAACAACCGGCACTAAACAACCTTCACTAAACAACCTGCACTAAACAACCTGCACTAAGCAAACTGCACAAAACAAACTGCACTAAACAACCTGCACTAAGAAAGCAGCACTAAGAAAGCAGCACTAAACAAGCAGCACTAAACAAACAGCGCCAAACAAGCTGCGCTAAACAACCAGCACTAAACAACAGGCAACAAACAACCTGCACTAAAGAACCAGCACTAAACAACTAGTGCTAAAAAACCTCCACTAAACAAACAGCACTAAACAACCGGGGCTAAACAACCTGCACTAAACGACCAGCACAAAAGGACCAGCACAAAAAATACAGCACTAAAGAACTGGCGCTAAACTACCAGCACCAATCAACCAGCACAAAACAACCAGCACTAAATGACCAGCACTAAATGACCAGCGCTAAACAACCAGCAAGAAACGACCAGTATAAATCAAACTGCACTAAACAACCAGCGATAAACAACCTGCACTAAACAACCTGCACTTAACAACTGGCGCTAAACAATCAGCACAAAACAACCAGCATAAAACAACCAGCGCTTAACACCCATCACAAAACAAACAGCACGAAAAAACCAGCACTAAACAACCAGCGCTAAACAACCTGGGCAAAACAACCAGTGCTTATGAACAAGCGCTAAAATACCAGGGCTAAACAACCAGCGCTAAGCAACCAGGGCTAAACAACCAGGGTTAAACAACCAGCGCTATACAACCAGGGCTAAACAACGAGCGCGAAAGAACCAGCGCTAAACAACCAGGGCTGAACAACAGGCACTAAACAACCAGGGCTAATCAACCAGCACAAAACAACCAGTGCTAAACAACCAGCACTAAACAACCAGCACAAAACAACCAGCGCTAAACAACCAGCACAAACAACCTGCACTAAACAACCAGCGCTAAACAACCAGCACCAAAAAACCAGAACTAAACCAGCAACACTAAACAACCAGCGCTAAACAACCATCACTGAACAACCAGGGCTAAACAACCAGGGTTAAACAACCAGGGCTAACCAACCATCACTAAACAACCAGCGCTATACAACAGGCACTAAACAATCTGAACTAAACAACCTGCACTAAACAACCAGCACTAAACAACAGGTGTAAAACAACGAGCACTAAACAACTGGCACTAAACAACCTGTGCTAAACAACCTGCGCTAAAAAACGAGCACTAAACAACCTGTACTAAACAACTGGCACTAAACAGCCAGCACTAAACAACAGGCAATAAACAACCTGTACTAAACAACCGGCACTAAACAGCCAGCACTAAACAACCTGCACTAAACAACCAGCAGAAAACAACAATCGCTAAACAACCTGCATTAAACAACCGGCACTAAACAACCAGCACTAAACAACCTGCATTAAACAACCAGCACTAAACAACCGGCACTAAACAACCTTCACTAAACAACCTACACTAAACAACCTGCACTAAGCAAACTGCACTAAACAAACTGCACTAAACAACCAGCACTAAACAACCAGCACTAAGAAAGCAGCACTAAACAAGCAGCACTAAACAAACAGCGCCAAACAAGCTGCGCTAAACAACCAGCACTAAACAACAGGCAACAAACAACCTGCACTAAAGAACCAGCACTAAACAACTAGTGCTAAAAAACCTCCACTAAACAAACAGCACTAAACAACCGGGGCTAAACAACCTGCACTAAACGACCAGCACAAAAGGACCAGCACAAAAAATACAGCACTAAAGAACTGGCGCTAAACTACCAGCACTAATCAACCAGCACAAAACAACCAGCACTAAATGACCAGCACTAAATGACGAGTGCTAAACAACCAACAAGAAACATCCAGTATAAATCAAACTGCACTAAACAACCAGCGATAAACAACCTGCACTAAACAACCTGCACTTAACAACTGGCGCTGAACAATCAGCACAAAACAACCAGCATAAAACAACCAGCGCTTAACACCCATCACAAAACAAACAGCACGAAAAAACCAGCACTAAACAACCAGCGCTAAACAACCTGGGCAAAACAACCAGTGCTTATGAACAAGCGCTAAAATACCAGGGCTAAACAACCAGCGCTAAGCAACCAGGGCTAAACAACCAGCGCTATACAACCAGGGCTAAACAACCAGCGTGAAAGAACCAGCGCTAAACAACCAGGGCTGAACAACAGGCACTAAACAACCAGGGCTAATCAACCAGCACAAAACAACCAGTGCTAAACAACCAGCACTAAACAACCAGCACAAAACAACCAGCGCTAAACAACCAGCACAAACAACCTGCACTAAACAACCAGCGCTGAACAACCAGCACAAAAGAAGCAGCGCTAAACAACCAGCACCAAAAAAACAGAACTAAACCAGCAACACTAAACAACCAGCGCTAAACAACCATCACTGAACAACCAGGGCTAAACAACCAGGGCTAACCAACCATCACTAAACAACCAGCGCTATACAACAGGCACTAAACAAACTGAACTAAACAACCTGCACTAAACAACCAGCACTAAACAACAGGTGTAAAACAACGAGCACTAAACAACTGGCACTAAACAACCTGTGCTAAACAACCTGCGCTAAAAAACGAGCACTAAACAACCTGTACTAAACAACTGGCACTAAACAGCCAGCACTAAACAACCGGCAATAAACAACCTGTACTAAACAACCGGCACTAAACAGCCAGCACTAAACAACCAGCAGAAAACAACAATCGCTAAACAACCTGCATTAAACAACCGGCACTAAACAACCAGCACTAAACAACCTGCATTAAACAACCAGCACTAAACAACCTGCACCAAACAACATGCACTAAACAATCTGCACTAAACAACCTGCACTAAACAACCGGCACTAAACAACCTTCACTAAACAACCTACACTAAACAACCTGCACTAAGCAAACTGCACTAAACAAACTGCACTAAACAACCTGCACTAAACAACCAGCACTAAGAAAGCAGCACTAAACAAGCAGCACTAAACAAGCAGCACTAAACAAACAGCGCCAAACAAGCTGCGCTAAACAACCAGCACTAAACAACAGGCAACAAACAACCTGCACTAAAGAACCAGCACTAAACAACTAGTGCTAAAAAACCTCCACTAAACAAACAGCACTAAACAACCGGGGCTAAACAACCTGCACTAAACGACCAGCACAAAAGGACCAGCACAAAACATACAGCACTAAAGAACTGGCGCTAAACTACCAGCACTAATCAACCAGCACAAAACAACCAGCACTAAATGACCAGCACTAAATGACCAGCGCTAAACAACAAGCAAGAAACGACCAGTATAAATCAAACTGCACTAAACAACCAGCGATAAACAACCTGCACTAAACAACCTGCACTTAACAACTGGCGCTAAACAATCAGCACAAAACAACCAGCATAAAACAACCAGCGCTTAACACCCATCACAAAACAAGCAGCACGAAAAAACCAGCACTAAACAACCAGCGCTAAACAACCTGGGCAAAACAACCAGTGCTTATGAACAAGCGCTAAAATACCAGGGCTAAACAACCAGCGCTAAGCAACCAGGGCTAAACAACCAGGGTTAAACAACCAGCGCTATACAACCAGGGCTAAACAACCAGCGCAAAAGAACCAGCGCTAAACAACCAGGGCTGAACAACAGGCACTAAACAACCAGGGCTAATCAACCAGCACAAAACAACCAGTGCTAAACAACCAGCACTAAACAACCAGCACAAAACAACCAGCGCTAAACAACCAGCACAAACAACCTGCACTAAACAACCAGCACTAAACAACCAGCACAAAACAACCTGCACTACACAACAGGTGTAAAACAACCAGCACTAAACAATCTGCACCAAACAACCAGCAGTAAACAACAATCGCTAAACAACCTGCAGAAAACAACCGACACTAAACAACAGGTGCAAAACAACCAGCACCAAACAACCTGCACTGAACAACCAGCAGTAAACAACAATCACTAAACAACTTGAACGAAGCAACTTGCAGAAAACAACCGGCACTAAACAACGAGCACTAAACAACCTGCACTAAACAACAGGTGTAAAAGAACCAGCAACAAACAACCTGCACTAAACAACAGGTGTAAAACAACCAGCACTAAACAACCAGCACTAAACCAGCTGCGCTAAACAACCTGCGCTAAACAACCTGCGCTAAATAACCTGCGCTAAACAACCGGCACTAAACAACCGGCACTAAACAAACTGCACTAAGCAAACTGCACTAAACAACCTGCACTAAACAACCTGAACGAAACAGCCAGCACTAAGCAAGCAGCACTAAACACGCAGCACTAAACAAGCAGCACTAATCAAGCAGTGCTAAACAAGCAGTGCTAAACAACCAGCACTAAACAACCGGCACCAAACAGCCTGCCCTAAACAACCAGCATTAAACAACTAGCGCTAAAAAACCTGCACTAAACAACGCGCACTAAAGAACTGAGACTAAACAACCAGCGCTGAAAAACTAGCACTAAACAACCACAGCTATACAGCTGGTAGTAAACAACTAGCACTAAACAACCAGCACTAAACAACCAGAGCTAAACAACCAGCACAAAGCAACCAGCGGTAAACAACCAGCGCTGTACAACCAGCGATAAACAACCAGCGCTAAACAAACAGCGCTAAACAACCTGCACTAAACAAACTGCACTAAAAAAAGTGCTAAACAACAATCACTAAACAACCTGGGCTAAAAAACCAGCGATAAACAACCAGCACACAACAACCAGCACTAAACAAGTAGCACTAAACAACCTGCACTAAACAACCAATGCTAACAACCATCACTAAACAACCAGGGCAAAACAACCAGCACTAATCAAACAGCGCTAAACAACCAGGGCTAAACAACTGGCACTAAACAACCAGGGCTTAGCAACCAGCACAAATCAACCAGCGCTAAACAACCAGTGCAAAACAACCAGCACTAAACAATCGGCATTAAACAACCAGCACAAAACAACCAGCACTAAACAACCAGCAGTAAATGACCAGCCCTAAACAACCAGCACAAAATGACCAGCCTAAAACAACCAGTGCTAAACAAGCAGTGCTAAACAACAGCACTAAACAACAGGCACAAAACAACCAGTACAAAACAACCGGCGCTAAACAACTAGCACTAAACAACCAGCACAAAACCACCTGTACGAAACAACCTGCGCTAAACAACAGGTGTAAAAGAATCAGCACTAAACAACCTGCATTAAACAACCAGCAGTAAACAACAATCGCTAAACAACCTGCAGTAAACAACCTGCAGAAAACAACCGGCACTAAACAGCGAGCACTAAACAACAAGGACTAAACAACCAGCACCAAACAACCTGCACTGAACAACAGATGTAAAACAACCAGCACTAAAAAACCAGCACTAAACAACCTGCGCTAAACAACCTGCGCTAAACAACCTGCACTAAACAACATGCACTAAACAACCTGCACTAAACAACCTGCACTAAACAACCAGCGCTAAACAAGCAGCACTAAACAAGCAGCACTAAACAAGCAGCACTAAACAAGCAGCACTAAACAACCTGCACTAAACAACCGGCGCTAAACAACATGCGCTAAACAACCTGCGCTAAACAACCTGCGCTAAATAACCTGCACTAAACAACCTGCACTGAACAACCTGCACTGAACAACCAGCAATAAACAAGCAGCACTAAACAAGCAGCGCTAAACAAGCAGTGCTAAACAACCAGCACTGAACAACTGGCACCAAACAACCTGCACTAAACAACCAGCATTAAACAACCTGCACAAAACCACCTGTACGAAACAACCTGCACTAAACAACAGGTGTAAAAGAACCAGCAGAAAACAACCGGCACTAAACAGCGAGCACTAAACAACAAGCACTAAACAACCAGCACTGAACAACAGATGTAAAACAACCAGCACTAAACCACCAGCACTAAACCACCTGCGCTAAACCACCTGCGCTAAACCACCTGCACTAAACAACCTGCACTAAACAACCTGCACTAAACAACTGGCAATGAAAAACATGCACTAAAAAACATGCACTAAACAACCTGCACTAAACAACTGGCACTGAAAAACATGCATTAAAGACATGCACTAAACAACCTGCACTAAACAAACTGCACTAAACAACCTGCACTAAACAACCAGCGCTAAACAAGCAGCACTAAACAATCAGCACTAAACAAGCAGCGCTAAACAAGCAGCGCTAAAAAAGCAGTGCTAAACAACCAGCACTAAACAACTGGCACCAAACAACCTGCACTAAACAACCAGCACTAAACAACTAGCGCTGAAAATTATGCACTAAACAACCATCACTAAACAAGCAGGGCTAAACTTCCAGCGCTGAACAACGAGCACTAAGCAACCAGTGCTAAACAACTGGTGCTAATCAACTAGCACTATACAACCAGCACAAAACAGCCAGTGTTGAACAACCAGCACTAAACAACCAGCGCTAAACAACCGGCACTAAACAACTAGCACAAAACAACAATCACAAAACAACTAGCGCTGAACAACCAGCGCAAAGCAACCAGCGCTAAACCACCTGCAATAAACAACCTGCTCTAAACAACCAGCACTAAACAACCAGCACTAAACAACCAGCACTAAACAACCAGCAATAAACAACCAGCAATAAACAACCAGCACTAAAGAAGCAGCGCTAAACAAACTGCACTAAACAAACTGCACGAAACAAACTGCACAAAACAATCGGCGATAAATAACCAGCGCTAAACAACCAGCACTAAACAACCAGCGCTAAACAACCAGCACTAAACAATCGGCATTAAGCAACCAGCACAAAACAACCGGCACGAAACAACCTGCACTAAACAACCTGCATTAAACAACTGGCCCTAAACAATCTGCATTAAGCAAGCAGCACTAAACAACAGGCACCAAACATCCGGCACTAAACAACCAGCACTAAACAACCTGCACTAAACAAGCAGCACTAAACAACCTGCACTAACAAACCAGTGCTAAACAACCATCACTAAAAAACCAGGGCTAAACAACAAGTGCTAAACAAGAAGCACAAAACAACCAGCACAATACAACCAGCGCTAAACAAAGAGCACAAAACAACCAGTGCTAAACAACCAGCACTAAACAACCAGCACTAAACAACCAGTGCTAAACAACCAGCACTAAACAATCGGCGATAAACAACCAGCGCTAAACAACCAGCACTAAACAATCGGCATTAAGCAACCAGCACAAAACAACCAGCACTAAACACCCAGCAGTAAATGACCAGCACTAAATGACCAGCATAAAATGACCAGCACAAAACACACTAACACTAAACAACCGGCGCTAAACAACTGGCACTAAACAAGCAGCACTAAACAAACTGCGCTAAACAGGCAGCACTAAGCAACCAGCGCTAAACAACCAGCACTAAACAACCAGCACGAAACAACCTGCACTAAACAATCGGCATTAAACAACCAGCACAAAACAACAGGCAACAAAAAGCCGGCACTAAACAACCTGCGCTAAACAACCTGCACTAAACAACCTGCACTAAACAACAAGCAGTAACCAAGCAGCACTAAACAAGCAGCACTAAACAACCGGCACCAAACAACCGGCACTAAACAAACTGCACTGAACAACCAGCACAAAACAACAAGCGCTACATAAATAGCACTTAGCAAGCGGCACTAAACAACCAGGGCTAAACAACCAGCACTATAAAACCAGCGGTAAACAACCAGCGCTAAACAACCAGCACTAAACAACCAGCACTAAACAAGCAGTGCTAAACAACTAGCACTAAACAATCGGCGTTAAACAACCAGCACAAAACAACCAGCACTAAACAATGAGCAGTAAATGACCAGCGCTAAATGACCAGCACAAAATTACCAGCACAAAACACACTGCACTAAACAACCGGCGCTAAACAACCGGCACTAAACAACCAGCACTAAACAACCTGCGCTAAACAACCTGCGCTAAACAAGCAGCACTAAACAAGCAGCACTAAACAAGCAGCGCTAAACCACCAGCACTAAACAACCTGCACTGAACAATCGGCGGTAAACAACCAGCACAAAACAACAGCACTAAACAATCGGCGTTAACAACCAGCACAAAACAACCAGCACTAAAGAACCAGCACTAAATAACCAGTGATTAACAACCTGCACTAAAAAATCTGCAAAAACAACCGGCACTAAACAAACTGCACTAAACAAGCAGCAGTAAACAACCTGCACTAAACAACCTGCACTAAAGAACCAGCACTAAACAACCAGCACAAAACAAGCAGCACAAAACAAGCAGCACTAAACAACCTGCACTAACAAACCAGTGCTAAACAAACATCACTAAAAAACCAGGGCTAAACAACAAGCGCTAAACAAGAAGCAGAAAACAACCAGCACAATACAACCAGCGCTAAAAGAATAGCACAAAACAACCAGTGCTAAACAACCAGCACTAAACAATCGGCGATAAACAACCAGCGCTAAACAACCAGCGCTAAACATTCGGCATTAAGCAACCAGCACAAAACAACCAGCACTAAACACCCAGCAGTAAATGACCAGCACTAAATGACCAGCACAAAATGACCAGCACAAAATGACCAGCACAAAACACACTAACACTAAACAACCGGCGCTAAACAGCCGGCACTAAACAACCAGCACTAAACAAACTGCGCTAAACAGGCAGCACTAAACAACCAGCACTAAACAACCAGCACTAAACAATCGGCATTAAACAACCAGCACAAAACAACAGGCACCAAAAAGCCGGCACTAAACAACCTGCGCTAAACAACCTGCACTAAACAACCTGCACTAAATAACCTGCACTAAACAGCAAGCAGTAAACAAGCAGCACTAAACAACCAGCACTAAACAACCGGCACCAAACAACCGGCACTAAACAAACTGCACTAAACAACCAGCACAAAACAACAAGCGCTACATAAATAGCACTTAGCAAGCGGCACTAAACAACCAGGGCTAAACAACCAGCGATAAACAACCAGCACTAAACAACCAGCGCTAAACAACCAGCACTAAACAACCAGCACTAAACAAGCAGCACTAAACAACGAGCACTAAAAAACAATACTAAACAACGTGCACTAAACAACCTGCCCTAAACAACAAGCAATAAACAACCAGCACTAAACAACCAGCACGAAACAACCTGCACTGAACACACTGCACTGAACACACTGCACTTAGCAAGCAGCAGTAAACAACCTGCAGTAAACAACCTGCACTAAAGAACCAGCACTAAACAACCAGCACTAAACAACCTGCACTAAACAACCAGCACTAAACAACCAGCGCTAAACAACCAGCAGAAAACAACCAGCACTAAACAACGAGCAGTAAATGACCAGCGCTAAATGACCAGCACAAAATGACCAGCACAAAACACACTGCACTAAACAACCAGCGCTAAACAACCGGCACTAAACAACCGGCACTAAACAACCTGCACTAAACAACCTGCGCTAAACAAGCAGCACTAAACAACCTGCACTAAACAATCGGCGGTAAACAAACAGCACAAAACAACAGCACTAAACAATCGGCGTTAACAACCAGCACAAAACAACCAGCGCTAAATAACCAGTGATAAACAACCTGCACTAAACAATCTGCATAAACAACTGGAACTAAACAAGCTGCACTAAACAAGCAGCAGTAAACAACCTGCACTAAACAACCTGCACTAAAGAACCAGCACTAAACAACCAGCACAAAACAAGCAGCACGAAACAAGTAGCACGAAACAACCTGCACTAACAAGCCAGTGCTAAACAACCATCACTAAACAACCAGCGCTAAACAACGAGCGCTAAACAAACAGCACTAAACAAGAAGCACTAAACAACCAATGCAATACAACCATCACTAAACAACCAGGGCTAAACAACCAGCACAAAACAACCAGGGCTAAACAACCGGCACTAAAGAACCACAGCTAAACAACCAGCACTAAACAACCAGCGCTAAACAACCAGCGCTAAACAACCAGCATTAAATAACCAGCACTAAACAATCGGCATTACACAACCAGCAGAAAACAACCAGAACTAAACAACCAGCAGTAAACAACCAATGCTAAACGACCAGCACAAAATGACCAGCACAAAACACACTGCACTAAACAACCAGCGCTAAACAACCAGCGCTAAACAACCAGCACTAAACAACCAGCACTAAACAACAAGCACTAAACAACAAGCACTAAACAATCGGCGTTAAACAACCAGCAGTAAATGACCAGCGCTAAATTACCAGCACAAAATGACCAGCACAAAACACACTGCACTAAACAACCTGCGCTAAACAACCGGCACTAAACAACCGGCACTAAACAAACTGCACTAAGCAAACTGCACTAAACAATCGGCGGTAAACAACCAGCACAAAACAACAGCACTAAACAATCGGCGTTAACAACCAGCACAAAACAACCAGCGCTAAATAACCAGTGATAAACAACCTGCACTAAACAATCTGCATAAACAACTGGAACTAAACAAGCTGCACTAAACAAGCAGCAGTAAACAACCTGCACTAAACAACCTGCACTAAAGAACCAGCACTAAACAACCAGCACAAAACAAGCAGCACGAAACAAGCAGCACGAAACAACCTGCACTAACAAGCCAGTGCTAAACAACCATCACTAAACAACCAGCGCTAAACAACGAGCGCTAAACAAACAGCACTAAACAAGAAGCACTAAACAACCAATGCAATACAACCATCACTAAACAACCAGGGCTAAACAACCAGCACAAAACAACCAGGGCTAAACAACCGGCACTAAAGAACCACAGCTAAACAACCAGCACTAAACAACCAGCACTAAACAACCAGCATTAAATAACCAGCACTAAACAACTTGCACTAAACAATCGGCATTACACAACCAGCAGAAAACAACCAGAACTAAACAACCAGCAGTAAACAACCAGTGCTAAACGACCAGCACAAAATGACCAGCACAAAACACACTGCACTAAACAACCAGCGCTAAACAACCAGCGCTAAACAACCAGCACTAAACAACCAGCACTAAACAACAAGCACTAAACAACAAGCACTAAACAATCGGCGTTAAACAACCAGCAGTAAATGACCAGCGCTAAATTACCAGCACAAAATGACCAGCACAAAACACACTGCACTAAACAACCTGCGCTAAACAACCGGCACTAAACAACCGGCACTAAACAAACTGCACTAAGCAAACTGCACTAAACAACCTGCACTAAACAACCTGCACGAAACAGCCAGCACTAAGCAAGCAGCACTAAACACGCAGCACTAAACAAGCAGCACTAATCAAGCAGCGCTAAACAAGCAGTGCTAAACAACCAGCACTAAACAACCGGCACCAAACAGCCTGCCCTAAACAACCAGCATTAAACAACTAGCGCTAAAAAACCTGCACTAAACAACGCGCACTAAAGAACTGAGACTAAACAACCAGCGCTGAAAAACTAGCACGAAACAACCACAGCTATACAGCTGGTAGTAAACAACTAGCACTAAACAACCAGCACTAAACAACCAGAGCTAAACAACCAGCACAAAGCAACCAGCGGTAAACAACCAGCGCTGTACAACCAGCGATAAACAACCAGCGCTAAACAAACAGCGCTAAACAACCTGCACTAAACAAACTGCACTAAAAAAAGTGCTAAACAACAATCACTAAACAACCTGGGCTAAAAAACCAGCGATAAACAACAAGTGCTAAACAAGAAGCACAAAACAACCAGCACAATACAACCAGCGCTAAACAAAGAGCACAAAACAACCAGTGCTAAACAACCAGCACTAAACAACCAGCACTAAACAACCAGTGCTAAACAACCAGCACTAAACAATCGGCGATAAACAACCAGCGCTAAACAACCAGCACTAAACAACCAGCGCTAAACAACCAGCACTAAACACCCAGCAGTAAATGACCAGCACTAAATGACCAGCATAAAATGACCAGCACAAAACACACTAACACTAAACAACCGGCGCTAAACAACTGGCACTAAACAAGCAGCACTAAACAAACTGCGCTAAACAGGCAGCACTAAGCAACCAGCGCTAAACAACCAGCACTAAACAACCAGCACGAAACAACCTGCACTAAACAATCGGCATTAAACAACCAGCACAAAACAACAGGCAACAAAAAGCCGGCACTAAACAACCTGCGCTAAACAACCTGCACTAAACAACCTGCACTAAACAACCTGCACTAAACAACAAGCAGTAACCAAGCAGCACTAAACAAGCAGCACTAAACAACCGGCACCAAACAACCGGCACTAAACAAACTGCACTGAACAACCAGCACAAAACAACAAGCGCTACATAAATAGCACTTAGCAAGCGGCACTAAACAACCAGGGCTAAACAACCAGCACTATAAAACCAGCGGTAAACAACCAGCGCTAAACAACCAGCACTAAACAACCAGCACTAAACAACCAGCACTAAACAAGCAGTGCTAAACAACTAGCACTAAACAATCGGCGTTAAACAACCAGCACAAAACAACCAGCACTAAACAACGAGCAGTAAATGACCAGCGCTAAATGACCAGCACAAAATTACCAGCACAAAACACACTGCACTAAACAACCGGCGCTAAACAACCGGCACTAAACAACCAGCACTAAACAACCTGCGCTAAACAACCTGCGCTAAACAAGCAGCACTAAACAAGCAGCACTAAACAAGCAGCGCTAAACCACCAGCACTAAACAACCTGCACTGAACAATCGGCGGTAAACAACCAGCACAAAACAACAGCACTAAACAATCGGCGTTAACAACCAGCACAAAACAACCAGCACTAAAGAACCAGCGCTAAATAACCAGTGATTAACAACCTGCACTAAAAAATCTGCAAAAACAACCGGCACTAAACAAACTGCACTAAACAAGCAGCAGTAAACAACCTGCACTAAACAACCTGCACTAAAGAACCAGCACTAAACAACCAGCACAAAACAAGCAGCACAAAACAAGCAGCACTAAACAACCTGCACTAACAAACCAGTGCTAAACAACCATCACTAAAAAACCAGGGCTAAACAACAAGCGCTAAACAAGAAGCAGAAAACAACCAGCACAATACAACCAGCGCTAAAAGAATAGCACAAAACAACCAGTGCTAAACAACCAGCACTAAACAATCGGCGATAAACAACCAGCGCTAAACAACCAGCGCTAAACATTCGGCATTAAGCAACCAGCACAAAACAACCAGCACTAAACACCCAGCAGTAAATGACCAGCACTAAATGACCAGCACAAAATGACCAGCACAAAATGACCAGCACAAAACACACTAACACTAAACAACCGGCGCTAAACAGCCGGCACTAAACAACCAGCACTAAACAAACTGCGCTAAACAGGCAGCACTTAACAACCAGCACTAAACAACCAGCACTAAACAATTGGCATTAAACAACCAGCACAAAACAACAGGCACCAAAAAGCCGGCACTAAACAACCTGCGCTAAACAACCTGCACTAAACAACCTGCACTAAATAACCTGCACTAAACAGCAAGCAGTAAACAAGCAGCACTAAACAACCAGCACTAAACAACCGGCACCAAACAACCGGCACTAAACAAACTGCACTAAACAACCAGCACAAAACAACAAGCGCTACATAAATAGCACTTAGCAAGCGGCACTAAACAACCAGGGCTAAACAACCAGCGATAAACAACCAGCACTAAACAACCAGCGCTAAACAACCAGCACTAAACAACCAGCACTAAACAAGCAGCACTAAACAACCAGCACTAAAAAACAATACTAAACAACGTGCACTAAACAACCTGCCCTAAACAACAAGCAATAAACAACCAGCACTAAACAACCAGCACGAAACAACCTGCACTGAACACACTGCACTGAACACACTGCACTGAACACACTGCACTGAACACACTGCACTTAGCAAGCAGCAGTAAACAACCTGCACTAAACAACCTGCACTAAAGAACCAGCACTAAACAACCTGCACTAAACAACCTGCACTAAACAACCAGCACTAAACAACCAGCGCTAAACAACCAGCAGAAAACAACCAGCACTAAACAACGAGCAGTAAATGACCAGCACTAAATGACCAGCACAAAATGACCAGCACAAAACACACTGCACTAAACAACCGGCGCTAAACAACCGGCACTAAACAACCGGCACTAAACAACCTGCGCTAAACAAGCAGCACTAAACAATCGGCGGTAAACAATCGGCGGTAAACAACCAGCACTAAACAACCTGCACTAAACAACCGGCACTAAACAACCGGCACTAAACAACCGGCACTAAACAACCTGCACTAAACAACCTGCACTAAACAATCGGCGGTAAACAACCAGCACAAAACAACCAGCGCTAAATAACCAGTGATAAACAACCTGCACTAAACAATCTGCATAAACAACTGGAACTAAACAAACTGCACTAAACAAGCAGCAGTAAACAACCTGCACTAAACAACCTGCACTAAAGAACCAGCACTAAACAAGCAGCACGAAACAAGCAGCACGAAACAAGCAGCACGAAACAACCTGCACTAACAAGCCAGTGCTAAACAACCATCACTAAACAACCAGCGCTAAACAACGAGCGCTAAACAAACAGCACTAAACAAGAAGCACTAAACAACCAATGCAATACAACCATCACTAAACAACCAGGGCTAAACAACCAGCGCAAAACAACCAGGGCTAAACAACCGGCACTAAAGAACCACAGCTAAACAACCAGCACTAAACAACCAGCGCTAAACAACCAGCATTAAGTAACCAGCACTAAACAACTTGCACTAAACAATCGGCATTACACAACCAGCAGAAAACAACCAGAACTAAACAACCAGCAGTAAACAACCAGTGCTAAACGACCAGCACAAAATGACCAGCACAAAACACACTGCACTAAACAACCAGCGCTAAACAACCGGCACTAAACAACCAGCACTAAACAACCAGCGCTAAACAACAAGCACTAAACAACAAGCACTAAACAATCGGCGTTAAACAACCAGCACAAAACAACCAGCACTAAAAAACCAGCAGTAAATGACCAGCGCTAAATTACCAGCACAAAATGACCAGCACAAAACACACTGCACTAAACAACCAGCGCTAAACAACCGGCACTAAACAACCAGCACTAAACAACCTGCACTAAACAACCTGCGCTAAACAACCAGCACTATACAAGCTGCACTAAACAATTGGTGTTAACAACCAGCACAAAACAACCAGCACGAAAGAACCAGTGCTAAATAACCAGTGATAAGCAACCTACACTAAACAATCTGCATAAAAAGCCGGCACTAAAGAACAGGCACCAAAAAACCAGCACTAAACATCTGGCACTAAACAACATGCGTTAACAACCTGCACTAAACAACTTGCACTAAAGAACCAGCACTAAACAAAAAGCACTAAACAAGCAGCACGAAACAAGCAGCACTAAACAACCTGCACTAACAAGCCAGTGCTAAACATCCATCACTAAACAACCAGCGCTAAACAACCAGCACTAAACAAGCAGCATGAAACAAGCAGCACTAAACAACCTGCACTAACAAGCCAGTGCTAAACAACGATCACTAAACAACCAGCGCTAAACAACCAGTGCTAAACATCCAGCACTAAACAACCAGCACAAAACAAGCAGCACGAAACAAGCAGCACTAAACAACCTGCACTAACAAGCCAGTGCTAAACAACGATCACTAAACAACCAGCGCTAAACAACCAGTGCTAAACAACCGGCACTAAACAACCAGCACTAAAATACCAGCACTAAACAACAAGCACTAAACAACCAGCAGTAAACAACCAACATTAAACAACCAGGGCTAAACAACCAGGGCTAAACAACCAGCACTAAAATACCAGCACTAAACAACCAGCACTAAACAACAAGCACTAAACAACCAGCACTAAACAACCAGGGCTAAACAACCAGGGCTAAACAACCAGCACTAAAAAACCAGCAATAAACAACCAGCAGTAAATGACCAGCGCTAAATGACCAGCACAAAATGACCAGCACAAAACAACTAGCGCCAAACAACTAGCGCTAAAAAACCAGCACTAAACAATCGGTGTTAAACAACCAGCACAAAACAACCAGCACTAAACAACGAGCAGTAAATGACCAGCGCTAAATGACCAGCACAAAATGACCAGCACAAAACACACTGCACTAAACAACCGGCGCTAAACAACCGGCACTAAACAACCAGCACTAAACAACCTGCACTAAACAACCTGCGCTTAACAAACAGCACTAAACAAGCAGCACTAAACAAGCAGCACTAAACAACCAGCACTAAACAACCAGCGCTAAACCACCAGCACTAAACAACCTGCACTAAACAATCGGCGGTAAACAACCAGCACAGAACAACAGCACTAAACAATCGGCATTAACAACCAGCACAAAACAACCAGCACTAAAGAACCAGCGCTAAATAACCAGTGATAAACAACCTGCACTAAGCAATCTGCATAAACAACCGGCACTAAACAAACTGCACTAAACAAGCAGCAGTAAACAACCTGCACTAAAAAACCTGCACTAAAGAACCAGCACTAAACAACCAGCACAAAACAAGCAGCATGAAACAAGCAGCACTAAACAACCTGCACTAACAAGCCAGTGCTAAACAACCATCACTAAACAAAAAGTGCTAAACAACCAGCGCTAAACAACCAGCACTAAACAAGCAGCACTAACAAGCCAGTGCTAAACAACCATCACTAAACAACCAGCGCTAAACAACCAGCACTAAACAAGCAGCACTAAACAAGCAGCACTAAACAACCAATGCAATACAACCATCACTAAACAAACAGGGCTAAACAACCAGCGCTAAACAACCTGCACTAAACAATCGGTGTTAACAACCAGCACAAAACAACCAGCACTAAAGAACCAGCGCTAAATAACCACTGATAAACAACCTGCACTAAACAATCTGCATAAAAAGCCGGCACTAAACAACAGGCACCAAAAAACCATCACTAAACATCCGGCACTAAACAACCTGCGCTAAACAACCTGCGCTAAACAACCTGCACTAAACAATCTGCACTAAACAACCGGCACCAAACAAACTGCAGTAAATAACCAGCGCTAAACAACCAGGGCTAAACAACCAGCGCAAAACAACCAGCACTAAAATACCAGCACTAAACAACCAGCACTAAACAACAAGCACTAAACAACCAGCAGATGGGGGAGAGCCAGTGGATGTGGTGTACCTTGACTTCCAGAAAGCCTTCGATAAGGTCCCACACAAAAGATTATCATGCAAAATTAAGGCTCATGGGATTGGGGGCAAAGTATTAACGTGGATAGAGAACTGGCTGGCGGATAGAAAACAGAGAGTTGGAATAAACGGCTCGTTTTCGGAGTGGCAGGCAGTGACCAGCGGGGTGCCGCAAGGATCTGTCCTGGGACCCCAGCTGTTCACAATATATATAAATGATCTGGATCAGGGAATTGGATGCAATATTTCCAAATTCGCTGACGACACTAAACTAGGAGGAGGGGTGGGCTCTGATGAGGATGTCAGGAGGCTACAGTGCGATTTGGACAGGTTGGGGGAATGGGCGGATACGTGGCAGATGCACTATAATGTGGATAAATGCGAGGTTATCCACTTTGGGGGTAAAAACAGGAGGGTAGATTATTATCTAAATGGCAATAGATTGGGAGATGGGGAAGTGCAGAGGGACCTGGGTGTTCTTGTGCACCAGTCACTGAAGGAGAGCATGCAGGTGCAACAGGCGATTAAGAAGGCAAATGGTATGTTGGCCTTCATATCAAGGGGGTTCGAGAATAGGAATAGGGATACCTTACTACAGCTGTACAAGGTGCTGGTGAGACCGCATCTGGAGTATTGTGTACAGTTTTGGTCGCCCCATCTGCGGAAGGATGTTCTTGCCATGGAAAGAGTGCAACGGCGATTCACCAGGCTGATACCTGGAATGGCGGGAATGACCTACGAAGAGAGATTAAATAGTTTGGGCTTGTACTCACTGGAGTTTAGAAGATTGAGAGGGGATCTCATCGAAACATATAAAATTATGGCAGGCCTGGACAGGTTGAATTCAGAGAGAATGTTTCCAATGGCCGGGGAGCACAGAACCAGGGGCCACAGTCTAAAAATAGCGGGCAAATCATTTAAAACAGAGATGAGGAAACATTTCTTCACTCAGAGTGGTGAGCCTGTGGAATTCCCTGCCACAGAGGGCTGTGAAGGCTAATTCAATAAATATTTTCAAGAGAGAATTGGATATATTTCTGAAGGCTAAGGGGATTAAGGGTTACGGAGAAAAGGCGGGGACGGGGTACTGAACTGGTAAGATCAGCTATGATCTCAGACGAAGATCAGCCATGATCTCATTGAATGGCGGAGCAGGCTCGAAGGGCCGAATGGCCTACTCCTGTTCCTATCTCTATGTTTCTATGTTTCTATGTAAACAACCAGCGCTAAACAACCAGGGCTAAACAACCAGCACAAAACAACCAGCACTAAAAAACCAACACTAAACAACCAGCAGTAAACGACCAGCGCTAAACGACCAGCACAAAATGACCAGCAAAAAACAACCAGCGCCAAACAACCAGCGCTAAACAACCAGCACTAAACAATCGGCGTTAAACAACCAGCACAAAACAACCAGCACTAAACAATGAGAAGTAAATGACCAGCGCTAAATGTCCAGCACAAAATGACCAGCACAAAACACACTGCACTAAACAACCGGCGCTAAACAACCGGCACTAAACAACCAGCACTAAACAACGAGCACTAAACAACCTGCGCTAAACAAGCAGCACTAAACAAGCAGCACTAAACAAGCAGCACTAAACAATCGGCGGTAAACAATCAGCACAAAACAACAGCACTAAACAATCAGTGTTAATAACCAGCACAAAACAACCAGCACTAAAGAACCAGCACTAAATAACCAGTGATAAACAACCTGCACTAAACAATCTGCATAAACAACTGGCACTAAACAACATACACCAAAAAACCAGCACTAAACATCCGGCACTAAACAACCTGTGCTAAACAACCTGCACTAAACAACCTGCACTAAACAACCGGCACCAAACAACCAGCACTAACAACAAGCACTAAACAACCTGCACTAAACAACCTGCAGTAAACAACCAGCGCTTAAACAACCAGGGCTAAACAACCAGCGCAAAGCAACCAGCACTAAAATACCAGCACTAAACAACCAGCACTAAACAACCTGCACTAAACAACCAGCACCAGTTCGGGGGCGGCAGCAGAGAGGAGGTGAGCCCGGTATAAAAACCGGCGCGAAGACCGAGGCCCGAGACCAGTTCGGGGGTGGCAGCAGAGAGGAGGTGAGCCCGGTATAAAAACTGGCGTGAAGACCGAGGCCCGAGACCAGTTCGGGGGCGGCAGCAGAGAGGAGGTGAGCCCGGTATAAAAACCGGCGCGAAGACAGAGGCCCGAGACCAGTTCGGGGGCGGCAGCAGAGAGGAGGTGAGCCCGGTATAAAAACCGGCGTGAAGACCGAGGCCCGAGACCAGTTCGGGGGCGGCAGCAGAGAGGAGGTGAGCCCGGTATAAAAACCGGCGCGAAGACCGAGGCCCGAGACCAGTTCGGGGGCGGCAGCAGAGAGGAGGTGAGCCTTACCAAATCAACTCAGCAGTGGGGAGAGAGGTAAAAAGTAATCAGAGTGTGACGTCACCAGGGAGCAGGTAAGTGATTGGTTGGTGAGTATTTCTCTTTTTTAAACTTTAACTCTGTAGTTTATAGTTACTCGGGTCTTTTCTGGTATAGCAGGGACTGTTGGTAGACTATACAAGCGCCTTAGTGATATCTTTAATTGGTGATAGTAAATTAATTTAAATTAATTAAAGGGAAGGTCATGCCAGGAGAGCCCAGCCCTGTGATATGCTCCTCTTGCTCTATGTGGGAATTCAGGGACACTGCCAGTGCCCCTGATGACCACGTGTGCCGGAGATGCATCCATCTGCAGCTACTAGCAGACCGCATTGAGGCCCTGGAGCTGCGGGTGGATGGGTTGTTGAGCATTCACGATGCTGAGAGGGTCGTGGATAACACGTTTAGTGAGTTGGCCACACCGCAGGGTAGGGCTGCACAGGAAGAAATGAAATGGGTGACCACCAGGCAGAACAATAGAAGCAGGCAGGTAGTGCAGGAGACCCCTGTGACCATTCCCCTCTCAAACAGGTATACCGCTTTGGATACTGTTGAGGGGGATGACTCACCAGGGGAAGGCAGCAGCAGCCAACTTCCTGGCACTGGGGATGCTCCTGCTGCCCAGGAAGGGAGGAAAAAGAGTGGGAGAGCAATAGTGGTAGGGGATTCTATAGTAAGGGGAACAGATAGGCATTTCTGTGGCCGTAGACGTGAATCCAGGATGGTTTGTTGCCTCCCTGGTGCCAGGGTCAAGGATGTCACTGAGCGGCTGCAGGGCATTCTGGAGTGGGAGGGTGAACAGCCAGAGGTCGTGGTCCACGTTGGTACCAACGTCATAGGTAAAAAGAGGGATGAGGTCCTGCAGCAAGAATTTAGGGAGCTAGGTGGAAGATTAAAGAGCAGGACCTCAAAGGTTGTAATCTCTGGATTACTCCCGGTGCCACGTGCTAGTGAATATAGGAATAGGAAGATAGAACAGATGAATGCGTGGCTAAAGGGATGGTGCAGGGGGGAGGGCTTTAGTTTCCTGGATCACTGGGTCTGCTTCTGGGAAAAGTGGGACTTGTACAAGTCGGACGGTTTACACCTGAACCAGAGGGGGACCAATATCCTTGCGGGGAGGTTTGCTAGCACTGCTGGGGGGGGTTTAAACTAACTTGGCAGGGGGATGGGATACAGAGTGGAGCTATAGTAGGGGGTGATTTACAGCCAAATACGGAGGAAAAAACAAGTCAGCTGGGAAGGCAGAGCAAATATGTGAAGGCAAAAGGGAATATGGCAGGGCTGGAAGGCATTTATTTTAATGCAAGGAGTCTTGCAAATAAGGTGGATGAACTGAAGTTGTTGTTGAACACATGGGAGTACGATATTGTTGCTATCACGGAGACATGGTTGAGGGAGGGTCAGGACTGGCAGCTCAATATTCCGGGGTATAGAATCTTCAGGCGAGACAGAGGGGGGTGTAAAAGGGGAGGGGGTGTTGCAATATTAATTAAGGAGTCAATTACTGCTGTAAGGAGGGACGATATATTAGCGGGTTCCTCTAATGAGGCCATATGAGTAGAACTTAAAAACAAAAAGGGGGCAAGCACTTTGCTGGGAGTGTACTATAGGCCCCCAAACAGTCAGGGGGAGATAGAGGAACAGATATGTAGGTAAATCTCAGAGAAGTGCGAAAAAAGTAAGGTAATAATAGTGGGGGATTTCAACTTCCCCAATATTAATTGCGATAGTCAGAGTGTGAAAGGCTTAGAGGGTGCAGAATTCTTAAAGTGCAACCAAGAGAGCTTTTTGAGCCAACATGTAGAAAGTCCTACAAGGGAGGGGGCTGTACTGGACCTAATTCTAGGGAATGTAACCGGGCAAGTGGTGGAAGTGTCAGTAGGAGAGCATTTTGGCGACAGTGACCATAATTCGGTGAGATTTAAGGTGGTCATGGAAAAAGACAAAGACGGCCCGGAAATAAGGGTTCTAAATTGGGAGAAGGCCGATTTTAATATGATAAGGCAGGATCTGGCCAAAGTGGACTGGGAGCAGCTACTTATAGGAAAATCCACATCAAAACAGTGGGAGACTTTCAGAAGGGAAATAGAGAGAGTACAACGCCAACATGTTCCCGTAAAGGTCAAGGGTGGGACCAACAAGCAAAGGGAACCTTGGATGACAAGGGATATACAAAAATGCATTAGGAAAAAAAGGGGGGCTTTTGGCAATTACAAAAGACTAAAGACGGAGGAAGCCCCAGAGGAGTATAAAAAGTGCAGGGGCATACTTAAAAGAGAAATTAGGAGGGCGAGGAGGGGCCATGAAATAACACTGGCGAGCAAAATAAAGGAAAATCCTAAGATGTTTTATAAGTATATTAAGGGCAAGAGGATAACCAGGGAAAGGGTTGGGCCCATTAGGGACCAAAGTGGCAATCTGTGTGTAGAGCCAGATGATGTAGGCGGGGTTTTAAATGAATTTTTTGCATCTGTGTTCACTATGGAGAAAGACGATGTAGACATAGAAATCGGGCAAGGGGACTGTGACATACTTGAACATATTAGCATCGAGAGGGAGGAGGTACTAGCGGTTTTAGCAGGCCAAAAAGTGGATAAATCCCCAGGCCCGGACGAGATGTATCCCAGGCTGTTGTGGGAGGCAAAGGAGGAGATTGCAGGGGCTCTGACACAAATTTTCAGAACCTCTCTGGCCACAGGGGATGTACCAGAGGACTGGAGAACAGCTAACGTAGTACCATTATTCAAGAAGGGTAGCAGGGATAAACCAGGGAATTACAGGCCAGCGAGCCTAACATCTGTGGTAGGGAAATTATTGGAAAAAATTCTGAGGGACAAAATTAGTCACCACTTGGAGAGGCAAGGATTAAATCGGGGATAGTCAGCATGGCTTTGTCAAGGGTAAATCATGTCTGACCAATCTGATTGAATTTTTCGAGGGGGTGACTAGGTGTGTGGATGAGGGAAGTGCTGTGGATGTGGTTTACATGGACTTCAGTAAAGCTTTTGACAAAGTCCCGCATGGAGACTGGTCAAGAAGGTAAGAGTCCATGGGATCCAGGGTGCCTTGGCGCGTTGGATCCTAAACTGGCTGAGTGGCAGGAGGCAGAGGGTGATGGTCGAAGGTTGCTTTTGTGACTGGAAGCCTGTGTCCAGTGGGGTACCTCAGGGATCGGTGCTGGGTCCCTTGCTGTTTGTGATCTACATAAATGATTTGGATGAGAATGTAAAATGTATGATCAGTAAGTTCGCAGATGACACGAAAATTGGTGGGGTGGTAAATTGCGAGGAGGAAAGCCTCAGGCTACAGGACGATATAAACGGGTTGGTCAGATGGGCGGAAAAGTGGCAAATGGAATTTAACCCTGAAAAGTGCGAGGTGATGCATTTTGGACGGACAAATAAGGCAAGGGAATACACAATGAGTGGTAGGACCCTAGGAAGTACAGAGGGTCAGAGGGACCTTGGTGTACATGTACATAGATCCCTGAAGGCAGCGGAACAGGTAGATTAGGTGGTCAAAAAGGCATATGGGATACTTGCCTTCATTAGCCGAGGCATAGAATATAAGAGCAGGGAGGTTATGATGGAGCTGTACAAAACGCTGGTGAGGCCACAGCTGGAGTACTGTGTGCAGTTCTGGTCGCCTCACTATAGAAAGGATGTGATTGCTTTGGAGAGGGTGCAGAGAAGATTCACCAGGATGTTACCTGGGATGGAGCGCCTCAGCTATGAAGAAAGGCTAAACAGGCTGGGGTTGTTTTCCTTGGAGCAAAGAAGGCTGAGGGGGGACCTGATTGAGGTGTACAAAATGATGAGGGGCATCGATAGGGTGGATAAAGAGGAACTTTTCCCCTTAGTAGGGGGGTCAATAACAAGGGGGCATAGATTCAGGGTAAGGGGCAGGAGATTTAGAGGGGATTTGAGGAGGAACTTTTTCACCCAGAGCATGGTTGGAATCTGGAACTCACTCCCTGAAAGGGTGGTAGAGGCAGGAACCCTCACAACATTCAAGAAGCATTTGGATGAGCACTTGAAATGCCATTGCATACAAGGCTATGGACCAAATGCTGGAAAATGGGATTAGACTGGACAGGGATTGATGGACGGCGCAGACACGATGGGCCGAAGGGCCTCTTTCTGTGCTGTAAAACTCTATGGCCTAGAAATTCAGTTGGCTGCGCCAGCCGTTAGCGCCTTAGGAGGAGCAGATCTTGAGCGCTAGGCGCTTAGCGCCCGGGCGCTGCGCGATCTGCGCCTCGCCCCAACTTCAGTAGACATTTAGCGCCGGCGCAAGGTCTTTGCGCGCGCTCAGCTGCGCGCGCAGATCATGACGTCATTTCGTCGTGCAACGCCCTTTGTGCGCCCGGAACCGGAACTTCACTCGCGCCGCCCCATTGTGCGCCGGGCGGCCCTAACGACTGTGAAGTGGAATGGTACACAGCCGAGGCGGGCCGCGGGGAGGCCAAATTAAAGGGCACTTACCCTGCACTATAAAGGGCAGCCATTTTGCAGCATTCACTCTTGTGCAACGGATTTTTGGAGAGAGACCAAGGAAGAGAGCTTACTGCTTTGGCCCAACACTAGGACAGGTCTTTTTGGCTTCAGGCCAGAGCTTTGCAATTATCTTTGCCTTCATTGAGATCTCAGTGTTTGCCAGCATATTATGGGGGCTGCATTGGGTGCCAACGCTGAGTTTCAGCCTTATGTCGGAAGGGCTTACAGACGCCGTGAGAGAGTGGCAGCCCTGGCTAGACGCAGAGGGGGCAACAGGCGTCGCCAGGTGAGGCCTTACCCACCCAGGGTATACCGCCAGCAGTTCTCCTATTTCAACATGTCTGCCGCGCAGTGTGCTGGAGGCTGCGATTCAGAAGGGAGGTGGTTGCAGACATCTGGCAGCTGCTTCAGAGAGATCTGCATCCACAGCTGATGCGCAGGACGTCTCTGTCGGTGGCAGTGAAGGTGACGGTGGCTCTCAACTTCTATGCCACCGGCTCCTTCCAATCCGATGCTGGGGACATCGCTAACATCTCCCAGTTTGCCGTGCATTGCTGCATCCGCCAGGTGACCAATGCCCTTTTCAGAAGGAGACGTCAATTCATCTCCTTCCCCATGACCCTGGACAAGCAGCAGCAGCGTGCAGTGGGATTTGCAAGAATAGCGGGCTTCCCCATGGTGCAGGGCGCCATTGACTGCACGCATGTGGCTTTGCGGGCACCTCTGGAGCATGCCGAGGATTACCGCAACCGGAAGGGCTACCATTCCCTCAACATACAGCTGGTGTGTGACCACAGGCAGCGCATCCTAGCTGTCAATGCCCGCTTTCCAGGCAGCAGCCACGATGCCTTTATCCTGCGACAGACAACTGTGGCTGACATGTTCCAGGCACAGCCTCACCCAAGAGGATGGCTTATCGGGGACAAAGGCTATCCTTTGTGTACCTGGCTCATGACCCCGCTCCGCGCGCCCACGACCCCTGCTGAAGAGGCATACAACGAGAGCCATCAAGCGACCAGGAACCTCATCGAACAAACAATCGGTGTCCTGAAGCAACGGTTCCGCTGTCTGGATCGCTCCGGGGGAGCCCTACAGTATTCGCAGGAGCGAGTCTCCCAATTCATCGTCGTTTGCTGCATGCTACACAACCTGGCTATCCGCAGGACTCAGGCACTGCCACCTCACGTTGGACCACCACCTCAGGAGGAGGAGCAGGAGGAGCATGAGGAGGAGGAGGACGAGGAGTACCAGCCCAGGAGGGAGGCAGAAGGTCCAAGGGCCGCCCGTCGGCGGCTTATTGAACGTCACTTCTAGGCCCCCTGTCAGGGAATGGCTTGTGCCAATGAAAGAACATGATTGCAGCCGCTGCGCAAGCCCTCAGCCGGTTAAGGCAACAAACACTTCAAAGATCAAACATGGACAATGTGAATAAATAAAATGGTTTATTGTACAAACTCAGGGCCCTTCCCACATGAAAACCAAGAACACACGAAACCCCCAAAAAACACTCACACACATGAATAACTCCCACAACCTGGGGAGGATTAACAAAAGATGTCAACAAAAATGGCCTCATCCTCGGCCTTCAAAAAACAACCATTCCAAAAAAAACAACATTTGGACACACCCTATACTTTGTGTCCCGCGAGGGCGATGCCTTCGGCAAACTTTGCCGGCCCCTGGACGCCCTGCTGCTCCTCCTCAAAGTGAGGCCAGTGGCTGCTGCAAGGCTGGGGGAAGGCTCCTGAGGGGCACATGTCGTGACGGCAGATGCCCTTGGGGGTCGGCCTAGACGAGGTTTGGCCCTCGAGGGGCCGGCTGGTGAATGCTGCAGCTGTGGCTGGCCAGCATCAGTCGCTGCAGCAGCTCGTGGCAGCTCCACTGGGGGAGTGGCAGTGGCGGCTGGAGGAATGGGGGCAAGCTGGCGGATGGCAGGCGGTCGCTGGTCGCCTGAGACACTGGCACTCGGCCGGGCCAGCACTGCAGCATGCGCAGCAATCTGCCGAGGGACAGACCGCTGTGCTGCTGCAGCACGCCGGGTGCCCTGGCGATGCCGGGCTGACACAGCGAGTGTGGCAGCAGTGAGTGCCCGTGTTGCCCTGTTCTGTGATCGCATCAGAGCAGCCAGTGACTGCACAGCACCACTGATCACCTGGCCAGTCACTGCCAGAGAGGCCCCGAGTTCGGTGACACGCCGAGACAGGGACTGGATGGCCTCAGGCATCAATCCCACTACCCCCATGAGCTCCGTGTGCCGGCGCTCCGAGTCCGCGGACATGTCCTCGAGGCGGCGCATCTCCTCGGCGTTGACCGTCTCCGGACTGGAGGCCGGACTCTCTCTCTGGGGAGAAGGCCGCCGAACTGGCCGACCCTTCCTGCGTTGCTGGACGCCGCTGGGCCCAGCAATTGGACTCCCCTCCAACCCTTCCCCCCTCTGGGGAGAAGGCCGCTGAGCTTCCACCCCCCTCCCGCGTTTCTGCAGGCCGCTGGTCCCAGGAGCTACACTCCCCTCCGACACTTCCCCCACGCTCCCCTCCAGGGAAGGCGTCTCCCCTACAGTGGCATGGCTTGCCGCGGCTGAGGGTTCCCCTGATGGGCCGCCTTCCTCTTGCTCCTCCTCCTCCTCCTCTTCTGAGGGGCTGTCACTGGCAACTTCAGGGACCTCCTCCTCACCATCTGAAAGCAGGAAGGCACAAGAGTAGCTGTAGAGGTGAGGAGAAGGCGTCAGCGAGGGATGCATGAGTGGTGGCATTCAGTGCATTGGTTGGACAGTGGCAAAGGATGTAGATCTAATGCGCTAGTGGGACGAGAGAGGTCCAAAAGGTGATGTCGTTACCATTGGTGCCCAGAACAGGGTCGGCATCTCCAGATGCAACGGGGCCAATCACCCGGGCACCCATGATGCGCTCCACATGCTGTTGCAGCTCGGTGAGCAATTGGATCTGGGGTCCGCCTCCCCCGGTCACAGTCCGGCTCCTCTTATTATTGGCCAGCTTGGCCTGCAAGAGGAAGGACGGCCTCTAAGTACAGTGTGTAGCCCTGATCTTGTGTGCACTGCCTCCCATGGTGGAATAGCCTGGCCAGTGTGTAGCCCTGATCTTGTGTGCACTGCCTCCCATGGTCGAATAGCCTGGCCAGTGTGTTAAGTGCAGAATGTGCAATTGATGTTCATGACTGTCCCATAGCTGCTGCATGAGGGCGGGCCATTAGGGCTTTGAGGTCCCTTTGCCCATAATGTGAGGTGCACATGCGAGGATGAGGAGGACACTGGAAAGGGTACTCACCCTGACAATCCTGGCGAGGTCATTTAGCTTCTTGCAGCATTGTACCGCGCTCCTGGGGACCTCACTGTTGGATGTCACCCTGGTGGCGACATGCCTCCAGGCTCTCCGGTAGACGCGGGACGGCGGCTTCCTCCCATTGTCTGGGAACAAAATATGGCGTCTCTTCTCCACAGCGCTAACCAGCACCCTCAGATCATGCTCTGAGAAGCGCTGCGCTCGTTCACAGGCCTTCTCCATACTTTGAGGCGCTATTTGGGTCCAGCAGCAGTGTTCAGGCCTAGCTGGAGGGCTCCAGTGTCCAGGGCATGGCAGCAGACCAAGTCGACCCTTCCCCCTTAAGAGCTGGCCGGCGCCAGGGTGTCTGCTGTCAATCAAGAAATGGCCGCACCTGCGCTGCGCCCGGCCTCGGCGGTATCGCTCAGCACCTCCGGCTTAGCGCCTAAAGAGAGCCGTGCATCGCCAGTTTTAGCGCTCGAGCAAACTCTTAAGGCGAAGCTAATGAATATCGGCGATGTGGTCTCGAATTTGCGCCGGGCGCAAACTTTAGCGGCCGCCCGACTTTACCGCCCCAAAAGTGGCTATAATGAATTTCTAGGCGCAAAACAACCAGCACTAAACAACCAGCGCTAAACCACCTGCAATAAACAACCTGCACAAAACCAGCAGCGCTACATAAACAGCACTAAACAACCTGCACTAAACAACCAGCACTAAACAACCAGCACTAAACAACCAGCAATAAACAACCAGCAATAAACAACCAGCACTAAAGAAGCAGAGCTAAACAAACTGCACTAAACAAACTGCACTAAACAACCAGCACAAAGCAACAAGCGCTACATAAATAGCACTTAGCAAGCGGCACTAAACAAGCAGCGCTAAACAACCAGGGCTAAACAACCAGCACTATAAAACCAACGCTAAACAACCAGCGCTAAACAACCAGCACTAAAAAACCAGCGCTACATTAATAGCACTAAACAACCGACACTAAACAACCAGCGCTAACTAACCTGCACTAAACAACCAGTGCTACACAACCAGCACTTAACAACCAGCGCTAAATAAATGGCACTAAACAACCTGCACTAAACAAACAGCACAAAACAACCTGCATTAAACAACTGGACTTAAACAATCTGCACTAAACAAGTGGCACTAAACAACAGGCACCAAACAACCGGCACTAAACAAGCAGCACTAAACAACCTGCACTAAACAAGCAGCACTAAACAACCTGCACTAACAAACCAGTGCTAAACAACCATCACTAAAAAACCAGGGCTAAACAACAAGCACTAAACAAGAAGCACAAAACAACCAGCACAATACAACCAGTACAAAACAACAGCACTAAACAATCGGCATTAAACAACCAGCACAAAACAACCAGCACTAAACAACCAGCGCTAAACAACAGGCAGCAAAAAGCTGGCACTAAACAACCTGCGCTAAACAACGTGCACTAAACAACCTGCACTAAACAACCTGCACTAAACAAGCAGCACTAAACAAGCAGCACCAAACAACCGGCACCAAACAACTGGCACCAATCAACCTGCACTAAACAAACTGCACTAAACAACCAGCACAAAACAACAAGCGCTACATAAATAGCACTTAGCAAGCGGCACTAAACAACCAGGGCTAAACAACCAGCACTATAAAACCAGCGGTAAACAACCAGCGCTAAACAAGCAGCACTAAACAACAAGCACCAAACAACCAGCACTAAACAAAGAGCACTGAACAACCAGCGCTAAACAACCTGCAATAATCAACCTGCACAAAACAACCAGCGCTACATAAATAGCACTAAAAAACCTGAACTAAACAACCAGCACAAAACAACCAGCGCTATATAAATAGCACTAAATACCCAGCACTAAACAACCAGCGCTACAAAAACAGCACTAAACAACCAGCACGAAACAAGCAGTACTAAACAACCTGCACTAACAAACCAGTGCTAAACAACCATCACTAAACAACCAGTGCTAAACAACAAGCACTAAACAAGAAGCACAAATCAACCAGCACAATACAACCAGCGCTAAACAACCAGCACAAAACAACCAGCGCTTAACAAGAAGCACTAACAACTGGCAGTAAACAACCAATGCTATACAACCATCACTAAACAACCTGTGCTAAACAACCAGTGTTAAACAACCAGGTCTAAACAACCGGCACCAAACAACCAGCACTAACAACCAGCACTAAACAACCTGCACTAAACAACCTGCACTAAACAACCTGCACTAAACAACCGGCACTAAACAACCGGCACTAAACAACCGGCACTAAACAAACTGCAGTAAACAACCAGCGCTAAACAACCAGAGCTAAACAACCAGCGCAAAGCAACCAGCACTAAAATACCAGCACTAAACAACCAGCACTAAACAACCTGCACTAAACAACCAGCACAAAACCACCTGTACGAAACAACCTGCACAAAACAACAGGTGTAAAAGAACCAGCACTAAACAACCTGCACTAAACAACCAGCAGGAAACAACCGGCATTAAACAGCGAGCACTAAACAACAAGCACTAAACAACCAGCACCAAACAACCTGCACTGAACAACAGATGTAAAACAACCAGCACTAAACCACCTGTGCTAAACAACCTGCGCTAAACAACCTGCACTAAACAACCTGCACTAAACAACCTGCACTAATCAACTGGCACTAAAAAACATGCACTAAACAACCTGCACTAAACAAACTGCACTAAACAACCTGCACTAAACAACCAGCACTAAACAAGCAGCACTAAACAACCTGCACTAAACAACCAGCACTAAACAAGCAGCACTAAACAACCAGCACTAAACAAGCAGCGCTAAAAAAGCAGCACTAAACAACCAGCACTAAACAACAAGCACTAAACATCTGGCACCAAACAACCTGCACTAAACAACCAGCACTAAACAACCGGGGCTAAACAACCAGCGCTGAACAACTAGCACTAAACAACCAGTGCTAAACAACTGGTGCTAATCAACTTGCACTAAACAACCAGCACAAAACAGCCAGTGTTGAACAACCAGCACTAAACAAGCAGCGCTAAACAACTGGCACTAAACAACCAGCACTAAACAACCAGCACTAAACAACCAGCAATAAACAACGAGCACTAAAGAAGCAGCGCTAGACAAACTGCACTAATCAAACTGCACTAAACAACCAGCACAAAGCAACAAGCGTTACATAAATAGCACTTAGCAAGCGGCACTAAACAAGCAGCGCTAAATAACCAGGGCTAAACAACCAGCACTAAAAAACCAGCGCTACATAAATAGCACTAAACAACCGACACTAAACAACCAGTGCTAACTAACTTGCACTAAACAACCAGTGCTACACAACCAGCACTTAAAAACCAGCGCTAAATAAATGGCACTAAACAACCTGCACTAAACAACCAGCACAAAACAACTGGCCTTAAACAATCTGCACTAAACAAGCGGCACTAAACAACAGGCACCAAACAACCGGCACTAAACAAGCAGCACTAAACAACCTGCACTAAACAAGCAGCACTAAACAACCTGCACTAACAAACCAGTGCTAAACAACCATCACTAAAAAACCAGGGCTAAACAACAAGCACTAAACAAGAAGCACAAAACAACCAGCACTAACAAACCAGTGCTAAACAATCGGCGTTAAACAACCAGCACAAAACAACCAGCACTAAACAACCAGCAGTAAATGACCAGTGCTAAATGACTAACACAAAATGACCAGCACAAAACACACTGCACTAAACAACCGGCGCTAAACAATCGGCACTAAACAACCAGCAGTAAATGACCAGCGCTAAATGACTAACACAAAATGACCAGCACAAAACACACTGCACTAAACAACCGGCGCTAAACAATCGGCACTAAACAACCAGCAGTAAATGACCAGCGCTAAATGACTAACACAAAATGACCAGCACAAAACACACTGCACTAAACAACCGGCGCTAAACAATCGGCACTAAACAACCAGCAGTAAATGACCAGCGCTAAATGACTAACACAAAATGACCAGCACAAAACACACTGCACTAAACAACCGGCGCTAAACAATCGGCACTAAACAACCTGCGCTAAACAATCAGCACTAAACAAGCTGCACTAAACAATTGGCGTTAACAACCAGCATGAAAGAACCAGTGCTAAATAACCAGTGATAAACAACCTGCACTAAACAATCTGCATAAAAAGCCAGCACTAAACAACAGGCACCAAAAAACCAGCACTAAACATCCAGCACTAAACAACATGCGCTAAACAACCTGCACTAAACAACCAGCACTAAACAACAAGCACTAAACAAGCAGCACGAAACAAGCAGCACGAAACAACCTGAACTAACAAGCCAGTGCTAAACAACCATCACTAAACAACCAGCGCTAAACAACCAGTGCTAAACAACCAGCACTAAACAAGCAGCACTAAATAAACTGCACTAACAAGCCAGTGCTAAACAACGATCACTAAACATCCAGCGCTAAACAACCAGTGCTAAACAACCGGCACTAAACAACAAGAACTAAACAACCTGCACTAAACAACATGCACTAAACAACATGCACTAAACAACCGGCACTAAACAGCCAGGGCTAAACAACCAGCGCAAAACAACCAGCACTAAAATACCAGCAGTAAACAACCAGCACTAAACAACAAGCACTAAACAACCAGCAGTAAACAACCAGCGCTAAACAACCAGGGCTAAACAACCAGTGCAAAACAACCAGCACTAAAAAACAAGCACTGAACAACCAGCAGTAAATGACCAGTGCTAAACGACCAGCACAAAATGACCAGCACAAAACAACCAGCGCCAAACAACAAGCGCTACACAACCAGCACTAAACAATCGGCGTTGAACAACCAGCACGAAACAACCAGCAGTAAATGACCAGCACTAAATGGCCAGCACAAAATGACCAGCACCAAACACACTGCACTAAACAACCGGCACTAAACAACCTGCGCTTAAACAAGCAGCACTAAACAAGCAACACTAAACAACCAGCACTAAACAACCAGCGCTAAAACACCAGCACTAAACAATCTGCACTAAACATTCGGCGGTAAACAACCAGCACAAAACAACCAGTGCTAAACAACAAGCACTAAACAAGAAGCACAAATCAACCAGCACAATACAACCAGCGCTAAACAACCAGCACAAAACAACCAGCGCTTAACAAGAAGCACTAACAACTGGCAGTAAACAACCAATGCTATACAACCATCACTAAACAACCTGTGCTAAACAACCAGTGTTAAACAACCAGGTCTAAACAACCGGCACCAAACAACCAGCACTAACAACCAGCACTAAACAACCTGCACTAAACAACCTGCACTAAACAACCTGCACTAAACAACCGGCACTAAACAACCGGCACTAAACAACCGGCACTAAACAAACTGCAGTAAACAACCAGCGCTAAACAACCAGAGCTAAACAACCAGCGCAAAGCAACCAGCACTAAAATACCAGCACTAAACAACCAGCACTAAACAACCTGCACTAAACAACCAGCACAAAACCACCTGTACGAAACAACCTGCACAAAACAACAGGTGTAAAAGAACCAGCACTAAACAACCTGCACTAAACAACCAGCAGGAAACAACCGGCATTAAACAGCGAGCACTAAACAACAAGCACTAAACAACCAGCACCAAACAACCTGCACTGAACAACAGATGTAAAACAACCAGCACTAAACCACCTGTGCTAAACAACCTGCGCTAAACAACCTGCACTAAACAACCTGCACTAAACAACCTGCACTAATCAACTGGCACTAAAAAACATGCACTAAACAACCTGCACTAAACAAACTGCACTAAACAACCTGCACTAAACAACCAGCACTAAACAAGCAGCACTAAACAAGCAGCGCTAAACAAGCAGCGCTAAAAAAGCAGCACTAAACAACCAGCACTAAACAACAAGCACTAAACATCTGGCACCAAACAACCTGCACTAAACAACCAGCACTAAACAACCGGGGCTAAACAACCAGCGCTGAACAACTAGCACTAAACAACCAGTGCTAAACAACTGGTGCTAATCAACTTGCACTAAACAACCAGCACAAAACAGCCAGTGTTGAACAACCAGCACTAAACAAGCAGCGCTAAACAACTGGCACTAAACAACCAGCACTAAACAACCAGCACTAAACAACCAGCAATAAACAACGAGCACTAAAGAAGCAGCGCTAGACAAACTGCACTAATCAAACTGCACTAAACAACCAGCACAAAGCAACAAGCGTTACATAAATAGCACTTAGCAAGCGGCACTAAACAAGCAGCGCTAAATAACCAGGGCTAAACAACCAGCACTAAAAAACCAGCGCTACATAAATAGCACTAAACAACCGACACTAAACAACCAGTGCTAACTAACTTGCACTAAACAACCAGTGCTACACAACCAGCACTTAAAAACCAGCGCTAAATAAATGGCACTAAACAACCTGCACTAAACAACCAGCACAAAACAACTGGCCTTAAACAATCTGCACTAAACAAGCGGCACTAAACAACAGGCACCAAACAACCGGCACTAAACAAGCAGCACTAAACAACCTGCACTAAACAAGCAGCACTAAACAACCTGCACTAACAAACCAGTGCTAAACAACCATCACTAAAAAACCAGGGCTAAACAACAAGCACTAAACAAGAAGCACAAAACAACCAGCACTAACAAACCAGTGCTAAACAATCGGCGTTAAACAACCAGCACAAAACAACCAGCACTAAACAACCAGCAGTAAATGACCAGTGCTAAATGACTAACACAAAATGACCAGCACAAAACACACTGCACTAAACAACCGGCGCTAAACAATCGGCACTAAACAACCAGCAGTAAATGACCAGCGCTAAATGACTAACACAAAATGACCAGCACAAAACACACTGCACTAAACAACCGGCGCTAAACAATCGGCACTAAACAACCAGCAGTAAATGACCAGCGCTAAATGACTAACACAAAATGACCAGCACAAAACACACTGCACTAAACAACCGGCGCTAAACAATCGGCACTAAACAACCTGCGCTAAACAATCAGCACTAAACAAGCTGCACTAAACAATTGGCGTTAACAACCAGCATGAAAGAACCAGTGCTAAATAACCAGTGATAAACAACCTGCACTAAACAATCTGCATAAAAAGCCAGCACTAAACAACAGGCACCAAAAAACCAGCACTAAACATCCAGCACTAAACAACATGCGCTAAACAACCTGCACTAAACAACCAGCACTAAACAACAAGCACTAAACAAGCAGCACGAAACAAGCAGCACGAAACAACCTGAACTAACAAGCCAGTGCTAAACAACCATCACTAAACAACCAGCGCTAAACAACCAGTGCTAAACAACCAGCACTAAACAACCAGCACTAAATAAACTGCACTAACAAGCCAGTGCTAAACAACGATCACTAAACATCCAGCGCTAAACAACCAGTGCTAAACAACCGGCACTAAACAACAAGAACTAAACAACCTGCACTAAACAACATGCACTAAACAACATGCACTAAACAACCGGCACTAAACAGCCAGGGCTAAACAACCAGCGCAAAACAACCAGCACTAAAATACCAGCAGTAAACAACCAGCACTAAACAACAAGCACTAAACAACCAGCAGTAAACAACCAGCGCTAAACAACCAGGGCTAAACAACCAGTGCAAAACAACCAGCACTAAAAAACAAGCACTGAACAACCAGCAGTAAATGACCAGTGCTAAACGACCAGCACAAAATGACCAGCACAAAACAACCAGCGCCAAACAACAAGCGCTACACAACCAGCACTAAACAATCGGCGTTGAACAACCAGCACGAAACAACCAGCAGTAAATGACCAGCACTAAATGGCCAGCACAAAATGACCAGCACCAAACACACTGCACTAAACAACCGGCACTAAACAACCTGCGCTTAAACAAGCAGCACTAAACAAGCAACACTAAACAACCAGCACTAAACAACCAGCGCTAAAACACCAGCACTAAACAATCTGCACTAAACATTCGGCGGTAAACAACCAGCACAAAACAACAGCACTAAACAATCGGCATTATCAACCAGCACAAAACAACCAGCACTAAAGAACCAGCGCTAAATAACCAGTGATAAACAACCTGCACTGAACAATCTGCATAAACAACCGGCACTAAACAAACTGCACTAAACAAGCAGCAGTAAACAACCTGCACTAAACAACCAGCACTAAACAACCAGCACTAAACAACCAGCACGAAACAAGCAGCACGAAACAAGCAGCACTAACAAGACAGTACTAAACAACCATCACTAAACAACCAGCGCTAAACAACCAGCGCTAAACAACCAGCACTAAACAACCAGTGCTAAACAACCAGGGCTAAGCAACTGGCACTAAAGAACCAGAGCTAAACAACCAGCACAAAACAACAAGCGCTATACAACCAGCACCAAACCAGCGCTAAACAACCAGCATTAAATAACCAGCACTAAACAACTTGCACTAAACAATTGGCATTACACAACAAGCAGAAAACAACTAGCACTAAACAGCCAGCAGTAAACGACCAGCGCTAAACGACCAGCACAAAATGACCAGCACAAAACAACGAGCACTAAACAACCAGCGCTAAACAACCAGCACTAAACAATCGGCGTTAAACAACCAGCACAAAACTACCAGCAATAAACAAGCAGCAGTAAATGACCAGCGCTAAATGACCAGCACAAAATGACCAGCACAAAACACACTGCACTAAACAACCGGCGCTAAACAACCGGCACTAAACAACCAGCACTAAACAACCTGCACTAAACAACCTGCGCTAAACAACCAGCACTAAACAACCAGCACTAAACAACCAGCACTAAATAACCAGTGATAAACAACCTGCACTAAACAATGTGCATAAAAAGCCGGCACTAAACAACAGGCACCAAAAAACCAGCACTAAACAAGCAGCACTAAACAACCTGCGCTAAACAGCCTGCAATAAACAACCGGCACCAAACAACCTGCACTAAACAACCTGCACTAAACAACAAGCACTAAACAACCTGCACTAAACAACCGGCACTAAACAAACTGCAGTAAACAACCAGCGCAAAACAACAGCACTAAACATTCGGCGTTAACAACCAGCACAAAACAACCAGCACTAAAGAACCAGCGCTAAATAACCAGTGATAAACAACCTGCACTAAACAATCTGCATAAACAACCGGCACTAAACAACATACACCAAAAATCCAGCACTAAACATCCGGCACTAAACAACCTGTGCTAAACAACCTGCGCTAAACAACCTGCACTGGACAACCGGCACCAAACAACCAGCACTAACAACAAGCACTAAACAACCTGCACTAAACAACCTGCACTAAACAACCGGCACTAAACAATCTGCAGTACACAACCAGCTCTAAACAACCAGCGCAAAGCAACCAGCACTAAAATACCAGAACTAAACAACCAGCACTAAACAACCTGCACTAAACAACCAGCACAAAACTACCTGTACGAAACAACCTGCACAAAACAACAGGTGTAAAGGAACCAGCACTAAACAACCTGCAGGAAACAACCGGCACTAAACAGCGAGCACTAAACAACAAGCACTAAACAACCAGCACCAAACAACCTGCACTGAACAACAGATGTAAAACAACCAGCACTAAACCACCTGTGCTAAACAACCTGTGCTAAACAACCTGCACTAAACAACCTGCACTAAACAACCTGCACTAAACAACTGGCACTAAAAAACATGCACTAAAAACATGCACTAAACAACCTGCACTAAACAAACTGCACTAAACAACCTGCACGAAACAACCAGCGCTAAACAAGCAGCAGTAAACAAGCAGTATTAAACAAGCAGCACTAAAATAGCAGTGCTAAACAACCAGCACTAAACAATTGGCACCAAACAACCTGCACTAAACAACCAGCTCCAAACAACTAGCGCTAAAAATCCTTCACTAAACAACCATTACTAAACAACCGGGGCTAAACAACCAGCGCTGAACAACTAGCGCTAAACAACCGGTGCTAATCAACTTGCACTAAACAACCAGCGCTAAACAGCCAGCACTAAACAACCAGCACAAAGCAACAATCACAAAATGACCAGCGCTGAACAACCAGCGCAAAACAACCAGCACTAAACAACCAGCACTAAACAACCAGCGCTAAACCACCTGCAATAAACAAACTGCACAAAACCAGCAGCGCTACATAAATAGCACTAAACAACCTGCACTAAACAACCAGCACTAAACAACCAGCACTAAACAACCAGCACTAAAGAAGCAGCGTTAAACAAACTGCACTAAACAAACTGCACTAAACAACCAGCACAAAGCAACAAGCGCTACATAGATAGCACTTAGCAAGCGGCACTAAACAACCAGCTCTATAAAACCAGCGCTAAACAACCAGCGCTAAACAACCAACACTAAAAAACCAGCGCTACATTAATAGCACTAAACAACCGACACTAAACAACCAGCGCTAACTAACCTGCACTAAACAACCAGTGCTACACAACCAGCACAAAACAAGCTGCATTAACAACTGGCCTTAAAGAATCTGCAATAAACAAGCGGCACTAAACAACAGGCACCAAACAACCGGCACTAAACAAGCAGCACTAAACAACCTGCACTAAACAAGCAGCACTAAACAACCTGCACTAACAAACCAGTGCTAAACAACCATCACTAAAAAACCAGGGCTAAACAACAAGCACTAAAGAAGAAGCACAAAACAACCAGCACAATACAACCAGCACTAAACAACCAGCACAAAACAGCCAGTGCTAAACAACCAGCACTAAACAATCGGCGATAAACAACCAGCGCTAAACAACCAGCAGTAAACAACCAGCGCTAAACAACCAGCACTAAACAACCGGCGTTAAGCAACCAGCACAAAACAACCAGCAGTAAATGACCAGCACTAAATGACCAGCACAAAACACACTAACACTAAACAACCGGTGCTTAACAACCGGCAATGAACAACCAGCACTAAACAATCGGCATTAAACAACCAGTACAAAACAACAGCACTAAACAATCGGCGTTAAACAACCAGCACAAAACAACCAGCACTAAACAACCAGCGCTAAACAACCTGCACTAAACAATCTGCTCTATACAACCGGCACTAAACAACAGGCACTAAAAAGCCAGCAATAAACAACCTGCACTAAGCAATCGGCATTAAACAACCAGCACAAAACAACAGCACTAAAAAATCGGTGTTAAGCAACCAGCACAAAACAACCAGCACTAAACAACCAGCGCTAAACAACCTGCTCCACACAACCTGCACTAAACAACCTGCACTAAACAATCTGCACTAAACAACAGGCAGCAAAAAGCCGGCACTAAACAACCTGCGTTAAACAACGTGCACTAAACAACCTGCACTAAACAACAAGCACTAAACAAGCAGCACTAAACAAGCGGCACCAAACAACTGGCACCAAACAACCGGCACTAAACAAACTGCACTAAACAACCAGCACAAAACAACAAGCGCTACTTAAATAGCACTTAGCAAGCGGCACTAAACAACCAGGGCTAAACAACCAGCAGTATAAAACCAGCAGTAAACAACCAGCGCTAAACAAGCAGCACTAAACAAGCAGCACTAAACAACCAGCACTAAACAAACTGCACTGAACACACTGCACTAAACAAGCAGCAGTAAACAACCTGCACTAAAAAACCTGCATTAAAGAACCAGCACTAAACAAACAGCACAAAACAAGCAGCTGGAAACAAGCAGCACTAAACAACCTGCACTACGAAACCATGGCTAAACAACCATCACTAAACAACCAGCGCTAAGCATCCAGCGCTAAACAACCAGCACTAAACAAGCAGCACTAAGCAAGCAGCACTAAACAACCTGCACTAAACAACCAACGCTATACAACCATCACTAAACAACCAGGGCTAAACAACCAGCGCTAAACAACCAGGGCTAAACAACCAGCACAAAACAACAAGCGCTATACAACCAGCACCAAACAACCAGCGCTAAACAACCAGCATTAAATAACCAGCACTAAACAACTTGCACTAAACAATCGGCATTATACAACCAGCAGAAAACAACTAGCACTAAACAACCAGCAGTAAACGACCAGCGCTAAACGACCAGCACAAAATGACCAGCACAAAACAACGAGCACTAAACAACCAGCGCTAAACAACCAGCACTAAACAATCGGCATTAACAACCAGCACAACGCAACCAGCACTAAAGAACCAGTGCTAAATAACCAGTGATAAACAACCTGCACTAAACAATCTGCATTAAAAGCCGGCACTAAACAACAGGCACCAAAAAACCATCACTAAACATCCGGCCCTAAACAACCTGCGCTAAACAACCTGCACGAAACAACCAGCACCAAACAACCTGCACTAAACAACCTGCACTAAACTACCAGCACTAAACAACCAGCACAAAACAATTGGCACCAAACAACCTGCACTAAACAACCAGCTCCAAACAACTAGCGCTAAAAATCCTTCACTAAACAACCATTACTAAACAACCGGGGCTAAACAACCAGCGCTGAACAACTAGCACTAAACAACCAGTGCTAAACAACCGGTGCTAATCAACTTGCATTAAACAACCAGCGCTAAACAGCCGGCACTTAACAAACAGCAAAAAACAACAATCACAAAATAACCAGCGCTGAACAACCAGCGCAAAACAACCAGCACTAAACAACCAGCGCTAAACCACCTGCAATAAACAAACTGCACAAAACCAGCAGCGCTACATAAATAGCACTAAACAACCTGCACTAAACAACCAGCACTAAACAACCAGCACTAAACAACCAGCACAAAAAAGCAGCGTTAAACAAACTGCACTAAACAAACTGCACTAAACAAACTGCACTAAACAACCAGCACAAAGCAACAAGCGCTACATAGATAGCACTTAGCAAGCAGCACTAAACAACCAGCACTATAAAACCAGCACTAAACAACCAGCGCTAAACAACCAACACTAAAAAACCAGCGCTACATTAATAGCACTAAACAACCGACACTAAACAACCAGCGCTAACTAACCTGCACTAAACAACCAGTGCTACACAACCAGCACAAAACAAGCTGCATTAACAACTGGCCTTAAAGAATCTGCAATAAACAAGCGGCACTAAACAACAGGCACCAAACAACCGGCACTAAACAAGCAGCACTAAACAACCTGCGCTAAACAACGTGCACTAAACAACCTGCACTAAACAACAAGCACTAAACAAGCAGCACTAAACAAGCAGCACCAAACAACCGGCACCAAACAACTGGCACCAAACAACCGGCACTAAACAAACTGCACTAAACAACCAGCACAAAACAACAAGCGCTACATAAATAGCACTTAGCAAGCGGCACTAAACAACCAGCAGTATAAAACCAGCAGTAAACAACCAGCGCTAAACAAGCAGCACTAAACAAGCAGCACTAAACAAGCAGCACTAAACAACCTGCACTAAACAACCAGCACTAAACAAGCAGCTGGAAACAAGCAGCACTAAACAACCTGCACTACGAAACCAGTGCTAAACAACCATCACTAAACAACCAGCGCTAAGCATCCAGCGCTAAACAACCAGCACTAAACAAGCAGCACTAAGCAAGCAGCACTAAACAACCTGCACTAAACAACCAACGCTATACAATCATCACTAAACAACCAGGGCTAAACAACCAGCGCTAAACAACCAGGGCTAAACAACCGGCACTAAAGAACCAGAGCTAAACAACCAGCACAAAACAACAAGCACTATACAACCAGCACCAAACAACCAGCGCTAAACAACCAGCATTAAATAACCAGCACTAAACAACTTGCACTAAACAATCGGCATTATACAACCAGCAGAAAAAAACTAGCACTAAACAACCAGCAGTAAATGACCAGCGCTAAACTACCAGCACAAAATGACCAGCACAAAACAACGAGCACTAAACAACCAGCGCTAAACAACCAGCACTAAACAATCGGCATTAAACAACCAGCACAAAGCAACCAGCACTAAACAACCAGCAGTAAATGACCAGCGCTAAATGACCAGCACAAAATGACCAGCACTTAACACGCTGCACTAAACAACCGGCGCTAAACAACCGGCACTAAACAACCAGCACTAAACAACCTGCACTAAACAACCTGCGTTAAACAACCAGCACTAAACAAGCTGCACTAAACAATCGGCGTTAACAGCCAGCACAAAACAACTAGCACTAAAGAACCAGTGCTAAATAACCAGTGATAAACAACCTACATGAAACAATCTGCATTAAAAGCCGGCACTAAACAGCAGGCACCAAAAAACCATCACTAAACATCCGGCACTAAACAACCTGCGCTAAACAACCTGCACGAAACAACCGGCACTAAACTACCAGCACTAAACAACCAGCAGGAAATGACCAGCGCTAAATGACCAGCACAAAATGACCAGCACAAAACACAATGCACTAAACAACCGGCGCTAAACAACCGGCACTAAACAAGCAGCACTAAAGAACCAGCGCTAAATAACCAGTGATAAACAATCTGCACTAAACAATCTGCATAAACAACCGGCACTAAACAACAGGCACCAAAAAACCAGCACTAAACATCCGGCACTAAACAACCTGTGCTAAACAACCTGCACTAAACAACCTGCACTAAACAACCGGCACCAAACAACCAGCACTAAACAACAAGCACTAAACAACCTGCACTAAACAACCCGCACTAAACAACCCGCACTAAACAACCTGCACTAAACAACCTGCACTAAACAACAAGCACTAAACAACCTTCACTAAACAACCGGCACTAAACAATCTGCAGTAAACAACCAGCGCTAAACAACTAGCGCAAAGCAACCAGCACTAAAATACCAGCACTAAACAACCAGCACTAAACAACCAGCACTAAACAACCAGCACTAAACAAGCTGCACTAAACAATTGGCGTTAACAACCAGCACAAAACAACCAGCATGAAAGAACCAGTGCTAAATAACCAGTGATAAACAACCTGCACTAAACAATCTGCATAAAATGCCAGCACTAAACAACAGGCACCAAAAAACCAGCACTAAACATCCAGCACTAAACAACATGCGCTAAACAACCTGCACTAAACAACCAGCACTAAACAACAAGCACTAAACAAGCAGCACGAAACAAGCAGCACGAAACAACCTGAACTAACAAGCCAGTGCTAAACAACCATCACTAAACAACCAGCACTAAACAACCAGTGCTAAACAACCAGCACTAAACAACCAGCACAAAACATGCAGCACTAAATAAACTGCACTAACAAGCCAGTGCTAAACAACGATCACTAAACATCCAGCGCTAAACAACCAGTGCTAAACAACCGGCACTAAACAACAAGCACTAAACAACCTGCACTAAACAACATGCACTAAACAACCTGCACTAAACAACCTGCACTAAACAACATGCATTAAACAACCTGCACTAAACAACCGGCACTAAACAAACTGCAGTAAACAACCAACAATAAGCAACCAGGGCTAAACAACCAGCGCAAAACAACCAGCACTAAAATACCAGCAGTAAACAACCAGCACTAAACAACAAGCACTAAACAACCAGCAGTAAACAACCAGCGCTAAACAACCAGGGCTAAACAACCAGTGCAAAACAACCAGCACTAAAAAACAAGCACTGAACAACCAGCAGTAAATGACCAGCGCTAAACGACCAGCACAAAATGACCAGCACAAAACAACCAGCAGTAATGGCCACCACTAAATGGCCAGCACGAAATGACCAGCACCAAACACACTGCACTAAACAACCGGCACTAAACAACCTGCGCTTAAACAAGCAGCACTAAACAAGCAGCACTAAACAAGCAACACTAAACAACCAGCACTAAACCACCAGCGCTAAAACACCAGCACTAAACAACCTGCACTAAACGTTCGGCAGTAAACAATCAGCACAAAACAACAGCACTAAACAATCGGCATTATCAACCAGCACAAAACAACCAGCACTAAAGAACCAGCGCTAAATAACCAGTGATAAACAACCTGCACTGAACAATCTGCATAAACAACCGGCACTAAACAAACTGCACTAAACAAGCAGCAGTAAACAACCTGCACTAAACAAACTGCACTAAAGAACCAGCACTAAACAACCAGCACTAAACAACCAGCACTAACAAGTCAGTACTAAACAACCATCACTAAACAACCAGCGCTAAACAACCAGCGCTAAAGAACCAGAGCTAAACAACCAGCACAAAACAACAAGCGCTATACAACCAGCACCAAACAACCAGCGCTAAACAACCAGCATTAAATAACCAGCACTAAACAACTTGCACTAAACAATCGGCATTACACAACCAGCAGAAAACAACTAGCACTAAACAACCAGCAATAAACGACCAGCGCTAAACGACCAGCACAAAATGAACAGCACAAAACAACGAGCACTAAACAACCAGCGCTAAACAACCAGCACTAAACAATCGGCGTTAAACAAACAGCACAAAACTACCAGCACTAAACAAGCAGCAGTAAATGACCAGCGCGAAATGACCAGCACAAAATGACCAGCACAAAACACACTGCACTAAACAACCGGCGGTAAACAACCGGCACTAAACAACCAGCACTAAACAACCTGCACTAAACAACCTGCGCTAAACAACCAGCACTAAACAACCAGCACTAAAGAACCAATGCTAAATAACCAGTGAGAAACAACCTGCACTAAACAGTCTGCATAAAAAGCCGGCACTAAACAACAGGCACCAAAAAACCAGCACTAAACAAGCAGCACTAAACAACCTGCGCTAAACAACCTGCAATAAACAACCGGCACCAAACAACCTGCACTAAACAACCTGCACTAAACAACCTGCACTAAACAACCAGCACTAAACAACAAGCACTAAACAACCTGCACTAAACAACCGGCACTAAACAAACTGCAGTAAACAACCAGCGCAAAACAACAGCACTAAACATTCGGCGTTAACAACCAGCACAAAACAACCAGCACTAAAGAACCAGCGCTAAATACCCAGTGCTAAACAACCAGCGCAAAGCAACCAGCACTAAAACACCAGAACTAAACAACCAGCACTAAACAACCTGCAGTAAACAACCAGCACAAAACTACCTGTACGAAACAACCTGCACAAAACAACAGGTGTAAAGGAACCAGCACTAAACAACCTGCAGGAAACAACCGGCACTAAACAGCGAGCACTAAACAACAAGCACTAAACAACCAGCACCAAACAACCTGCACTGAACAACAGATGTAAAACAACCAGCACTAAACCACCTGTGCTAAACAACCTGCGCTAAACAACCTGCACTAAACAACCTGCACTAAACAACTGGCACTAAAAAACATGCACTAAAAACATGCACTAAACAACCTGCACTAAACAAACTGCACTAAACAACCAGCGCTAAACAAGCAGCACTAAACAAGCAGCATTAAACAAGCAGCACTAAAATAGCAGTGCTAAACAACCAGCACTAAACAACTGGCACCAAACAACCTGCACTAAACAACCAGCTCCAAACAACTAGCACTAAAAATCCTTCACTAAACAACCATCACTAAACAACCGGGGCTAAACAACCAGCGCTGAACAACTAGCACTAAACAACCAGTGCTAAACAACCGGTGCTAATCAACTTGCACTAAACAATCAGCGCTAAACAGCCGGCACTAAACAACCAGCACAAAACAACAATCACAAAACAACCAGCGCTGAACAACCAGCGCAAAACAACCAGCGCTAAACAACCAGCGCTAAACCACCTGCAATAAACAACCTGCACAAAACCAGCAGCGCTACATAAATAGCACTAAACAACCTGCACTAAACAACCAGCACTAAACAACCAGCAATAAACAACCAGCACTAAAGAAGCAGCGTTAAACAAACTGCACTAAACAACCAGCACAAAGCAACAAGCGCTACATAGATAGCACTAAGCAAGCGGCACTAAACAACCAGCACTATAAAACCAGCGCTAAACAACCAGCGCTAAACAACCAACACTAAAAAACCAGCGCTACATTAATAGCACTAAACAACCTGCACTAACAAACCAGTGCTAAACAACCATCACTAAAAAACCAGGGCTAAACAACAAGCACTAAACAAGAAGCACAAAACAACCAGCACAATACAACCAGCACTAAACAACCAGCACAAAACAGCCAGTGCTAAACAACCAGCACTAAACAATCGGCGATAAACAACCAGCGCTAAACAACCAGCACTAAACAACCAGCGCTAAACAACCAGCACTAAACAACTGGCGTTAAGCAACCAGCACAAAACAACCAGCACTAAACACCAGCAGCAAATGACCAGCACTAAATGACCAGCACTAAATGACCAGCACTAAATGACCAGCACAAAACACACTAACACTAAACAACCAGCGCTTAACAACCGGCAATGAACAACCAGCACTAAACAACCTGCGCTAAACAGGCAGCACTAAACAATCGGCATTAAACAACCAGTACAAAACAACAGCACTAAACAACCAGCGCTAAACAACCTGCACTAAACAATCTGCTCTATACAACCGGCACTAAACAACAGGCACCAAAAAGCCGGCACTAAACAACCTGCACTAAGCAATCGGCATTAAACAACCAGCACAAAACAACAGCACTAAACAATCGGCGTTAAGCAACCAGCACAAAACAACCAGCACTTAACAACCAGCGCTAAACAACCTGCACTAAACAACCTGCACTAAACAACCTGCACTAAACAATCTGCACTAAACAACAGGCAGCAAAAAGCCGGCACTAATCAACCTGCACTAAACAACGTGCACTAAACAACCTGTACTAAACAACAAGCACTAAACAAGCAGCACTAAACAAGCAGCACCAAACAACCGGCACCAAACAACCGGCACCAAACAACTGGCACCAAACAAGCGGCACTAAACAAACTGCACTAAACAACCAGCACAAAACAACAAGCGCTACATAAATAGCACTTAGCAAGCGACACTAAACAACCAGGGCTAAACAACCAGCAGTATAAAACCAGCAGTAAACAACCAGCGCTAAACAAGCAGCACTAAACAAGCAGCACTAAACAAGCAGCACTAAACAACCAGCACTACACAACCAGCACTAAACAACCTGCACTAAACAAACTGCACTGAACACACTGCACTAAACAAGCAGCAGTAAACAACCAGCACTAAACAACCAGCACAAAACAAGCAGCTGGAAACAAGCAGCACTAAACAACCTGCACTACGAAACCAGTGCTAAACAACCATCACTAAACAACCAGGGCTAAGCATCCAGCGCTAAACAACCAGCACTAAACAAGCAGCACTAAGCAAGCAGCACTAAACAACCTGCACTAAACAACCAACGCTATACAACCATCACTAAACAACCAGGGCTAAACAACCAGTGCTAAACAACCAGGGCTAAACAACCGGCACTAAAGAACCAGAGCTAAACAACCAGCACAAAACAACAAGCGCTATACAACCAGCACCAAACAACCAGCGCTAAACAACCAGCATTAAATAACCAGCACTAAACAACTTGCACTAAACAATCGGCATTACACAACCAGCAGAAAACAACTAGCACTAAACAACCAGCAGTAAACGACCAGCGCTAAACGACCAGCACAAAATGACAAGCACAAAACAACGAGCACTAAACAACCAGCGCTAAACAACCAGCACTAAACAATCGGCATTAAACAACCAGCACAAAGCAATCAGCACTAAACAACCAGCAGTAAATGACCAGCGCTAAATGACCAGCACAAAATGACCAGCACTTAACACGCTGCACTAAACAACCGGCGCTAAACAACAAGCACTAAACAGCCAGCACTAAACAACCTGCACTAAACAACCTGCACTAAACAACCTGCATTAAACAACCAGCACTAAACAAGCTGCACTAAACAATCGGCGTTAACAGCCAGCACAAAACAACCAGCACTAAAGAACCAGTGCTAAATAACCAGTGATAAACAACCTGCACTAAACAATCTGCATTAAAAGCCGGCACTAAACAACAGGCACCAAAAAACCATCACTAAACATCCGGCACTAAACAACCTGCGCTAAACAACCTGCACGAAACAACCGGCACCAAACAACCTGCACTAAACAACCTGCACTAAACTACCAGCACAAAATGACCAGCACTAAATGACCAGCACAAAATGACCAGCACAAAACACACTGCACTAAACAACCGGCGCTAAACAACCGGCATTAAACAAGCAGCACTAAAGAACCAGCGCTAAATAACCAGTGATAAACAATCTGCACTAAACAATCTGCATAAACAACCGGCACTAAACAACAGGCACCAAAAAACCAGCACTAAACAACAAGCACTAAACAACCTGCACTAAACAACCCGCACTAAACAACCCGCACTAAACATCCTGCACTAAACAACCAGCACTAAACAACAAGCACTAAACAACAAGCACTAAACAACCTTCACTAAACAACCAGCACTAAACAATCTGCAGTAAACAACCAGCGCTAAACAACTAGTGCAAAGCAACCAGCACTAAAATACCAGCACTAAACAACCAGCACTAAACAACAAGCACCAAACTACCAGCAGTAAACAACCAGCGCAAAGCAACCAGCACTAAAATACCAGCACTAAACAACCAGCACTAAATGCCCAGTGCTAAGCAACTAGCATTAAACAACCAGCACAAAACAACCAGCGTTAAACAACCGGCACTAAACAACCAGCACTAAACAAAGTGCACTGAACAACCAGCGCTATACAACTGCAATAATCAACCTGCACAAAACAACCAGAGCTACATAAATAGCACTAAAAAACCTGCACTAAACAACCAGCACAAAACAACCAGCGCTACAAAAACAGCACTAAACAACCAGCACGAAACAAGCAGTACAAATCAACCTGCACTAACAAACCAGTGCTAAACAACCATCACTAAACAACCAGTGCTAAACAACCAGCACTAAACAAGAAGCACAAATCAACCAGCACAATACAACCAGCGCTAAACACCCAGCATAAAACAACCAGCGCTTAACAAGCAGCACTAACAACCGGCAGTAAACAACCAATGCTATACAACCATCACTAAACAACCAGCGCTAAACAACCTGTGCTAAACAACCAGGTCTAAACAACCGGCACCAAACAACCAGCACTAAAGCAAGCACTAAACAACCTGCACTAAACAACCTGCACTAAACAACCTGCACTAACCAAACTGCACTAAACAACCGGCACTAAACAAACTGCAGTAAACAATCAGCGCTAAACAACCAGGGCTAAACAACAAGCGCAAAGCAACCAGCACTAAAATACCAGCACTAAACAACCAGCACTAAACAACCTGCACTAAACAACCAGCACAAAACCACCTGTACGAAACAACCTGCACAAAACAACAGGTGTAAAAGAACCAGCACTAAACAACCTGCACAAAACAACCAGCAGTAAACAACAATCGCTAAACAACCTGCACTAAACAACCTGCAGGAAACAACCGGCATTAAACAGCGAGCACTAAACAACAAGCACGAAACAACCAGCACCAAACAACCTGCACTGAACAACAGATGTAAAACAACCAGCACTAAACCACCTGTGCTAAACAACCTGCACTAAAAAACATGCACTAAAAACATGCACTAAACAACCTGCACTAAACAAACTGCACTAAACAACCTGCGCTAAACAAGCAGCATTAACAAGCAGCGCTAAACAAGCAGCGCTAAAAAAGCAGCACTAAACAACCAGCACTAAACAACTCGCACCAAACAACCTGCACTAAACAACCAGCACTAGACAACCGGGGCTAAACAACCAACGCTGAACAACTGGCACTAAACAACCAGTGCTAAACAACTGGTGCTAATCAACTTGCACTAAACAACCAGCACAAAACAGCCAGTGTTGAACAACCAGCACTAAACAACCAGCGCTAAACCACCTGCAATAAGCAACCTGCACAAAACCAGCAGCGCTACATAAATAGCACTAAACAACCTGCACTAAACAACCAGCACTAAACAACCAGCACTAAACAACCAGCAATAAACAACCAGCAATAAAGAAGCAGCGCTAAACAAACTGCACTAAACAAACTGCACTAAACAAACTGCACTAAGCAACCAGCACAAAGCAACAAGCGCTACATAAATAGCACTTAGCAAGCGGCACTAAACAAGCAGCGCTAAACAACCAGGGCTAAACAACCAGCACTATAAAACCAACGCTAAACAACCAGCGCTAAACAACCAGCACTAAAAAACCAGCGCTACATTAATAGCACTAAACAACCGACACTAAACAACCAGCGCTAACTAACCTGCACTAAACAACCAGTGCTACACAACCAGCACTTAACAACCAGCGCTAAATAAATGGCACTAAACAACCTGCACTAAACAAACAGCACAAAACAACCTGCATTAAACAACTGGACTTAAACAATCTGCACTAAACAAGTGGCACTAAACAACAGGCACCAAACAACCGGCACTAAACAAGCAGCACTAAACAACCTGCACTAAACAAGCAGCACTAAACAACCTGCACTAACAAACCAGTGCTAAACAACCATCACTAAAAAACCAGGGCTAAACAACAAGCACTAAACAAGAAGCACAAAACAACCAGCACAATACAACCAGTACAAAACAACAGCACTAAACAATCGGCATTAAACAACCAGCACAAAACAACCAGCGCTAAACAACCTGCACAAAACAACCTGCACTAAACAACAGGCAGCAAAAAGCTGGCACTAAACAACCTGCGCTAAACAACGTGCACTAAACAACCTGCACTAAACAACCTGCACTAAACAAGCAGCACTAAACAAGCAGCACCAAACAACCGGCACCAAACAACTGGCACCAATCAACCTGCACTAAACAAACTGCACTAAACAACCAGCACAAAACAACAAGCGCTACATAAATAGCACTTAGCAAGCGGCACTAAACAACCAGGGCTAAACAACCATCACTAAAAAACCAGGGCTAAACAACAAGCACTAAACAAGAAGCACAAAACAACCAGCGCTAAACGACCAGCAGTAAACAACCAGTGCTAAACGACCAGCACAAAATGACCAGCACAAAACAACAAGCACTAAATAACCAGCGCTAAACAACCAGCACTAAACAATCGGCGTTAAACAACCAGCACAAAACAACTAGCACTAAACAACCAGCAGTAAATGACCAGCACTAAGTGACCAGAACAAAATGACCAGCACAAAACACACTGCACAAAACAACCGGTGCTATACAATCGGCACTAAACAAGCTGCACTAAACAATTGGCATTAACAACAAGCACAAAACAACCAGCACAAAAGAACCAGTGCTAAATAACCAGTGATAAACAACCTGCACTAAACAATCTGCATAAAAAGCCGGCACTAAACAACAGGCACGAAAAAACCAGCACTAAACATCCGGCACTAAACAACATGCGCTAAACAACCTGCACTAAACAACCAGCACTAAACAACAAGCACTAAACAAGCAGCACGAAACAAGCAGCACTAAACAACCTGCACTAACAAGCCAGTGCTAAACAACCATCACTAAACAACCAGGGCTAAACAACCAGTGCTAAACAACCAGCACTAACAAGCCAGTGCTAAACAACGATCACTAAACAACCAGCGCTAAACAACCAGTGCTAAGCAACTGGCACTAAACAACAAGCACTAAACAACCTGCACTAAACAACCTGCACTAAACAACCAGCACTAAACAACATGCACTAAACAACCTGCACTAAACAACCGGCACTAAACAAACTGCAGTAAACAACCAACACTAAACAACCAGGGCTAAACAACAAGCACTAAAATACCAGCAGTAAACAACCAGCACTAAACAACAAGCACTAAACAACCAGCAGTAAACAACCAGCGCAAAACAACCAGCACTAAAAAACCAGCACTGAACAACCAGCAGTAAATGACCAGCGCTAAACGACCAGCACAAAATGACCAGCACAAAACAACCAGCGCCAAACAACCAGCGCGAAACAACCAGCACTAAACAATCAGCGTTAAACAACCAGCACAAAACAACCAGCACTAAACAACCAGCAGTAAATGACCAGCGCTAAATGGCCAGCACAAAATGACCAGCACAAAACACACTGCACTAAACAACCGGCACTAAACAACCAGCACTAAACAACCTGCACTAAACAACCTGCACTAAACAACCTGCGCTAAACAAGCAGCACTAAACAAGCTGCACTAAACAAGCAGCACTAAACAAGCAGCACAAACAACCAGCACTAAACAACCAGTGCTAAACCACCAGCACTAAACAACCCGCACTAAACAATCGGCAGTAAACAACCAGCACAAAACAACAGCACCAGACAATTGGCGTTAACAACCAGCACAAAACAACCAGCACTAAAGAACCAGCGCTAAATAACCAGTGATAAACAACCTGCACTGAACAATCTGCATAAACAACCGGCACTAAACAAACTGCACTAAACAAGCAGCAGTAAACAACCTACACTAAACAACCTGCATTAAAGAACCAGCACTAAACAACCAGCACAAAACAAGCAGCACGAAACAAGCAGCACTAAACAACCTGCACTAACACGCCAGTACTAAACAACCATCACTAAATAACCAGCGCTAAACAACCAGCGCTAAACAACCAGCACTAAACAAGCAGCACTAAACAACCAATGCAATACAACCATCACTAAACAACAAGGGCTAAACAACCAGCGCTAAACAACCAGGGCTAAACAACCGGCACTAACGAACCAGAGATAAACAACCAGACACAAAACAACCAGCACTATACAACCAAAACCGAACAACCAGCGCTAAACAACCAGCATTAAATATCCAGCACTAAACAACTTGCACTAAACAATCGGCATTACACAACCAGCAGAAAACAGCTAGCACTAAACAACCAGCAGTAAACGACCAGCGCTAAAGGACCAGCACAAAATGACCAGCACAAAACAACGAGCACTAAACAACCAGCGCTAAACAACCAGCACTAAACAATCGACGTTAAACAACCAGCACAAAACAACCAGCACTAAACAACCAGCAGTAAATGACCAGCGCTAAATGACCAGCACGAAATGACCAGCACAAAACACACTGCACTAAACAACTGGCGCTAAACAACCGGCACTAAACAACCAGCACTAAACAACCAGCACTAAACAACCAGCACTAAACAACCAGCACTAAACAACCAGCACTAAACAACCAGCACTAAACAAGCTGCACTAAAGAACCAGTGCTAAATAACCAGTGATAAACAACCTGCACTAAACAATCTGCATAAAAAGCCGGCACTAAACAACAGGCACCAAAAAACCATCACTAAACATCCGGCACTAAACAACCTGCGCTAAACCACCTGCACTAAACAAACTGCACTAAACAGCCGGCACCAAACAACCAGCACTAAACAACAAGCACTAAACAATCAGCACTAAACAATCGGCATTAAACAAGCAGCACAAAACAACCGGCAGTAAACATCCAGCAGTAAATGACCAGCGCTAAATGACCAGCACAAAATGACCAGCACAAAATGACCAGCACAAAACACACTGCACTAAACAACCGGCGCTAAACAACCGGCACTAAACAACCAGCACTAAAGAACCAGCGCTAAATAACCAGTGATAAACAATCTGCACTAAACAATCTGCATAAACAACCGGCACTAAACAACAGGCACCAAAAAACCAGCACTAAACATCCGGCACTAAACAACCTGTGCTAAACAACCTGCACTAAACAACCTGCACTAAACAACCGGCACTAAACAAACTGCGGTAAACAACCAGTGCTAAACAACCAGGGCTAAACAACCAGCGCAAAACAACCAGCACTAAAATACCAGCACTAAACAACCAGCACTAAACAACCAGGGCTAAACAGCCAGCGCAAAACAACCAGCACTAAAAAACCAACACTAAACAACCAGCAGTAAACGACCAGCGCTAAACGACCAGCACAAAATGCCCAGCAAATAACAACCAGCGCCAAACAACCAGCGCTAAACAACCAGCACTAAACAACCTGCACTAAACAACCTGCACTAAACAACCTGCGCTAAACAAGCAGCACTAAACAAGCAGCACTAAACGACCAGCACTAAACAATCGGCGGTAAACAGCCAGCACAAAACAGCAGCACTAAACAATCAGCGTTAACAACCAGCACATAACAACCAGCACTAAAGAACCAGCGCTAAATAACCAGTGATAAACAACCTGCACTAAACAATCTGCATAAACAACCGGCACTAAACAACATACACCAAAAAACGAGCACTAAACATCCGGCACTAAACAACCTGTGCTAAACAACCTGCACTAAACAACCTGCACTAAACAACTGGCACCAAACAACCAGCACTAACAACAAGCACTAAACAACAAGCACTAAACAACCAGCACCAAACAACCTGCACTGAACAACAGATGTAAAACAACTAGCACTAAACCACCTGTGCTAAACAACTTGCGCTAAACAACCTGCACTAAACTACCTGCACTAAACAACTGGCACTAAAAAACATTCACTAAACAACCTGCACTAAACAACCTGCACTAAACAACCTGCACTAATCAACCTGCACTAAACAACCTGCACTAAACAACCTGCACTAAACAACCAGCACTAAACTACTGGCACCAAACAACCTGCACTAAACAATCAGCACTAAACAACTAGCGCTAAAAATCCTTCACCATACAACCATCACTAAACAACCGGGGCTAAACAACCAGCGCTGAACAAGTAGCACTAAACAACCAGTGCTAAACAACTGGTGCTAATCAACTTGCACTGAACAACCAGCACAAAACAGCCAGTGTTGAACAACCAGCACTAAACAACCAGCGCTAAACAACCGGCACTAAACAACCAGCACAAAACAGCAATCACAAAACAACCAGCACCGAACAACCAGCGCAAAACAACCAGCACTAAACAACCAGCACTAAACAACCAGCACTAAAAAACCTGCATTAAAGAACCAGCACTAAATAACCAGCACAAAACAAGCAGCACGAAACAAGCAGCACTAAACAACCTGCACTAACACGCCAGTACTAAACAACCATCACTAAATAACCAGCGCTAGACAACCAGCGCTAAACAACCAGCACTAAACAAGCAGCACTAAACAACCAATGCAATACCACCATCACTAAACAGCAAGGGCTAAACAACCAGCGCTAAACAACCGGCACTAAAGAACCAGAGGTAAACAACCAGCACAAAACAACCAGCACTATACAACAAGCACCGAACAACCAGCGCTAAACAACCAGCATTAAATAACCAGCACTAAACAACTTGCACTAAACAATCGGCATTACACAACCAGCAGAAAACAACTAGCACTAAACAACCAGCAGTAAATGACCAGCGCTAAATGACCAGCACAAAATGACCAGCACAAAACACACTGCACTAAACAACCGGCGCTAAACAACCAGCACAAAACAACAATCACAAAACAACCAGCGCCGAACAACCAGCGCAAAACAACCAGCACTAAACAACCAGCGCTAAACAACCGGCACTAAACAACCAGCACAAAACAACAATCTCAAAGCAACCAGCACTAAACAACCAGCGCTAAACCACCTGCAATAAACAACCTGCACAAAACCAGCAGCGCTACATAAATAGCACTAAACAACCTGCACTAAACAACCAGCACTAAACAACCAGCGCTTAACAAGCAGCACTAACAACCGGCAGTAAACAACCGATGCTATACAATCATCTCTAAACAACCAGCGCTAAACAACCAGCGCTAAACAACCAGGTCAAAACAACCAGTGCTAAACAACCAAGGCTAAACAACTGGCACTAAACAACCAGCACAAAACAACCAGCATTAAACAACCAGCGCTAAATAACCAGCGGCAAACAACCTGCAATAAGCAACCTGCACAAAACCACCAGTGCTACATAAATAGCACTAAACAACCAGCACTAAACAACCAGCGCCAAACAACCAACACTAAACAAACTGCACTAAACAACCAGTGCTACATAAATAGCACTAAACAACCGGCACTAAACAAGCAGTGTTAAACAACCAGGGCTAAACAACCAGCGCTATACAACCAGGGCTAAGCAACCAGTGCTAAACAAACAGCACAAAACAACCGGCACTAAACAAGCAGTGCTAAACAACCAGGGCTAAACAACTAGGGCTAAACAACCAGCGCTATAAAACCAGGGCTATTATACCAGCGCTAAACAACCTGCACTAAACAACCTGCGCTAATCAAGCAGCTCTAAACAACCAGCACTAAAGAACCAGCGCTAAATAACCAGTGATAAACAACCTGCACTAAACAATCTGCATAAACAACCGGCACTAAACAACAGGCACCAAAAAACAAGCACTAAACATCCGGCACTAAACAACCTGCGCTAAACAACCTGCACTAAACAACCTGCACTAAACAACCGGCAACAAAACAACCAGCACTAAACAATCGGCGTTAAACAACCAGCAGAAAACAACAGCACTAAACAATCGGTGTTAACAACCAGCACAAAACAACCAGCACTAAAGAACCAGCGCTAAATAAACAGTGATAAACAATCTGCACAAATCAATCTGCACAAACAACCGGCACTAAACAACAGGCACCAAAAAACCAGCATTAAACATCCGGCACTAAACAACCTGCGCTATACAACCTGCACTAAACAACCTGCACTAAACAACCTGCACTAAACAATCTGCACTAAACAATCTGCACTAAACAACAAGCACTAAACAACAAGCACTAAACAACAAGCACTAAACATCCGGCACTAAACAACCTGCGCTATACAACCTGCACTAAACAACCTGCACTAAACAACCTGCACTAAACAATCTGCACTAAACAACCTGCACTAAACAACCTGCACTAAACAACAAGCACTAAACAACAAGCACTAAACATCCGGCACTAAACAACCTGCGCTAAACAACCTGCGCTAAACAACCTGCACTAAACAACAAGCACTAAACAACCAGTGCTAAACAATCAGCACTAAAATACCAGCACTAAACAACCAGCAGTAAACAACCAGCGCAAAACAACCAGGGCTAAACAACCAGCAATAAAAATCCAGCACGAAACAACCAGCGCTAAACAACTAGCATTAAGCAACCAGCACAAAACAACCAGTGCTAAACAACCGGCACTAAACAACCAGCACTAAACAAAGAGCACTGAACAACCAGTGCTAAACAACCAGCGCTAAACAACCAGCGCTTAACAACCTGCACAAATCAACCAGCGCTACATAAATAGCACTAAGCAACCTGCACTAAACAACCAGCACAAAACAACCAGCGCTATATAAATAGCACTAAACAACCAGCACGAAACAAGCAGCACTAAACAACCTGCACTAACAAACCAGTGCGAAACAACCATCACTAAGTAACCAGTGCTAATCAACCAGAATTAAACAAGATGCACAAATCATCAGCACAATACAACCAGCGCTGAACAACCAGCACAAAACAACCAGCGCTTAACAAGCAGCACTAACAACCGGCACTAAACAAACTGCACTAAACAACCAGCGCTACATAAATAGCACTAAACAACCGGCACTAAACAAGCAGTGCTAAACAACCAGGGCTAAACAACCTGCGCTATACAACCAGCACAAAACAACCAGCGCTACATAAATAGCACTAAACAACCGGCACTAAACAAGCAGTGCTAAACAACCAGCGCTACATAAATAGCACTAAACAACCGGCACTAAACAAGCAGTGCTAAACAACCAGGGCTTAACAACCAGCGCTATACAACCAGGGCTAAACAACCAGCACTAAGCAACCTGCACCAAACAACCAGCACTACACAACCGGCACTAAACAAGCAGTGCTAAACAACCAGGGCTAAACAACCAAGGTTAAACAACCAGTGCTATACAACCAGGGCTAAACAACCAGCGCTAAACAAACAGCACAAAACAACCAGCGCTATCTAAATAGCACTAAACAACTGGCACGAAACAAGCAGTGCTAAACAACCAGCGCTACACAACCAGCACTAAACAACCAGCGCTACACAAACAGCACTAAACAACAAGTGCTAAACAACCTGCACTAAACAAACAGCACAAAAGAACCTGTATTAAACAACCGGCACTAAACAACCTGCATTAAACAACGTGCACTGAACAACGTGCACTGAACAACGTGCACTGAACAACCAGCACTAAACAACCTGCACTAAACAACCAGCACTAAGCAACCTGCACTAAGCAACCTGCACTAAACAACCGGCACTATACAACCTGCACTAAACAACGTGCACTGAACAACCTGCACTAAACAACCAGCACTAAACAACCTGCACTAAACAACCTGCACTGAACAACCTGCACTAAACAACTGGCACCAAACAACCGGCACTAAACAACCAGCACTAAACAACCAGTATCAAACAACGTGCATTAAACAACCTGCACTAAACAACCTGCACTAAACAACCTGCACTAAACAACCTGCACTAAACAAGCAATGCTAAACAACCAGCCCTAAACTACCAGGGCTAAACAACCAGTGCAAAACAACCAGCACTAAAAAACCAGCACAAAACAACCAGCACGAAACAAGCAGCACTAAACAACCTGCACTAACAAAGCAGTGCTAAACAACCAGGGCTAAACAACCGGCACTAAACAACCAGGGCTAAGCAACCAGAACAAAACAACCAGCGCTAAACAACCGGCACTAAACAAACAGCGCTAAACAACGAGCACTAAACAACCAGCACTAAACAACCTGCTCTAAACAATTGGTGTTAAACAAACAGCATAAAACAACTAGCACTAAACAACCAGCACTAAACAACCTGCACTAAACAATTGGCATTAAACAACCAGCACAAAACAACCAGCACTAAACAACCAGCACTAAACAACCAGCAGTAAACGACCAGCGCTAAACGACCAGCGCTAAACGACCAGCACAAAATGACGAGCACAAAACAACCGGCGCTAAACAACCAGCACTAAACAGCCTGCGCTAAACAACCAGCATTAAACAACCGGCAATAAACAACCAGCACTAAACAACCAGGGCTAAACAACCAGCGCTATACAACCAGGGCTAAACAACAAGCGCTAAACAACATGCACTAAACAACCAGCAATAAACAACCAGCGCTAAAGAAGCAGCACTAAATGTATAAAAGGCTCCAAGAGACCAGGTTGGCCTCAGTGCTGAGAGAGAGGTGGCGGGAATCATGGAGCGGCGGCTCTATAAAAGGCTCCAAGAGACCAGGTAGACCTCAGTGCAGAGCGAGTCGGCGGGAACCGCGGAGCGGCGGCTGTATAAAAGGCTCCAAGAGAACAGGTAGGCTTACTAATCTCCAGTCTCTGAACTCCGAGGGAAGGAGAGAAGTAAAATGCAATCGGACATCACCAGAAACCAGGTAAGTGATTGGTTGGTGAGTATTTCTCTCTTATTTAAACTTAAACTTTGTGGTTTATAGTTTCTACAGTCTCTGTGGTGTAGCAGGGACTGTTTGTAATCCAGGGCCCTTAAATATACCATTTAACTGTAGTGTAATTGGTGGGATTGATTTAATTTAATTTAATTGCAATTAATTAAAGGGTAAGTCATGGCAGGACAGCCCGGTGCTGTGGTATGCTCCTCCTGCGCTATGTGGGAACTCAGGGACACTTCCTGTGTCCGTGACAACCATGTGTGCAGGAAGTGTGATTGGATACATACTAGACCATTCGCTGAGGACGTCGTGAATAGCACATTTAATCAGTTGGTCACACCACAGGTAAAGGTGGCACAGGCAGAAAGGGAACGGGTGACCAACAGGCAGAGTAGTAGGTGCAGGCAGGTAGTGTAGGGGTCCCCTGTGGCCACCCCCCTCTCAAACAGATATACCGCTTTGGATACTGATGGGGGCGATGGCTTACTGGGGGAAGGCAGCAGCAACCAACTTCCTGGCACCAGGGGTGGCTCTGCTGCACAGGACAGGAGGAAAAAGAGGGGTAGAGCTATAGTAATAGGGGACTCTATTGTAAGGGGAATAGATAGGCATTTCTGTGGCCGCAAACGAGACTCCAGGATAGAGTGTTGCCTCCCTGGTGCAAGGGTCAAAGATGTCTCAGAGCGGCTGCAGAACATCTTGGAAGGGGAGGGTGAACAGCCAGTTGTCGTGGTACATATAGGTACCAACGATATAGGTAAAAAATGGGATGAGGTCCTAAAAGCGGAATATAGGGAGTTAGGAGGTAAATTTAAAAATTGGACCTCAAAGATAGTAATCTCAGGATTGCTACTGGTGCCACGTCCTAGTCAGAGTAGAAATAGAAGAATATTTCAGATGAATACGTGGCTAGAGGAATGGTGCCGGGGGAGGGATTCAAATTCCTGGGACATTGGAACCGGTTCTGGGGGAGGTGGGACCAGTTCATACCGGATGGTTTGCACCTGGGCAGGGCCGGGACCGATGTCCTGGGGGAATGTTTGCCAGTGCTCTGGGAGAGGGTTTAAACTAAAATGGCAGGGGGTTGGGAACCTGAGCAGGGGGACAGAGGAAAGGGAAACAAGGATAAAAGCAAAAGACAGGAAGGAGAAAAACAAAAGTGGCAGTCAGAGAAATCAATGGTTTAAATCAAACATGGCCACAGTAAATAATAATTCTAATAGGTCTAAGAGCATTAAAAAAACAAGCCTGAAGGCTTTGTGTCTTAATGCGAGGAGCATTCGTAATAAGGTGGATGAATTAGCTGCGCAAATAGAGGTAAACGAATATGATTTGATTGGGATTACGGAAACATGGCTCCAGGGTGGCGAAGGCTGGGAACTCAACATCCAGGGGAATTCAATATTCAGGAAAGATAGGCAAAAAGGAAAGGGAGGTGGGGTAGCATTACTGGTTAAAGAAGGGATTAACACAATTGTAAGGAAGGATATTAGCTCTGATGATGTGGAATCTGTATGGGTAGAACTGAGAAATACCATGGGGCAGAAAACATTAGTGGGAGTGGTATATAGACCTCCAAACAGTAATGTGGAGGTTGGGGATGGCATTAAAAGGGAAATTAAAGAAGCGTGCAAAAAGGGCACAGCAGTCATCATGGGTGACTTTAATCGACATATAGATTGGGCTAACCAAATTAGTAACAATACTGTGGAGGAGGAATTCCTGGAGTGTTTATGGGATGGTTTCCTGGACCAATATGTCGAGGAACCAACCAGAGATCATGGCCATCTTAGACTGGGTATTATGTAATGAGAAAGGATTAATTAGCAATCTTGTTGTACGAGGCCCCTTGGGTCGGAGCGATCATAATATGATCGAATTCTTCATTAAGATGGAGAATGAAGCAGTTGACTCAGAGACTAATGTCCTGAATTTAAATAAAGGATACTAAGATGGTCTGAGGCGCGAATTGGATAGGATTGACTGGGGAATGTCACTCAAAGGGTTGACAGAGGATAGGCAATGGCAAACATTCAAAGACCGCATGGATGAACTACAGAATTTGTTCATCCCAGTTTGGCATAAAAATAAAACCAAAAAGGTGACTCAACCGTGGCTAACGAGGGAAATTAGGGATAGCATAAGATCCAAGGAGAGGACATATAAATTGGCCAGAAAAAGCAATAATCCAGAGGCTTGGGAGCAGTTTAGGAATCAACAAAGGAGGACAAAGGGATTGATTAAGAAAGGGAAAATAGAATATGAGAGTAAGCTTGCAGGGAACATAAAAACTGACTGTAAAAGCTTTTATAGATATGTGAAGAGCAAAAGATTGGTGAAGTCAAGCGTAGGTCCCTTGCAGTCAGAATCAGGGGAATTTTTTAATGAGGAACAAGGAAATGGCTGACCAATTAAATACATATTTTGGTTCTGTCTTCAAAAAGGAGGACACAAATAACCTCCCAGAAATGTCGGGGAACATAGGGTCTGATGAATGGGAGGAACTGAAAGAAATCAGTATTTGTACGGAAATGGTGTTGGGGAAATTGATGGGATTGAAGGCCGATAAATCCCCAGGGCCTGATAATCTACATCCTAGGGTACTTAAGGAAGTGGCTCTAGAAATAGTAGATGCATTGCTGATCATCTTCCAACATTCGATGGAATCTGGAACAGTACCCAAGGATTGGAAGGTAGCTAATGTTACCCCATTATTAAAAAAAGGTGGTAGAGAGAAAATGGGGAATTACAGACCGGTAAACCTGACAACGTTAGTGGGGAAAATGCTAGAGTCCATTATAAAAGATGTAATAGCAGAGCACTTGGAAAACAGTGACAGGATCGGACAAAGTCAACACGGATTTACAAAAGGTAAATCGTGCTTAACTAAACTACTGGAATTTTTTGAGGATGTAACTAGTAAAATAGATAAGGGAGAACCAGTGGATGTGGTGTATTTGGACTTTCAGAAGGCTTTCGATAAGGTCCCACATAAGAGATTAGCGTGTAAAGTTAAGGCACATGGGATTGGGGGCAAGGTATTGACTTGGATAGAGAACTGGTTGGCAGATAGAAAGCAAAGAGTTGGAATAAACGGGCCTTTTTCAGAGTAGCAGGCAGTGACTAGTGGGTACCGCAGGGATCGGTCCTCGGACCCCAGCAATTCACAATATATATTAATGATATGGACAAGGGAACTAGATGTAATATCTCCAAATTTGCAGATGACACAAAGCTGGGTGGGCATGTGTGCTGTGAGGAGGATGCCGGTAAACTACAGGATGATTTGGACAGGTTGGGTGATTGGGCAGAAGCATGGCAGATGCAATATAACGTGGATAAATGTGAGGTTATGCACTTTGGTGTCAAAAACAGGAAGGCAGATTATTATCTGAATGGCGATAGATTGGGAGAAGGGGAAGTGCAACGAGACCTGGGTGTCCTTGTGCACCAGTCGCTGAAGGTAAGCATGCAGGTGCAGCAGGTGGTTAAGACGGCAAATGGTATGTTGGCCTTCATAGCGAGAGGGTTTGAGTACAGGAGGAAGGATGTCTTGCTGCAGTTGTACAGGGCCTTGGTGAGATCACACCTTGAGTATTGTGTGCAGTTTTGGTCGCCTTATCTGAGGAAGGATATTCTTGCCATGGAAGGAGTGCAGTGAAGATTCAGCAGGCTGATACCTGGGATGGCAGGAATGACATATGAGGAGAGATTGGGTCGATTGGGCTTGCACTCGCTGGAGTTTAGAAGAATGAGAGGGGATCTCATTGAAACTTATTGTTGTATCAGTGTGTTAATAGAGACACGGAAGGCAGGAGTTGGTTTCACAGGTGTTTACTGAACAAAGTCTGGAGGTGAACTAACAGATACAAGACAATATACAGGCTTATGTAGCCCGAGTGGCCATTACCGGCATTACAGTACACAGGGGGCTCTTAAAGGCACGTACACGACAATTCCTCCCCTTTTAGACAACCAGTACATAATATTTTAAGTAATCATTAATTAACATGTTACAAGAACAATAATCTACACATTTGCTGCAGTTAATCAATTATAAGTCATTCTCTCTGGAGGCTTCCTGACTCGGTCCGGATAACGCCTCGGTGGTGTCGTAGTTTCTGGTGGTGTAGTAGGTTCTTTTGGCAAGGCTGATTCGGCTTGAATGCCAGTGTCAGGTTCATCTGGTTCCAGTATCACCGGATCAGAGGTAGATACTATGGGTATCTCGACTTCATCATTAGGCGTATAGAGTTGTGGTGTAGGTTGTCCATTTTCGGATGACTCTATGATCTGGTCAGCATGGCGCCTTATTATGCTTTCTCCAATGTCCACGGTATACATCAGCGGTCCTAGTCGTGTGCAAATAGTTCCAGGCTGCCATTTCTCGGTACGGTAGTCCCGGGCCAAAACTTGTTGACCTATCTGGAAGGTTCTAGTTGGCCTTTCATTCATGCCTTGAAATTGTCGGTTCTCCACGTCCCTTCTGATGTTTGGCTTGATCAAATCCAACCGGCATCTTAGGCTTCTATTGAAGAACATCATGGCGGGAGTTTGGTTTGTAATCACATGTGTTGCATTCCTGTATGCAAACAAGAAGTTATCCACCTTATGCTGAAGTTTTATGTCTTCATTACCCATGGCCTTTATGGCCTTCTTGAAGGTCTGGACAAACCTTTCAGCCAATCCATTGGTGGCGGGATGGTATGGGGCGGACGTGCAGTGCTTAACCCCATTGTTTTATAAGAACTTCCTGAATTCTTCGGACACAAATTGCGGTCCATTATCAGAACAGGTCTGTTCAGGCAGCCCATTCCTGGCAAATATGGTCCTTAATACTGTGATGGTTTTTCCCATGGTGGTGGAGGACATCTTTATTATCTCCGGCCACTTGGAGTGTGCATCCACCGCGATTAAGAACATTGAGTCCATAAATGGACCAGCAAAGTCGACGTGTACCCTTTGCCATGGAGATGAGGGCCACTCCCATGGATGTAATGGAGCTTGTGGTGGGGCGTTTTGGACCTTCTGGCATCCTAGGTGGCTCTTGGTCATTTCTTCGATGTCTCCATCGATACCTGGCCACCACACAAGCGCTCTGGCTAGGTTCTTCATTTTCACTCCACCCAGATGCCCCTCGTGAAGCTCCTTTAGCACTTTATCCTGGAGTTTGGGTGGAATCACCACTCTGGATCCACACATCAAGGTTCCTCGGCACACTGACAGCTGTTCTCTTCTTTGCGAGAATGCTGGCAACAGTGGTTCGCCATGTGCTGGCCATCCCTTCACCGTTAAATCGTAGACTCGTGAGAGAGTCGGGTCATTTCTCGTTTCCTTTTCAATGGTAGAATTTGTTACTGGTAGACATTCCACTATGGTCGAGTGGAACATCTCCACTGGGTCTACTGTAGGTGCCTCTTCTACCGTTGGCAACGGTAGGCGAGATAAACCATCAGCATTCCCATGCTGTTTTGATCCTTTGTATTCTATGTCATATTGGTGTGCCCCTAGGAAAAGGGACCACCTCTGTAGCCTTTGCGCTGTCATAATGGGGACACCCTTTTTAGGGTTGAATATGGAGACGAGGGGTTGATGGTCAGTCAACAAGGTAAATTTTTGTCCGTGTAGGTAATGGTTGAATTTCTTCACTCCCCATACCAGGCTGAGTGCTTCCCTGCCGATCTGGGCATAGTTACGCTCAGCTGAGTTCAATGAGCGTGACGCAAAAGCTATTGGCCGCTCCGAGCCATCAGGGAATCTATGCGATAATACCGCTCCTACGGCATAAGGGGATGCATCGCACGCCAGTCTGATTGGCAGTGATGGGTTGTAATGAGCCAAAACTTCCCTGGACGTGATCAAGCCTTTGCATTTATAGAAGGCACGTTTACAGTCTTCGCTCCATTTCCAAATTACTCCCGTTTGTAGCAGTTCGTTAAGAGGGTGCAGAAGAGTTGACAAGTTCGGTAAAAATTTATGATAGTAATTTATCAATCCCAGGAACGACCTTAATTGTGAGACATTTTCAGGTGCTGGGGCTTTTATGACCGCTTCAATTTTTTCAGGTGACTTATGCAACCCTTCCTCATTAAATATGTGGCCACAATATGATATTTGTTTCTGGAAAAATTCACACTTGGGGCGATTTGCTCGTAGGCCCCGTTCTCTCAGCCTAGTGAGCACCTGCTCCAAATTGACAAGGTGCTCGTTGTCGTTTTCTCCTGTTACAAGGATGTCGTCTAGGTAGCATTGAGTCCCCGGAATCCCTTGGAGGACTTGCTCCATTGCTCTTTGCCAGATAGCTGGAGCTGATGCTACTCCGAAAACCAGTCGATTGTACTGGTACAGGCCTTTGTGTGTATTTATCGTGAGATACAGTTTAGAGGCCTCTTCAACCTCCATCTGTAGATATGCCTGTGCCAAGTCAATTTTGGTGAAACGTTTCCCTCCGGATAGTGAGGCGAAAATATCTTCTATCCTCAGACGAGGATACTGTACCGTGTGAAGGACCGGGTTTACAGTCACCTTGAAGTCCCCACAGATGCGAATTTTTCTCTGTTCTTCAGATTTATCATTATTCAACATTTTCTTCATGACCGGGACGATGGGTGTTGCCCACTCGCTCCAATCTATCTTGGATAATACGCCTGCCTTTTCCAAATTCTCCAGCTCTGCCTCGACTGCTGGACGAATTGCGTATGGCACCGGCCTTGCCTTAAAAAACTTGGGAATTGCCGCATCTTCCACTTTTATTGAGGCGGTGATGCCTTTCAAGGTTCCTAGTTTCTTTTGAAACACTTCCTTGGCGTTGGCCAAGATGTCTTTTAATCGTTCAGGTATGACGTCATCATCATTTTTTTCTTACTGGTCACCGTCAGTGCCTGAATGGAGTGCCAGTCTAAACATATCTTCCTGATCCATTCACGTCCCAACAGCGGTGGACCACCATCTTGCAGAACGTATAAATACAACTTCTGTATTTCCTTGCCGTTGTATACAACAGGCACCTTTATTTTCCCTAGGGTATACTTTCTACCCCGTGTATGTTTTCAAGATAATGGATGTGTCTTTCAAAGGTATATGCGGAAATAGCCGCTCGTAATCCCGTCGACTTATGACGGTCAGAGCTGATCCTGTATCTAGCTCCATTTTAACTGGGGACCCTGCTATCGTGAGGGTAACCCAAATAGTCTGGTAATCTTTTTTGGCAATTACATTATGTAATTTGAGACAGCTTAGTCTCTTGTTTCCGGAGTCGCTATCACTCTTCTGGTCTTCGGAGCTACTGTCCGTCATCATTTGTACCTTTCTGTACTTTTCCTTATTGATTTTTTTACTGTCCGTGGATTTTTTGTGTCCAGATCGGCATACACGTGCAATGTGTCCAATCTTTCCGCATTGCCTGCATGCTTTGTCCTTGAACCAGCAGTCCCTCTGGTCATGGGTGGATCTGCCGCTGCGATAACATCTCTCGAAACCCTGTGTCATTTCATGGGTGCCGAAGTCCTGTGCCTTTTGCTGTATCTCTGCAGCTCCTCTTGCGGCTGCTTCGTATGATACAGCCATACTGAAAGCCTTGTCCAGTGTCAAATCTTTCTCAGAAAGTAGCCTTTTCTGTGTTCCTTCACTTAGGAGACCGCAGACAAATTTGTCTCGAAGAGAATCTGCCAATCCTGCCCCGAATTGGCAGTGCTTTGATAGCTTCCTTAATTCGGTGAGGTAATCAGCGTTACTTTCATTCTTGTGCTGATTCCTCTTGATGAATTTGAATCATTCCGCTGTCAGCAGCGGTGTTGAGTTTAAGTGCTCCTGTAGGGTATCAACAATCTCCTTAAAATTATTGTCCTTTGGTTTGGCTGGAGTGATTAAGTTTCGTAACAGCCCGTATGTCCTTGCGCCCATTAGATTTGGAAGTACTGATGCCTTTTTATCATTTTCTATTCCATTTGCTGTGCAATATACCTCCACTCTTTCCACATATGTGGTCCAATCCTCTATATAGTTATCGAAAGCATTAATATTGCCAGCCTTAGGCATCCTTTAAAAAATGGCACCTCCCGCGCTTTCCTTTCTTCCCCGCAGAAAAAAAATGGCGCTTCCCGTGCTTTCCCACCGCTGACAACACTGTTCTCCGCGGTTTTTATTTACAGGTGGAGACTCATTCCCGCCGGACTCTCTGGGACTTTTCCCTCCCTCTGCTTGGTCCGAACGCCGACCTGCTTTGCAGCGCTGGCCATCTCCCGAGTGCTCCCCCCCTCTGTCTCTGTTTGCCTCCGCCTTCGCTGCTCAGCCCCGCTGCAGAGCCAGCCGATGGAGCCCCAGCCCATCGCCTAGGAAGGATTATTGCAGTACCTGCCACCAGCTCGGCTAGCTGGTGAAACCGCAGTTTTTTTTTTCTTTCTTGCTTTTCTTCGACTTTCGTCTGAGGAATCGATCTCCTTGAGGTGCTGCCGAATTGCAGGTAAGTTCGTTTCCAATTCGTCGCCACTGTTGTATCCGTGTGTTAATAGAGACACGGAAGGCAGGAGTTGGTTTCACAGGTGTTTACTGAACAAAGTCTGGAGGTGAACTAACAGATACAAGACAATATACAAGCTTATATAGCCTGAGTAGCCATTACCGGCATTACAGTACACAGGGGGCTCTTAAAGACACATACACCGCACTTATAACATTCTGGCTGGACTGGACAGACTAGATGCAGGGAGGATGATCCCAATGGTCGGGGAATCCAGAACCAGGGGTCACAGTCTAAGGATAAGGGGTAGGCCTTTTAGGACAGAAATGAGGAGGAATTTCTTCACCCAGAGAGTGATGAACCTGTGGAATTCTCTACCACAGAAGGCAGTAGAGGCCAATTCATTAAATATATTCAAGAAGGAGTTGGATATATATCTTAAGGCTAAAGGGATCAACGGGTATGGGGAGAAAGCAGGAACCGGGTACTGAACTTGGATGATCAGCCATGATCGCATTGAATGGTGGAGCAGGCTCGAGGGGCCGAATGGCCTACTCCTGCTCCTATCTTCTATGTTTCTATGTTTCTATGTTTAAACAAGCAGCACTAAACAACCAGCACAAAATAACCAGCACTAAACAAGCAGCACTAAACAACAAGTGCTAAACAACCATCACTAAACAACCAGGGTTAAACAACCAGCGCTAAACAACCAATGCTAAACAATCATCACTAAACAACCAGGGCTAAACAACCAGCGCTAACCAACCAGTGCTACAAAACCAGGCTAAACATCCAGGGCTAAACAACCGGCACAAAACAACCAGCGCTAAACAACCAGCGCTAAACGACCAGCACTAAACAACCAGCTCTAAACAATCCGCACTAAACATTCGGCATTAAACAACCAGCACAAAACAACCAGCAGTAAACAACCAGCGCTAAATGACCAGCACAACACACACTGCACTAAACAACCTGCACTGAACAACCTGCACTGAACAACCTGCACTGAACAACCTGCACTAAACAACCAGCGCTAAACAACCAGCGCTAAACAACCAGGATTAAACAACCAGCGCAAAACAATCAGCACTAAACAAGCAGCACTAAACAACCTGCACAAAACATCCAGCACTAAACAAGCAGCACTAAACAACCTGCACTAAACAAACTGCACTGAACAACCTGCACTAAACAACCAGCGCTAAACAACCAGCACTAAACAACCAGCGCAAAACAACCAGGATTAAACAACCAGCGCAAAACAATCAGCACAAAACAACCAGCACTAAACAACCTGCACAAAACATCCAGCACTAAACAAGCAGCACTAAACAACCTGCACTAAACAACCCGCGCTGAATAACCTGCACTAAACAACCTGCACAAAACAACCAGTGCTAAACAAGCAGCACTAAACAACCTGCACTAAACAACCAGCACTAATCAGCCTGCACTAAACAACCTGCACTGAACAACATGCACTAAACATCCTGCACAATACAACCTGCACAAAACAACCTACACAAAACAACCAGCGCTAAACAAGCAGCTCTAAACAAGCAGCACTAAACAACAGGCACTAAACAACCAGCACAAAACAACCGGTGCTAAACAACCAGCACTAAGCAACCAGCACCAAACAACCAGCACTAAACAACCAGCTCGAAACATCCAGTGCAAAACAACTATTACTTAACACCCAGTGCTAAACAACCAGCGCTAAACAAGAAGCACAAATTGTCAAAAGTTGTTGACATGCACAATTTGAGATGCATGCAAATTAATGGAACGTTGATTTGAATTTTTTATGTGGCCAGCAAGTCTTCAAGGTATGACCAAAGGGTTGGATACTCCTGCCATAGACAATAAGTTTCCATGAAGGATTTCAATATTGATGTTATCGGGAGCTCTTTTGTTGAGTGCAGCGAGTGTCCAGGACGTGGCTATTAGGTGATTCCCTGGGGAAGCAATAAACAACTATCACTAAACAACCTGCATTAAACAACCAGCGATAAACAAGCAGCGCTAAACAAGCAGCACTAAACAAGCAGCACTAAACAGCCGGCACTAAACAAACGGCACTAAACAACCGGCACCAAACAACCGGCACCAAACAATCTGCACCAAACAACCTGCACTAAACAACCTGCACTAAACAGCCTGCACTAAACAACCTGCACTAAACAACCTGCACTAAACAACCTGCACTAACCAACCTACACTAAACAAGCGGCACTAAACAACTGGCACCAAACAACCAGCACCAAACAACCAGCACTAAACAAGCTGCACTCAGGAATCTGCACTAAACAACCTGCACGACACAACCTGCACTAAACAAACTGCACTAAACAAGCTGCACTAAACAAGCAGCACTAAGGAACCTGCACTAATCAACGAGTGCTTAATAACCATCACTATACAACCAGCGCTATACAACCAGCGCTAAACAACCAGGGCTAAACTACCGGCACTAAACAAGAAGCACAAATCGTCAAAAGTTGTTGGCATGCACAATTTGAGATGCATGCAAATTAATGGAACGTTGATTTGAATTTTTTATGTGGCCAGCAAGTCTTCAAGGTATGACCAAAGGCTTGGATACTCCTGCCAGAGACAATAAGTTTCAATGAAGGATTTCAATATTGATGTTATCGGGAGCTCTTTTGTTGAGTGCAGCGAGTGTCCAGGAACATGGCTATTAGGTGATTCCCTGGGGAAGTGAAAGTCATGTGGCCCTGTTGCACAATGGCACACCGTATTGTTGTACTGTATGTTAGGCTGTGGCATTGGGCTACTCGTGGGATAAGTATCAGTGGCGGGAATGGCCTTTTCTCAACCATGACTTTTCTTCTGTTTTTATATCTTAGAAGTTGTTGTGAACAATATACCCCTAAATATTTTTTTAGGGGCACTGTCCCTTTAACAGGCTGCATGGCCTATCCAAAGTTTAGCGCATGCGCAGTTTCTTGCGTTGAAAAGCTGGTGAGCGGCCTGTGCGGGACTTCCAGACTGCTGCGCGGCCGGCTTAACAGGAACGTTGGGTGTAAACCAGGTTTTGTTTCAGATTCCTTTACCTGTCTGGTTCCTGATCCCAGTCACTCAGTGGGGCAGGCTATTGATTCAGCAGCACCACTGTCAGAGGTCTGGGAGCAGACAATTTGACTGCCCCTATCTCAACAGAAGAAGGTTCTGAACAGAACGGTGAACAGGCCCAGTTATTTGAACTTGTGCCCTGACAAGTTTTGCCTGGTTTTCCCATTTTCAGCTTTTACTTTAGAACTTATTATTTGGTCAGTAGTCTCCATTGTTCAAACAGGAATGCTAAAATCCACCGATGTTGCATCAATTTCTTTTAATATTTAAAAGGGAAAAAACTACAATCCTAAACTTCAGTGAACTCTATTGCATAGGATTTTTGTGTTCATTTTGTTGGGGCGTCTGCAAGAGTGGGGAGGGATAAAACTCAACATGAAAATGAAAATTAAGGGGCTTAGATTTAAAGTAATTGGTAGAAGGATTAGAGGGGAGTTGAGGAGAACTTCTTTCACCCAGAGGGTGGTGGGGGTCTGGAAATCACAGCCTGAAAGGGTGGTAGAGGCAGAGACCCACATCACATTTAAAAAAGTACTTGGATATGCACTTGAAGTGTCATAACCTACACGGCTACGGACCAAAAGCTGTAAAGTGGGATTAGGATGGATAGCTCCTTTTCGGCCAGCACAGACATGATGGGTCGAATGGTCTCCTTCTGTGTCGTAAATTTTATGATTTTATGATTTCTGAATCAACCAGCAGAAAACAACCAGCGCTAAACAACCAGCACAAAACAACCAGATCTAAAGAAGCAGCACTAAACAACCTGCACTAATCAACCAGTGCTAAATAAACATCAATAAACAATCAGGGCTAAACAACCAGCGCTAAACAACCAGGGCTAAACAACCAGCACTAAACAGCCAGTGCTAAACAACCAGCACTAAACAACCAGCACTAATCAACCTGCACTAAACAATCGGCATTAAACAACCAGCAGAAAAGAACCAGCACTAAACAACCAGCACTAAACGACCAGCGCTAAACGACCGGCACTAAACAAGCAGCACTAAACAACCAGCAGTAAACAACCAGCACTAAACAACCTGCAGTAAAAAACCAGCACTAAACAACCCGCACTAAACAAACTGCAATAAACTACCTGCACTTAACAACCAGCGCTAAACAAGCAGCACTAAACAAGCAGCACTAAAAAACAGGGACTAAACAACCAGCACAAAACAACTGGCGCTAAACAACCAGCATGAAACAACCTGCACTAAAGAACCTGCACAAAACAACCGGCACTAAACAACCAGCACAAAACAAGCAGCACTAAACAAGCAGCAATAAAAAAGCAGCAATAAAAAAGCAGCAATAAACAAGCAGCAATAAACAACCTGCAATAAACAACCTGTTAGATCCATGTATCTTGATGTTGTGTCCTTCAATAATTAGACAAGAGACTGCAGGGAACGATCAACAGGTGTTTACTGAATGAGGGTTACTCTGGAACTAACTGTACAGATCACTACTCAGGGTTTATATACAGGTGTGGTCACTGCCGGTACTACAGTATACAGGAGCTGTAAAAAGTGGTTCTCCCCTTAAAGGTACATACATTACACAACCCATGCGAAACAACTATCACTTAACAACCAGGGTTAAACAACCAGCGCTAAAGAAGCAGTGCTAAACAAGCAGCACAAATCAACCAGCACAAAACAGCCAGCACTAAACAACAAGCACTAAAAAAGCAGCACTAAACAACCTGCACCAATCAACCAGTGCTAAATAACCATCACTAAACAACCAGGGCTAAACAATCAGCACTAAACAACCAGCACTAAACAAGCAGCACTAAACAAGCAGCAATTAAACAAACTGCAATAAACAACCAGTGTGAAACAACTATCACTTAACAACCAGGGTTAATCAACCAGTGCTAAACAAGCAGCGCTAAACAACCAGCGCTAAACAATCAGGACAAAACAACCGGCACTAAACAACCTGCACAAAACAACCAGCACTAAACAAGCAGCAATAAACAACCTGCACAAATCAACCAGTGCTAAATAACCATCACTAAACAACCAGGGCTAAACAACCAGCGCTAAACAACCAGTGCTAAACAACCAGGGCTAAACAACCGGCACTAAACAGCCAGCGCTGAACAATCAGGACCAAACAACCAGCACCAAACAACCTGCACTAAACAACCAGCATTAAACGGCCAGTGGTAAATGACCAGCACTAAACAACAAGCACAAAACAAACTGCACTAAACAAGCAGCACTAAACAACCTGCACTAAACAATCAGGGTTTAACATCCAGCGCTAAACAGCCTGCGCTAAACACGAAGCACAAATCAACCAGCACAAAACAACCAGCGCTAAACAGCCTGGCTAAACACGAAGCAGAAATCAACCAGCACAAAACAACCAGCGCTAAACAACCAGCACTAAACAACCATGGCTAAACAACCGGCACTAAAGAACCTGCACAAACCAACCGGCAATAAACAACTATCACTAAACAACCTGCATTAAACAACCAGCGCTAAACAAGCAGTGCTAAACAAGCAGCACTAAACATGCAGCACTAAATAACCTGCACTAAACAACAGGCACTAAACAACTGGCACCAAACAACCGGCATTTAAAAAAACCGGCAGTAAACAACCTGCAATAAACAACCTGCACTAAACAAACTGCGCTCAACAACCTGCACTAAACAACCTGCACTAAACAATCTGCACTAAACAAACTGCAATAAACAACCTGCACAAAGCAAACAGCGCTAAACAAGCAGGGCTAAACAACCAGTGCAAAATAATCAGCACTAAACAACAAGCGCTAAACAACCAGCAATAAACAACCAGCACTAAACAACCTGCACTAAACAACCAGCAGAAAACAACCAGCACTAAACAAGCAGCACTAAACAACATGCGCTAAACAAGCAGCAAAAATCAACCAGCACAAAACAACCAGCGTTAAACAACCAGCACAAAAGAACGAGCACTAAACAAGCAGCACTTAGCAACCTGCACTAATCAACCAGTGCTAAATAACCATCACTAAACAACCAGGGCTAAACAAATAGCGCTAAACAAAAAGCACTAAAGAAGAAGCAAAAATCAACCAGCACAAAACAACCAGCATTAAACAACCAGCACAAAACAACCAGCACTAAACAAGCAGCACTTAGCAACCTGCACTAATCAACCAGTGCTTAATAACCATCACTAAACAACCAGGCCCAAACATCCAGGGCTAAACATCCAGCAGTAAACAACCAGGGCTAAACATCCATCACTAAATAACCAGCACTAAACAACCTGCACTAAACAATTGGCATTAAACAACCAGCACAAAACAACCAATACTAAACGACCAGCGCTAAACGACCAGCACAAAACGACAAGCACAAAAGAAACTGTACTAAAAAAATGGTGCTAAACAACCGGCAATAAACAACCTGCGCTAAAAAACCTGCACTAAACAACCAGAGCTACACAAGCAGCAATTAATAAGCAGCACTAAATAACCAACGCTAAACAACCAGTGCTAAACAAGTAGCACTAAACAGCAGACACTAAACAACAATCACAAAACAACCGGCACTAAACAACCAGCACTAAACAACCAGCGCTAAACGATCAGCACAAAACAACAAGCGCTAAACAACTAGCGCTAAACAACCTGCACTAAACATGCGGCACTAAACAACCTGCACTAAACAACCGGCACTAAACAACCAGCGCTAAAAAACCAGCATTAAGCAACCAGCACAAAATGACCAGCACAAAACGGGGCACGGTGGCATAGTGGTTAGCACTGTTGCCTCACAGCGCCAGGGACCCGGGTTCAAATCTGGCCTCGGGCGACTGTCTGTGTGGAGTTTGCACATTCTCCCTGTGTCTGTGTGGGTTTCCTCCGGGTGCTCCAGTTTCCTCCCACAGTCCAAAGATGTGCAGGTTAGGTTGATTTGGCTATGATAAATTGACCCTTAGTGTTAGGGGATTAAATACGTGGGGTTACGGGGATAGGGTGGGATATGTGTCGGTGCAGGCTCGATGGGCCGAAGTGGCCTCTATCTGCACTGTAGATTCTGTGATTCTGTGTGATTCTGTGAAAACAACATGCACTAAACAACAGGCAAAAAACAACTATCATTAAACAACGTGCATTAAACAAACAGCGCTAAACAACCGGCACTAAACAAGCTGCACTAAAAAACCTGCACTAAAAAGCCTGCACTAAACAACCTGCGCTAAACAAGCTGCGCTAAGCAACATGTCCTAAACAACCTGCACTACACAAGCGGCACTAAACAACAAGCACCAAAGAACAAGCACCAAAGAACAAGCACTTAACAACCTGCACTAAACAAGCTGCATTAAACAACCGGCACTAAGCAACCTGCACTAAACAACTGGCATGAAACAACCGTCACCAAACAGCATGCACTAAACGACCTGCAATAAAAAAACTGCGCTCAACAAGCTGCACTAAGCAACCTGCTCAAAACAACCAGCGCTAAACAAGCAGCACTAAACAACCAGCACTAAACAACCAGCGCAAAACAAGCGGCACTAAACAACCATGGCTAAATAACCAGTGCTAAGCAACCAGTACTAAGCAAGAAGCAAAAATGAACAAGCACAGAACAACCACCATTAAACACCAGCGCTAAATAACCAGCACTATGCAAGCAGCACTTAGCAACCTGCACTAATCAACCAGTGCTTAATAACCATCACTAAACAACCAGGGCTAAACACCCAGTGAGAAACAACCAGGGCCAAACAACCAGGGCTAAACATCCAGCACTAATCAACCAACGCTAAACATCCATCACTAAACAACCAGCACTAAACAACCAGCACTAAACAATCGGCATAAAACAACCAGCGATAAACAACCAGCGATAAACAACCAGCGCTAAACAACCAGCACGAAACAGCCTGCACTAAACAAGTGATACTAAACCGGCACTAAACAACCAGTACTAAACAACCTGCACTAAACAACTGGCACCAAACAGCATGCACTAAACAACCGGCACTAAGCAACCTGCACTAAACAACTGGCACGAAACAACCGGCACCAAACAGCATGCACTAAACGACCTGCACTAAACAACCTGCACTAAAAATACTGCGCTCAACAAGCTGCACTAAACAAACTGCACTAAGCAACCTGCACAAAACAACGAGCGCTAAAAAACCAGCGCTAAACAAGCAGCACTAAACAACCAGCACTAAACAACCTGCATTAAACAACCAGCACTAAACAAGCAGCACTATACAAGATGCACTAAACAACTAGAACAACCATAACTAAACAACCAGGGCAAAACAACCAGCACGAAACAGACTGCACTAAACAAGTGATACTAAACCGGCACTAAACAACCGGTATTAAACAACCTGCAGTAAACAATCGGCACTAAACAACCAGCACTAAACAACCGGCATTAAACAATCAGCACTAAACAACCAGTGATAAACAACCAGCGCTAATCAACCAGCACGAAACAACCTGCACTAAACAAGTGATACTAAACCGGCACTAAACAACCGGTACTAAACAACCTGCAGTAAACAACCAGCGCTAAAAAAACAGCGCTAAACAAGCAGGGCTAAACAACCAGCGCAAAACATCCAGCACTAAACAACAAGCACCAAACAACCAGCACAAAACAACTAGCACTAAACAAGCAGCACTAAACAACCAGTGTTAACCAACCATAACTAAACAACCAGGGCTAAATAACCAGCACTAAGCAACCAGCACTAAACAAGAAGCAAAAATCATCCAGCACAAAACAACCAGCATTAAACAACCAGCGCTAAACAACCAGCACTAAGCAAGCAGCTCTTAGCAACTTGCACTAATCAACCAGTGCTTAACAACCATCACTAAACAACCAGGGCTAAACACCGACCGATAAACAACCAGCGCTAAACAACCAGGGCCAAACAACCAGGGCTAAACATCCGGCACTAAACAACCAGGGCTAAATAACCAGCACAAAACAACCAGTGCTAAACAACCAGCACTAAACAACCAGCGCTAAACATCCATCACTAAACAACCAGCACAAAACAACCAGCACAAAACAACCAGCACTAAACGACCAGAATAAAACGACCAGCACAAGAGAAACTGCACTAAACAACCAGCACAAAACAAACTGCACTAAACAACCAGCACTAAACAACAGGCACTAAACAACCAGCGCTAAACAACCTGCACTAAACAACGTGCACTAAACAAGCAGTGATAAAGAAGCAGCACTAAACAGCAGGCACTAAACAACAAGCACAAAACAACCGGCACTAAACAACCAGCACTAAACAACCAGCGATAAACAACCAGTGATAAACAACCAGCGCTAAACAACCAGCACGAAACAACCTGCACTAAAGAACCTGCACTAAACAAACGACACTAAACTGGCACGAAACAACTGGTACTAAACCACGTGCACTAAACAATCGGCACTAAACAACCAGCCCTAAACAACCAGTGCTAAACAACCAGCATTAAGCAACCAGCACAAAACAACCAGCACAAAACAACCTGCACTAAACAACCGATGCTATACAACTGGCAATAAACAACTATCACTAAACAACGTGCATTAAACAACCAGCGCTAAACAAGCAGCGCTAAAGAAACAGCACTAAATGTCAGATCCGTGTATCTTAATATTGTGTCCTTCAATAATCAGACAACAGACTGCAGGGAACGATTCAACAGGTGTTTACTGAATGAGGGTTACTCTAGAACTAACTGTACAGATCACTACTCAGGGTTTATATAGAGGTGTGGTCACTGCCTGTACTACAGTATACAGGAGCTGTAAAAAGAAGTTCTCCCCTTAAAAAGGTACATACATTACAATTCCTCCCCTTTTAGATTAACAGTACCATAACGCTCATTTAACAATTAAATATCAAACTAATTACAATTAACACTTTTAACATGCAACATTAGCTGAAAATAGTCTATAAATTCAGTCTTTGGGGAGGCTTCCTGATCCTTTCTGGATAGCGCCTTTCCCAAGTGTCTTGCTCTTGGTGCGGAGGCGATTCTGGCCCCCTGTCATCAGTTGGTTCATCAGCTTCCGATGCTACTGTTTCTGGGGTAGATGCTAAATGTACGTCGGGTTCATCACCAGGTACGTATGGGCGAGGCATGGGGTTGACTCGTTCCTGTGACTCAAGGATCTGGCTTAAAATGGCATCTCCCGTGCTTTCCCCCTCTTCCCCGCTGCGGCATAAAATGGCGTCTCCCGTGCTTTCCTTTCTTCCCTGCTACGGCTTAAAATGGCGTCTCCCGCGCTGCTGCAAACGCCGCTCTCCGTGGTCCTCGTGGCAAATGGCGACGCCCTGTGGGTTTCGTGCGCTGCTCCTGCGCTGCTGCCAACACCGCTCTCTGCGGTCCTCGTGGCAATGGCAGCGCCTCGCGTTTTCCTGCGCGCCTCTCTCCCCTGTTGACGCTGCTCGGCCCTTGAACACCGGCTGCGCTCTGCTCTCTCTCGTCTCTCTCCCCCGTTGACACCGCTCGGTCCTGAACACCGGCTGCGCCCTGCCCTCTCTCTCTCCCCTGTCGACGCTGCTCGGCCTTTTTCTGTGCCGCTCGGTCGGGATCTAGCTCGTCGCAGTCCGGGAAGTGTCTGCGCAGTAGCTGTTGCCAGCACGTTTCGCTGGACCACCGTGACTGGAAAGCCAAGCCTGGCTCTCGACATCCTCCCCTGTGAAGCTCAAATCTCCGCTGGATGACTGGGCGGTTGCCCATGATTGACGCCCGTGCTTCTGGACTCAACCTTCTTCCACTGTTCTCCAGGAGCGAATCCCTGGGAGGTGATGCAGAGTTGCATGTAGGTTCGAATCTGCCTCGTCGCCAATGTTAGATCCGTGTATCTTTATGTTGTGTCCTTCAATAATCAGACAACAGACTGCAGGGAACGATTCAACAGGTGTTTACTGAATGAGGGTTACTCTAGAACTAACAATACATATCACTATTCAGGGTTTATATACAGGTGTGGTCACTGCCGGTACTACAGTATACAGGAGCTGTAAAAAGTAGTTCTCCCCTTGAAGGTACATACATTACACTAAACAACCTGCACTAAACAAACTGCACTGAACAACCTGCTCTAAACAACCTGCACTAACCAACCTACACTAAACAGCCTGCAATAAACAACCAGCACCAAACAACCGGCACTATACAACCTGCACTAAACTGTTACGTCCGTGTATAAGAAGACACAGACTGCGGCGAACGGTACAATAGGTGTTTACTCAACGTGGCTCAGACTGCAACTGATCTGTACAGATTACTACTCAGCATTATATACAGGTGTGGTCACTGCCGGTACTACAGTATACATGAGCTGTAAAAAGTAGATCCCCCCTTAAAGGTACATACATTACAATTCCTCCCCTTTTAGATTAACAGTACCATAACACTCATTTAACAATTAAATATCAAACTAATTACAATTAACACTTTTAACATGCAACATTAGCTGAAATAGTCTATTTATAAATTCAGTCTTCGGGGAGGCTTCCTGATCCTTTCTGGATAGCGCCTTTCCCGAGTGTCTTGCTCTTGGTGTGGAGGCGATTCTGGCCCCCTGTCGTCGGTTGGTTCATCAGCTTCCGATGCTACTGTTTCTGGGGTAGATGTTACCTGTACATCGGGTTCATCACCAGGTACGTATGGGCGAGGCATGGGGTTGACTTGTTCCTGTGACTCTAGGATCTGGTCAGCATGGCGTCTCACGCTGTTCTCCCCAACGTCCACTCTGTACATTAGTGGGCCCTGCCGTGTGCATATCGTTCCTGGCTGCCATTTTTCTGTTCAGTAGTCGCGGGCCAAGATTGGTTGCCCGACATTGAAGCTCCTTGTTGGCTTCTCATGGATGTGCTGGAATTGCTTACTCTCAACATCTCTTCGTACGTTTGGTCTGAGCATATCCAGGCGAGATCTTAACCTTCGGTTAAAGAACATCATGGCTGGGGCCTGGTTGGTGACTGCATGTGTCGCATTCCGGTAGGCGAACAGGAAATTGTCCACCTTGTGCTGCAGCAGAATGTTGTCATTATACATAGCCTTCATTCCCTTCTTAAAGGTTTGTACGAACCTCTCAGCCAATCCATTTGTGGCTGGATGATACGGGGCGGATGTGTAATGCCTTACCCCATTCTTTTTCAAGAACCTCCGGAACTCTTCGAACACATACTGTGGTCCGTTGTCGGAGCAAATCTGTTCTGGCAAGCCAATCCTGGCAAAATGGTCTGTAGGACTGCAATCGTTTTCTCCGTGGTGGTGGAGGACAGTTTTATGACCTCAGGCCATTTCGAGTGCGCATCCACGGCTAATAAAAACATTGAGTCCATGAATGGACCAGCAAAATCAATATGCACCCGTTGCCATGGAGATGAGGGCCACTCCCATGGGTGTAGAGGGGCCTGTGGCCTGTGCATTTTGGACTTTCTGGCATTCTGAGCAGCTCTTGGTCAGGTCCTCGATTGGTTTATCGATTCCCGGCCACCACACATAAGCCCTGGCTAGGCTTTTCATTTTTACCCCTCCCAGATGACCCTCATTAAGCTCATTGAGCACTCTATCCCTTAACTTGGGTGGAATTACCACTTGGGATCCACACATCAAGGTCCCCGGCACACTAACAGCTGTTCTCTCCTTGTCAAGAATGCTGGCAACAGTGAGTCGCCATGTGCTGGCCATCCCTTCACCGTCAAATCATATACCCGAGACAGTGTCGGGTCATTTCGTGTTTCCTTTTCGATACACGCGTTAGTTACCAATAGGTATTCAACTATGGTCGAATGGAATATATTTCGACAGGATCCACTGCTGGTGCTTCCTCCGCAGTAGGCAGTGGCAGGCGTGATAGCCCATCAGCATTTCCATGCTGTTTCGTGCCCTTATATTCAATCTCATAGTGGTGCGCCCCGAGAAAAAGTGACCATCTTTGTAGTCGTTGCGCAGTCATCACCGGAGCGCCCTTCTTCAGATTAAAAATGGAGACAAGAGGCTGGTGATCAGTCAGCAAGGTGAATTTCTGCCCGTGCAGATAGCGAGTGAAATTTTTCACCCCCCACACTAGGCTGAGGGCCTCCCTGTCAATCTGGGCGTAGTTACGCTCGGCTGAGGTTAGTGATCGTGACGCAAAGGCTATTGGCATTCTGAGCCGTCCGAGAATTTGTGCGACAGCACCGCTCCAATGCCGTAGGGTGACGCATCACATGCCAACTGAATTGGTAATGCTGGGTTGTAATGGGCCAATACCTCTTTCGATGTGATTAGTGTTTTGCTCTTCTGGAAAGCTCATCTACATTCGTCACTCCACTTCCATGGCACCCCAGTTTGCAGTAGGGTGTTCAGTGGGTGTAGTATTGTAGACAAATTTGGCAAGAACTTATGGTAGTAGTTTACCAGCCCGAGGAACGACGTCCTTTGTGACACATTTTCCGGTGCTGGAGCCTTGACTACTGCCTCAATCTTCTCTGGGGACTTATGTAACCCCTCTTAACGTGGCCACAATACGAAATTTGTTTTCTAAAAAACTCGCATTTGGGGCGGTTAGCTCGGAGCCCATATTCCTGCAATTTAATGAGCACCTGCTCCAGGTTGGCAAGGTGATCACTGTCATTTTCGCCCGTGACCAGGATGTCATCCAAATAACACTGGGTCCCTGGGATCCCTTGCAGGACTTGTTCCATTGCCCTCTGCCAAATAGCCGGAGCTGATGCTACCCCGAATACCAGCCGGTTGTATTGGTAGAGACCTTTATGGGTGTTGATTGTGAGGTATTTTTTTGATGCTTCTTCTACCTCCATTTGCAGATACGCCTGGGCCAGATCAATCTTAGTGAAGCGTTTCCCTCCAGATAGCGAGGCAAAAATATCTTCAATCCGCGGAAGTGGATATTGTACGGTGTGAAGGACCGGGTTCACGGTTACCTTAAAGTCCCCACAGATGCGAAACTTCTTTGGTTCCCCAGGCGTGCTGCTCAACAACTTTTTCATCACAGGGATGATGGGTGTAGCCCACTCGCTGCAGCCTACCTTGGACAGTACACCTGAATGTTCCAAACTCTCCAGCTCTGCTTCGACGGCTGGGCGGATCACATAAGGTACCGGTCTGGCCTTGAAAAATTTTGGGCTTGGGTTTTCTTCAATTTTAATCGTCGCTGTCATGCCTTTTAGTGTCCCCAGTCCTTGCTGGAACACTTCTTTCGCGTCAGTTAGGATCTTTGACTGTCGTCCAGGTGTGACGTCGTCATCCTTTTTGTCAGCCACAGTCAGTGCCTGTATGGAATGCCAATCCAGTTGAATTTTCCGGATCCATTCACGTCCCAGTAATGGTGATCCTCCATCTTGCAATACATACAGGTCTAGTTTAGGTGTTTCCTTACCGTTATATATAACGGTCACCCTTATTTTTCCTTTGGGGTAAACTTTTTGCCCCGTATACGTCTTCAAAATAATTTTTGTGTCTCTCAAGGGTATGTGTGAGAATAGCCGCTCATAGTCCCGTCGGTTTATGACTGTTAAGGCTGATCCTGTGTCCAATTCCATCTTTACCTAGACTCCTGCTATCTTGAGAGTTACCCAAATGGTTCGGTGATCCTCCGTTGTGATCACATTATGTAGTTTCAGACAACTCAGTTCCCTGCTTTCAGAGTCGTTATCACTCTTTTGTTCGTCTGAACTATTCTCCGTCATCTTATGTACCTTCTGGTACTTTCCTTTGGTAGGTTTCTTATTGCTGGTTTTCTTTCCCGACCTGCAGACTCATGCTATGTGTCCTACTTTTCCACACTGTCTGCACACTTTGTCTTTGAACCAGCAATCATTCTGGTCGTGTGTTGTTCTGCCGCAGTGATAGCACTTCTCTGTTCCATATGACATTTCGTTTGTGCCATATTCTTGCGGTCTCTGTTGTATCTCTGCAGCGCCCCGTGCTGCTGCTTCATATGATACCGCAATGCTGAAAGCCTTTTCTAGCGTAAGGTCTGTGATAATAATAATAACTTCCGGGAAGTTATGTCATCACTTCCTGTGAACTGTGAACTATGAACTGTGTACATACCTCACTTCCTGTCATATGTCACTTCCTGTTGGACTGGTATAAATACTGGACTGTTCGGTATTGTTAGAGGCTTCTACCAGAGGCATGGTAAAGACCTCTCTTGTATATAGTGTGTTTGTAAGTTGCTTAAAGCTTACCTTAAAGTTACTTGATGTGTAAGACTCCTTTTCTTACATCAATTTAAGCAACTTAATATTTATACTCACAAATACTAGACCTTCGGACAAACTCGGAGTTAAGGATCCAGGGAACCACCCATCATGGACAGAATCCTTAGATCTATTCGTCTGGACTTGGACCCGAATTCACCAGCAGCTGGCAGGGTATGGAAGCATTGGTACCGTACTTTTGAGAATTTTCTGGATGAATGTGAAGCGGATGCTCCTACTAGATTGAGGATACTTATCAACTATGTGACCCCAAAAGTGTTCAAATATGTTGATGAATGGGATAATTACGATGAGGTGATTCGGGCACTTAAGAAACTGTATGCCAAGACTCCAAATGAGGTCTATGCTAGACATCTACTGGCCACAGCCCAACAAGGGCCAGGGGAATCGATTACCGAATTCCTTCAAGAACTTCGCAGGCTCAGCCTAGATTGTAACTTTCAGGCAGCCTCAGCTGAGCTGTACCGCGAAGAAGTGATTCGTGATGCTTTCATCTGCGGGATTGCCTCTCCATTTATACGCCAGCATCTACTAGAAAGTAAAACACTTGAGCTACAAAAAGCTTTTGACCTAGCTTGTTCTCTGGATTTGGCAAAGAGAAATGCAGACCTCTATCAGCTGCCCAGATCTCAATCTGCTGCTGTAACTGCAACCAGACAATTCAAGCGGTCTCAGGTGAACCCTATCATGGGGGAATCAAATTCTGATAATTCTGATGAAGAAGAGGAGGATGACCCCACTTTAGCAGCCTCTTGGCAATCTAGGAGGGAATGCTTCTTTTGTGGAGGTGCTTTTCACCCTAGGAAAACCTGCCCTGCTCGCAATGCAATCTGCAGTTATTGCAAAAAAAAAGGACACTTTGCTAAAGTTTGCCTATCAAGGGCCTCTACGAGGGCCAATCCAGCTAAGGCCTACCGCACTGCCCCAATTAGGGCCTATCAGGATGCTCCAGCTAGGACCTATCAAGCTTCCTCTCGAGCTCTCTCCCGAAGAAGCACACCGAGAGTTTTAGCCACTCTCTGTGCAACGACACCAATTACAGCTGCTTGCCCACAGAACCTGTCTCATGCAGCTACAAAAGTTTCAATTAAAGGCCATACCTTAGATGCCTTAATTGACTCAGGAAGTACTGATAGTTTCATTAAGGAACAGATTGTTGCGAAATTGAAACTACATGTCTTCCCATCGGACCAGGCAATTGCGATGGCTCAGTCATCACTGAATACCAGAATCTCCGGCTTTTGTATTGTTGATATGACACTTAATGGTCGCATGTATCCCTCCACCCGACTTTCGGTACTCAAGGACTTATGTAGTGATCTCCTCTTAGGGCTGGATTTCCAGAAACAGCATAAGAAACTCACTATTGAGTTCGGCGGATCCAAACCTGGTCTTACTATTTCTAATATACCGTCTAAATTACCGTTTTGTGCATTATCAGCAGCTTCACTGGATGAACCCTCATTATTTGCCAGTATTCCACCTCGATGCAAACCAATAATAACGAAATCGCGGCGCTTTAATCAGGAAGACCAATCTTTTATTGAGGCTGAAATCTCTCGACTTCTAGCAGAGGATATCATCGAACCATGTTCATATCCCTGGCGGGCTCAAGTCGTCATTGTCAAGAACCCTCTAAAACCTCACAAACAGCGACTATGCATTGATTATTCGCAAACCATCAATCAATATACCGACTTGGATGCCTACCCATTGCCACGCATTGATGATATGGTTAAAAAACTGGCCGAATACAAAGTGTTCTCAACTTATGACTTAAAAAGTGCCTATCATCAGGTACCCTTGAAGGTCTCAGATAAGCAGTACACGGCCTTTGAGGCTAATGGACGGCTGTACCAATTTCGTCACCTCCCATTCGGGGTTACTAATGGAGTGGCTGTCTTCCAACGGGCAATGGATGGCCTGGTTAAACAGGAAAACCTAAGGGATACTTTTCCCTATCTTGATAACATTACCATTGCAGGTCACGATCAACAGGAACACGACGCCAACCTCCAAAAATTTTGGGATGCCCTCCATCGCCGTAATTTAACCCTGAATGAATCCAAATCTGTTGAGTCGCAACCGACCATCAACATCCTTGGCTACTGCGTAGGCAATGGTATCGTTAAGCCAGACCCAGAAAGATTTCGCCCGCTCCAAGAGCTCCCGTCACCTAAGAATCCGGCTTCTTTACGTCGGGCTCTCGGTCTGTTTGCATACTACGCTAAATGGATTCCTCATTTTTCGGACAAAATCCAACCCTTGCTGCATGCTAGATCATTTCCACTGGGAACAGCAGCTGTTGCAGCCTTTAACCTTCTCAAAAAACAGTTGGAGAAAGCGGCTCTTCACTCCATCGATGAGAATCTCCCTTTCGTGGTTGAATGTGATGCCTCGGAGGTGGCGATCTCGGCTACTCTGAATCAGGAAGGTCGTCCTGTAGCATTTATGTCCAGGACCTTACAAGGTGCCGAGCTACATTATCCTCCGGTTGAGAAGGAAGCCACAGCCATCATAGAGGCAGTACGGAAGTGGAACCATTTTCTAGCTCGCCAGCACTTTACATTAATCACGGACCAACGATCAGTCGCCTTCATGCTCGATAATCGAAAACGAACCAAAATTAAGAATAATAAAATACAACTTTGGAGGATGGAACTGGCCTCTTTTGGTTATACCATTCTCTATCGGCCAGGCAAGGAGAATGTGGCCCCGGATACCCTCACACGGGCATTCTGCTCCACTATGTCATCCTCGACTCTCATGGATGTCCACAATGGATTGTGTCATCCTGGCGTTACGCGCATGCTACATTTCGTACGATCACGGAATCTCCCTTTTTCCACTGGAGATGTAAAGAAAATATGCTCAGAATGCCGGCTTTGTGCGGAATTAAAACCTCAGTTCTTCCGCCCCTCAGATGGTATACTCATACATGCAACCCAACCGATGCAACGACTTAGCATCGATTTTAAGGGCCCAGTGCCCTCTTCAACTCGGAACACATATTTGCTCACCATGATCGACGAATATTCACGTTTTCCGTTTGCCTTCCCCTGCTCCAATATGCTGGCGTCCACAGTAATCTGCTGCCTTGAGCAGGTATTTTCTCTCTGTGGCATGCCGGCTTATATTCACTCAGATCGGGGTCCATCCTTTATGTCAAGGGAACTCAAGGACTACCTCTCAGAACGGGGAATTGCTACAAGCAAAACAACACCATACCATCCCATCGGAAATGGGCAGGTAGAGAGGTATAATGGTATCATCTGGAATTCCGTACATCTCGCTTTAAGATCTCGGGACCTACCAGACCAGCAATGGGAAACAGTGCTTCCGGATGCATTGCACTCTATACGGTCCCTGCTTTCTACAGCCACAAATACTACACCTCATGAGCGGTTCTTTGGATTCCAGCGTCGCTCATCTCATGGGACATCACTCCCGTCATGGCTAACTACTCCTGGACCTGTATTACTCCGAAGATACGTTCGGACGTCTAAAAATGACCCTCTCGTAGACAAGGTCGAACTAACCGATGCCAACCCCACCTATGCAAACATACGATATTCCGACGGCCGAGAATCTACCGTATCATTATGGGATTTGGCTCCCTGCCCACCAGGACCTAGTGGGACATCGGGTGATTGCATTTCACCAGGAAACTCTTGGGACCTATCGGGTACCCCTCTCCAGGATCCTGATCGGACACCAACTAGCTTGGTGCCGGTAGAACCCTATACTCAAAGTTGCGACCCTCCCAGTACCGCGCATGAATGTACTGATCCATCACAGACCAGCTCTGCACCTCCCTCTGAACAGGGGCAGTCCGACTTTGAACCTATTGGGGCTCGTACACAGAGCCATGATCTCCCCGACCCTTCACAGGGTAATCCAGGCCACACAGACTCTGACCAATGGCCAACCGCATGTAAGCGGACCAGCGACCCTCTACGATGGGAACCCAAACGGGTGCGACTCTTCCTCGTTCAGCGGCTGCGGAACAAAAGGTAGACCACAGCCTCCTAATCCTGCAGGAGGGAAGAATGTGATAATAATAATAACTTCCGGGAAGTTATGTCATCACTTCCTGTGAACTATGAACTATGAACTGTGTACATACCTCACTTCCTGTCATATGTCACTTCCTGTTGGACTGGTATAAATACTGGACTGTTCAGTATTGTAAGAGGCTTCTACCAGAGGCATGGTAAAGACCTCTCTTGTATATAGTGTGTTTGTAAGTTGCTTAAAGCTTACCTTAAAGTTACTTGATGTGTAAGACTCCTTTTCTTACATCAAGGTCCTTTTCAGATAAAAGCCGTTTCTGGGTTCCTTCACTTTGAAGCCCACACACAAACTTGTCCCTTAAGGCATCTGTCAGTCTCGCTCCAAACTGGCAGTCATAGAGTCATAGGCCTAGAAATTCAGTGCCCTTAGCGCCGATTTTGCGGCGCTAGAGGGCCTAGCGCTGCAATTGGCGCCGGCGCCTAAATTGCCTGGGGCCCTTCCGCCGCGGTAGACCGGTAGCGCTGCGCCGGCACCGATGACGTCATCGGTGTGCGCAGCGTCCCGGTTGCCGTGGTGACGGGCCCCAGCGCCAAAATTGACTTGCGGCCGCCTCGCCCGTGGCAGCCGCAAGCAACGTTCTGGCAGAGGTGCCTTGCACAAGTTTGCGCCGGCGCATTAAAGGCCCCGCGGCGGCCGGCCGCTTTCCCGCCACCCGCCTGGCCACAGCTCCCTCCCCGGACTTCCCCCCAACCACCCCCACCGGAACAGAAGCAAGCCCGGCACTTGTCCGAGGTGCCGGGCTCATTTTTAATAAGATTATCGCGGGCCGCGGCCGGGTGCAGGCAGCTCCTCCTTAAGGGAAGGAGGAGGCCTGCACTTCCCGAACCTGTCGCACCGCAGCGGGCGCCGCAGCGCCGGAATAGCGCCGAAATTCAGCGCATAGCGCCAGTTTTCAGGCGCTAACAGCTTTCAGCAGCGCCGGCAGCCGTTTGGGCGCAGAACCAGTGAATTTTGGGCCCGACCAGCGCGACTTAGCTCCGGCACTAACTTCCGGCACTAAAGCCCTGGCAGCGCCAAAACTCAATTTCTAGGCCATAGAGTCATAGGCCTAGAAATTCAGTGCCCTTAGCGCCGATTTTGCGGCGCTAGAGGGCCTAGCGCTGCAATTGGCGCCGGCGCCTAAATTGCCTGGGGCCCTTCCGCCGCGGTAGACCGGTAGCGCTGCGCCGGCACCGATGACGTCATCGGTGTGCGCAGTGTCCCGGTTGCCATGGTAACCCGCCCGAACTGGGAAATTGACTTGCGGCCGCCTCGCCCATGGCAGCCGCAAGCAACGTTCTGGCAGAGGTGCCTTGCACAAGTTTGCGCCGGCGCATTAAAGGCCCCGCGGCGGCTGGCCGCTTTCCCGCCGCCCGCCTGGCCGCAGCTCCCTCCCCGGACTTCCCCCCCCCGGAACAGAAGCAAGCCCGGCACTTGTCCGAGGTGCCGGGCTCATTTTTAATAAGATTATCGCGGGCCGCGGCCGGGTGCAGGCACGTCCTCCTTAAGGGAAGGAGGAGGCCTGCACTTCCCGAACCTGCCGCACCGCAGCGGGCGCCGCAGCGCCGGAATAGTGCCGAAATTCAGCGCATAGCGCCAGTTTTCAGGCGCTAACAGCTTTCAGCAGCGCCGGCAGCCGTTTGGGCGCAGAAGTAGTGAATTTTTGGCCCGACCAGCGCGACTTAGCTCCGGCACTAACTTCCGGCGCTAAAGCCGTTGCTGCGCCAAAACCCAATTTCTAGGCCATAGAGTTTTACAGCACAGAAAGAGGCCCTTCGGCCCATCGTGTCTGCGCCGCCCATCCATCCCTGTCCAGTCTAATCCCATTTTCCAGCATTTGTTCCATAGCCTTGTATGCAATGGCATTTCAAGTGCTCATCCAAATGCTTCTTGAATGTTGTGAGGGTTCCTGCCTCCACCACCCTTTCAGGCATGGAGTTCCACATTCCAACCAACCTCTGGGTGAAAAAGTTCCTCCTCAAAACCCCTCTAAATCTCCTGCCCCTTACCCTGAATCTATGCCCCCTTGTTATTGACCCCCCCACTAAGGGGAAAAGTTCCTCTTTATCTACCCTATCTATGAACCTCATTATTTTGTACACCTCAATCAGGTCCCCCCTCAGCCTTCTCTGCTCCAAGGAAAACAACTCCAGCCTGTCCAGCCTCTCTTCATAGCTGAGGCGCTCCATCCCAGGTAACATCCTGGTGAATCTTCTCTGCACCCTCTCCAAACAATCACATCCTTCCTATAGTGAGGCGACCAGAACTGCACACAGTACTCCAGCTGTGGCCTCACCAGCGTTTTGTACAGCTCCATCATAACCTCCCTGCTCTTATATTCTATGCCTCGGCTAATGAAGGCAAGTATCCCATATGCCTTTTTAACCACCTTATCTACCTGCTCCGCTGCCTTCAGGGATCTATGTACATGTACACCAAGGTCCCTCTGACCCTCTGTACTTCCTAGGGTCCTACCACTCATTGTGTATTCCCTTGCCTTATTTGTCCGTCCAAAATGCATCACCTCGCACTTTTCAGGGTTAAATTCCATTTGCCACTTTTCCGCCCATCTGACCAACCCGTTTACATCGTCCTGCAGCCGGAGGCTTTCCTCCTCGCAATTTACCACCCCACCAATTTTCGTGTCATCTGCGAACTTACTGATCATACCTTTTACATTTTCATCCAAATCATTTATGTAGATCACAAACAATAAGGGACCCAGCACCGATCCCGGAGGTACCCCACTGGACACAGGCTTCCAGTCACAAAAGCAACCTTCGACCATCACCCTCTGCCTCCTGCCACTCAGCCAGTTTAGGATCCAATGCGCCAAGGCACCCTGGATCCCATGGGCTCTTACCTTCTTGACCAGTCTCCTATGCGGGACTTTGTCAAAAGCTTTACTGAAGTCCATGTACACCACATCCACAGCATTTCCCTCATCCACCCCACTAGTCACCCCCTCGAAAAATTCGATCAGATTTGTTAGACATGATTTACCCTTGACAAAGCCATGCTGACTATCCCCGATTAATCCTTGCCTCTCCAAGTGGAGATTAATTTTGTCCCTCAGAATTTTTTCCAATAATTTCCCCACCACAGATGTTAGACTCACTGGCCTGTAATTCCCTGGTTTATCCCTGCTACCCTTCTTGAATAATGGTACTACGTTAGCTGTTCTCCAGTCCTCTGGTACATCCCCTGTGGCCAGAGAGGTTCTGAAAATTAGTGTCAGAGCCCCTGCAATCTCCTCCCTTGCCTCCCACAGCAGCCTGGGATACATCTCGTCCGGGCCTGGGGATTTATCCACTTTTTGGCCCGCTAAAACCGCTAGCACCTCCTCCCTCTCGATGCTAATATGTTCAAGTATGTCACAGTCCCCTTGCCCGATTTCTATGTCTGCATCGTCTTTCTCCATAGTGAACACAGATGCAAAAAATTCATTTAAAACCCCGCCTACATCCTCTGGCTCTACACACAGATTGCCACTTTGGTCCCTAATGGGCCCTACCCTTTCCCTGGTTATCCTCTTGCCCTTAATATACTTATAAAACATCTTAGGGTTTTCCTTTATTTTGCTCGCCAGTGTTATTTCATGGCCCCTCCTCGCCCTCCTAATTTCTTTTTTAGCTATGCCCCTGCACTTTTTATACTCCTCTAGGGCTTCTTCTGTCTTTAGGCCTAGAAATTGAGTGCCCTTAGCGCCGATTTTGCGGCGCTAGAGGGCCTAGCGCTGCATTTGGCGCCGGCGCCGAAATTGCCTGGGGCCCTTACGCCGCGGTAGACCGGTAGCGCTGCGCCAGCACCGATGACGTCATCGGTGTGCGCAGCGTCCCGGTTGCCATGCCGACGGGCCCCAGCGCCGAAATTCAGTTGCGGCCGCCTCGCCCGTGACAGCCGCAACTAAGACTCTGGCAACAGAGTCTTACGAGTCTTTGCGCCGGCGCATTAAAGGCCCCACAGCGGCCGGCCGCTTTCCCGCCGGCCGCCTGGCCGCAGCTCCCTCCCCGGACTTCCCCCCCCCCCCCCCGGAACAGAAGCAAGCCCGGCACTTGTCTGAGGTGCCGGGCTCATTTTTTAAAAGATTTTCGCGGGCCGCGATCGGGTGCAGGCAGCTCCTCCTTAAGGGAAGGAGGAGGCCTGCACTTCCCGAGCCTGCCGCACCGCATCGGGTGCCGCAGCGCCGGAATTGCGGCGCGAAACGGCAGTTAGCGCCGATTTACCGCCGCAAAGACCCTTCAGTAGCGCCGGCAGCCGTTTGGGCGCGGCCCTGCTGAATTTTTGGCGCGCGCAGGGGGACTTAGCGCCGGCACTAACTTCCGGCGCTAAAGCCCTGGCTAAGCCAAAACTCAATTTCTAGGCCTTAGTCTTTTGTAACTGCCAAAAGCCCCCCTCTTATTTCTAATGCATTTTTGTATATCCCTTGTCATCCAAGGTTCCCTTTGCTTGTTGGTCCCACCCTTGACCTTTACAGGAACATGTTGGCGTTGTACTCTCTCTATTTCCCTTCTGAAAGTCTCCCACTGTTTTGATGTGGATTTTCCTATAAGCAGCTGCTCCCAGTCCACTTTGGCCAGATCCTGCCTTATCATATTAAATCGGCCTTCCCCCAATTTAGAACCCTTATTTCCGGGCCGTCTTTGTCTTTTTCCATGACCACCTTAAATCTCACCGAATTATGGTCACTGTCGCCAAAATGCTCTCCTACTGACGCTTCCACCACTTGCCCGGCTACATTCCCCAGAATTAGGTCCAGTACCGCCCCCTCTCTTGTAGGACTTTCTACATGTTGGCTCAAAAAGCTCTCCTGGATGCACTTTAAGAATTCTGCACCCTCTAAGCCTTTCACACTCTGACTGTCCCAATTTATATTGGGGAAGTTGAAATCCCCCACTATTATTACCCTATTATTTTCGCACTTCTCGGAGATTTGCCTACATATCTGTTCCTCTATCTCCCCCTGACTGTTTGGGGGCCTATAGTACACTCCCAGCAAAGTGCTTGCCCCCTTTTTGTTTTTAAGTTCTACCCATATGGCCTCATTAGAGGAACCCGCTAATATATCATCCCTCCTTACAGCAGTAATTGACTCCTTAATTAATATTGCAACACCCCCTCCCCTTTTACACCCCCCTCTGTCTCGCCTGAAGATTCTATACCCCGGAATATTGAGCTGCCAGTCCTGACCCTCCCTCAACCATGTCTCCGTGATAGCAACAATATCGTACTCCCATGTGTTCAACAACAACTTCAGTTCATCCACCTTATTTGCAAGACTCCTTGCATTAAAATAAATGCCTTCCAGCCCTGCCATATTCTCTTTTGCCTTCACATATTTGCTCTGCCTTCCCAGCTGACTTGTTTTTCCCTCTGTATTTGGCTGTAAATCACCCCCTACTATAGCTCCACTCTGTACCCCAACCCCCTGCCAAGTTAGTTTAAACCCTCCCCAGCAGTGCTAGCAAACCTCCCCGCAAGGATATTGGTTCCCCCCTGGTTCAGGTGTAAACCGTCCGACTTGTACAAGTCCCACCTTTCCCAGAAGCAGACCCAGTGATCCAGGAAACTAAAGCCCTCCCCCTTGCACCATCCCTTTAGCCACGCATTCATCTGTTCTATCTTCCTATTCCTATACTTCCTAGCACGTGGCACCGGGAGTAATCCAGAGATTACAACCTTTGAGGTCCTGCTCCTTAATCCTTCACCTAGCTCCCTAAATTCTTGCTGCAGGACCTCATCCCTCTTTTTACCTATGTCGTTGGTACCAATGTGGACCACGACCACTGGCTGTTCTCCCTCCCCCTCCAGAATGCCCTGCAGCCGCTCAGTGACATCCTTGACCCTGGCACCAGGAAGGCAACAAACCATCCTGGATTCACGTCTACAGCCACAGAAACGCCTATCTGTTCCCCTTACTATAGAATCCCCTACCACTATTGCTCTCCCACTCTTTTTCCCCCCTTCCTGGGCAGCAGGAGCACCCCCAGTGCCAGGAAGTTGGCCGCTGCTGCCTTCCCCAGGTGAGTCATCCCCCTCAACAGTATCCAAAGCGGTATACTTGTTTGAAAGGGGGATGCCCGCAGGGGTTCCCTGCACTACCTGCCTGCCTTTGTTGCTCCGCCTGATGGTCACCCCCTGTGCTGCCCTACCCTGAGGCGTGCACAACTCGCTAAACGTGTTATCCACGAGCCTTTCAGCATCGCGCATGCTCCAAAATTCATCCACCCACAGCTCGAGCGCCGCAATGCGGTCTACAAGTAGCTGCAGCTGGATGCATTTCCTGCACACATGGTCATCAGGGACACTGGCAGCATCCCTGACTTCCCACATAGAGCAGGAGGAGCAGAGCACGGGTCTGAACTCTCCTGCCATGACTTACCCCTTTAATTTCTTTAAAAATTTATTCAATACCCCAGTTACAGGTATGCTCTAGGGCGCTTTATTTACCAAGTATCCCCACTACACCACAGAAATTTAACACCACAGAATTCAAGCTTGTATTGAAAAAAGAGAAATACTCACCAACCAATCACCTACCTGCTCCCTGGTGACGTCACACACTGATTACTTTTTACCTCTCTCCCCGCTGCTGAGTTGGTATGCCTCGCCTCTCTACGGTTTTTATACCGGGCTCCGACTCACTGCTCCCGACTGGTCTCGGGCCTCGCCTCTCTCCGGTTTTTATACCGGGCTCCGACTCACTGCTCCCGACTGGTCTCAGGCCTCGCTGGTCGCCGGGTTTTCTCTCGAGCTCCTCCTCGCTGCTCCCGCTGGTCCCGACTGGTCTCGGGCCTCGCCTCTCTCCGGTTTTTATACCGGGCTCCGACTCACTGCTCCCGACTGGTCTCGGGCCTCGCTGGTCGCCGGGTTTTCTCCCGAGCTCCTCCTCGCTGCTCCCGCTGGTCCCGACTGGTCTCGGGCCTCGCCTCTCTCCGGTTTTTATACCGGGCTCCGACTCACTGCTCCCGACTGGTCTCGGGCCTCGCTGGTCGCCGGGTTTTCTCCCGAGCTCCTCCTCGCTGCTCCCGCTGGTCCCGACTGGTCTCGGGCCTCGCCTCTCTCCGGTTTTTATACCGGGCTCCGACTCACTGCTCCTGACTGGTCTCGGGCCTTGCTGGTCGCCGGGTTTTCTCCCGAGCTCCTCCTCGCTGCTCCCGCTGGTCCCGACTGCAGTGTTTCGATAGTTTGCGCAGTTCTGTTAAATAATCAGCGTTGCTTTCATCCTTATGCTGGTTCCATTTATGAAACTTGGATCTTTCTGCTATCAGCAGCGGTGTGGGGTTTAAATGTTCCTTTAGTATCGTTACTATGTCTTCAAAACTCTTTTCCATTGGCTTTGTTGGGGTTACTAGATTTCGTAATAAACCATACGTCTTTGCACCCATTAAATTTAACAATACCAACGCTTTCCTGTCATCTGACACCCCATTTGCCTCGCATTACACCTCTATTCGTTCGACATATGTAGTCCAATCTTCGACTTCATTGTCAAATGCGGTGATACTGCCACTCTTCGGCATTTTGGGTGTGGTTTAAAATGGCGTCTCCCAATGGCTTAAAATGGCATCTCCCACGCTTTCCTTCCACCCCTGCTGCTGCCGATGCCGCTCCCGGCAGTTCCCATGGCAATGGTGGCACCTTGTAGGTTTCGCGCGCTTCTCCTGTGCTGCTGCCAACACCGCTCTCGGCGGTCCTCGTGGCAATGGCGGCGCCTCGCAGGTTTCTGCGTGTCTCTCTCTCCCTCTCTCCGACGCTGCTCGGTCCTTGAACACCGGCTGCGCCCTGTGCACTCCGCCCTCTCTCTCTCTCCCCCATCGACGCTGCTCGGCCCTTTGCTGTGCCGCACGGTCGGGCTCTAGCCCGCCGCTGTCCGGGAAGGGTCTGCGCACTACCTTTTGTCAGCCCGTTTCGCTGGACCAACTCGACTGGAAAGCCAAGCCTGGCTCTCGACAGCCTCCCCAGCAATTCTCGAGTCTCTGCCGGATGACTGGGTGGTTGCCCGTGGTCGATACCCGAGTCTCTGGCCTTGACCTCCAATTCACTGTTCTCCAGGAACGAATCCCCGGGAGGTGATGCAGAGTTGCAGGTAGGTTCGAACCTGCCTCGTCGCCAATGTTACGACCGTGTATAAGAAGACACAGACTGCGAGACACTAGGTGTTTACTCAATGTGGCTCAGACTGCAACTGAACTGTACAGATTACTACTTAGCGTTATATACAGGTGTGGTCACTACCGGTACTACAGTATACATGAGCTGTAAATAGTAGTTCCCCCCTTAAAGGTACATACATTACATGAACAACCTGCACTAAACAACCTGCACTAAACAACCAGCACCAAATAACGTGCACTAAAAAACCTGCACTAAACCACCTGCGCTAAACAAGCTGCACTAAACAATCAGCATTAAACAACCAGCGCAAAACAACCAGCATTAAACAACCAGCACAATACGACCAGCACAAAACAACCTGCACTAATGAACTGGCGCTAAAGAACCGGCAATAAACAACTATCACTAAACAACCTGCATTAAACAACCAGCGCTAAACAAGCAGCGCCAAACAAGCAGCACTAAACAAGCAGCACTAAACAGCCAGCACTAAACAAACGGCACTAAACAATTGGCACCAAACAACCAGCACCAAACAACCAGCACCGAACAACCAGCACCGAACAACCTGCACTAAACAATCTGCACTAAACAACCGGCACTAAACAACCGGCACTAAACAACCTGCACTGCACAACCTGCACTAAACAAACTGCACTAAACAAACTGCACTAAACAAGCAGCACTAAGGAACCTGCACTAATCAACGAGTGCTTAATAACCATCACTAAACAACCAGGGTTAAACAACCGGCACTAAACAAGAAGCACAAATCGTTAAAAGTTGTTGGCATGCACAATTTGAGATGCATGCAAATTAATGGAACGTTGATTTGAATTTTTTATGTGGCCAGCAAGTCTTCAAGGTATCACCAAAGACTTGGATACTCCTGCCATAGACAATAAGTTTCAATGAAGGATTTCAATATTGATGTAACCGGGAGCTCTTTTGTTGAGTGCAGCGAGTGTCCAGGAATGTGGCTATTAGGTGATTCCCTGGGGAAGTGAAAATCATGTGGCCCTGTTGCACAATGGCACACCGTATTGCTGTACTGTACGTTAGGCTGTGGCATTGGGCTACTCGTGGGATAAATATCAGTGGCGGGAATGGCCTTTTCTCAACCATGACTTTTCTTCTGTTTTTATTTTCTTAGAAGTTGTTGTGAACAATATACCCCTAAAAATTTTTTGGGGGCGCTGTCCCTTTAACAGGCTGCGTGGCCTATTCAAAGTTTAGCGCATGCGCGGTTTCTTGCGTTGAAAAGCTGGTGAGCGGCCTGTGCGGGACTTCCAGACTGCTGCGCGGCCGGCTTAACAGGAACGTTGGGTGTAAACCAGGTTTTGTTTCAGATTCCTTTACCTGTCTGGTTCCTGATCCCAGTCACTCAGTGGGGCAGGCTATTGATTCAGCAGCACCACTGTCAGAGGTCTGGGAGCAGACAGTTTGACTGCCCCTATCTCAACAGAGGAACGTTCTGAACTGAACGATGAACAGGCCTAGTTATCTGAACTTGTGCCCTGGCAAGTTTTGCCTGGTTTTCCCATTTTCAGCTTTTACTTTAGAACTTATTATTTGGTCAGTCGTCTCCATTGTTCAAACAGGAATGCTAAAATCCACCGATGTTGCATCAATTTCTTTTAATATTTAAAGGGGAAAAACTACAATCCTAAACTGCAGTGACCTCTATTGCATAGGAATTTTGTGTTCAATTTGTTGGGGCGTCTGCAAGAGTGGGGAGGGATAAAACTCAACATGAAAATGAAAATTAAGGGGCATAGATTTAAAGTAATTGGTAGAAGGATTAGAGGGGAGTTGAGGAGAACTTTGTTCACCCAGAGGGTGGTGGGGGTCTGGAACTCACAGCCTGAAAGGATGGTAGAGGTAGAGACCCTCATCACATTTAAAAAAGTGCTTCGATATGCACGAAGTGTCATAACCTACACGGCTACGGACCAAAAGCTGTAAAGTGGGATTAGGATGGATAGCTCCTTTTCGGCCGGCAGAGACACGATGGGTCGAATGGCCTCCTTCTGTGTCGTAAATGTTATGATTTTATGATTTCTGAAATCAACCAGCAGAAAACAACCAGCACTAAAGAAGCAGCACTAAACAACCTGCACTAATCAACCAGTAGTAAATAAACATCACTAAACAATCAGGGCTAAACAACCAGCACTAAACTGCCAGTGCTAAACAACCAGCACTAAACAACCAGCACTGCACAACCTGCACTAAACAATCAGCATTAAACAAGCAGCAGAAAACAACCAGCACTAAACAACCAGCACTAAACGAGCAGCACTAAACAACCTGCACTAAACAACAGGCACCAAACAAACTGCACTAAACAACCAGCGCTAAACAAGCAGCACAAAACAACCAGTGGTAAACAACCAGCAGTAAACAACCAGCACTAAACAACCTGCAGTAAAGAACCAGCACTAAACAACCTGCACTAAACAACCTGCAAAAAATTACCTCCACTTAACAACCAGTGCTAAACAAGCAGCACTAAACAAGCAGCACCAAAAAACAGGGACTAAACAACCAGCACAAAACAAGTGGCACTAAACAACCAGCGCTAAACAACCAGCATGAAACAACCAGCACAAAACAACCAGCACAAAACAAGCAGCAATAAACAAGCAGCAATAAACAATCTGTTAGATCCGTGTATCTTGATGTTGTGTCCTTCAATAATTAGACAAGAGACTGCAGGGAACGATCAACAGATGTTTACTGAATGATTGTTACTCTAGAACTAACTCTACAGATCACTACTCAGGGTTTATATACAGGTGTGGTCACTGCCGGTACTACAGTATACAGGAGCTGTAAAAAGTAGTTCTCCCCTTAAAGGTACATACATTACAATTCCTCCCCTTTTAGATTAACAGTACCATAACACTCATTTAACAATTAAGTATCAAACTAATTACAATTAACACTTTTAACATGCAACATTAACTGAAAATATTCTATTTATAAATTCAGTCGATGGGGCGGCTTCCTGATTCTTTCTGGATAACGCCTTTCCCGAGTGTCTCGCTCTTGGTGCGGAGGCGATTCTAACACCCTGTCGTCAGTTGATTCATCAGCTTCCAATGCTATTGTTTCTGAGGTAGATGTGACCTGTACGTCGGGTTCCTCACCAGGTACGTATGGCCGAGACATGGGGTTGACTCATTCCTGTTTCTAGGATCTGGTCAGCATGGCGTCTCACAATGTTCTCCCCAACATCCACTGTGTACATTAGTGGCCCCTGCCGTGTGCATATTGTTCCTGGTTGCCATTTCTCTGTTCGGTAGTCGTGGGCCAAGACTGGTTGCCCTACATTGAAGCTCCTTGTCGGCTTCTCATTGATGTGCTGGAATCGCTTATTCTCAACATCTCTTCGTACATTTGGTCTGAGCAAATCCAGACGAGATCTCAACCTTCGGTAAGAGAACATCATGGCCGGGGCCTGGTTGGTGACTGCATGTGTCGCATTTCTGTAGGCTAACAGGAAATTGTCCACCTTAGGCTGCAGTGGAATGTCGTCATCGCACATGGCCTTTACTGCTTTTTTAAAGGTTTGTACGAACCTCTCAGCCAATCCATTTGTGGCTTGATGATACGGGGCGGATGTGTAATGCCTCACCCCATTCCTTTTCATAAATCTTAGAAACTCTACGGACACAAACTGTGGTCCGTTATCAGAGCAAATCTACTCTGGCAAGCCATTCCTGGCAAAAATGGTCCGTAGGACTGCAATAGTTTTATCCGTGGTGGTGGAGGATATTTTGATCACCTCAGGCCATTTCGAGTGCGCATCCACGGCTATAAAAAACATTGAGTCCATGAATGGACCAGCAAAATCAATATGCACCCATTGCCATGGAGATGAGGGCCACTCCCATGGATGTAGAGGGGCATCTGGTGGTGCATTTTGGACCTTCTGGCATCCTGAGCAGCTCTTTGTCAGGTCCTCGATTTGCTGATCGATCCCCGGCCACCACACATAAGCCCTAGCAAGGCTTTTCATTTTCACCCCTCCCAGATGACCTTCGTGAAGCTCATTGAGCACTCTCTCCCTTAACTTGGGTGGAATTACCACTCGGGATCCACACATCAAGGTCCCCTGGCATACTGACAGCTGTTCTCTTCTGGATGAGAATGCTGGCAACAGTGAGTCGCCATGTGCTGGCCATCCCTTCACTGTCAAATCATATACCTGAGGCAGTGTCGGGTCATTTCGGGTCTCCTTCTCTATACCAGCGTTAGTTACTGGCAAGCATTCAATTATAGTCGAATGAAATATTTTGACAGAATCCACTGCTGGTGCTTCCTTTGCAGTAGGTAGTGGCAGGCGTGATAGCCCATCAGCGTTTCCATGCTGTTTCATGCCCTTATACTCGATTTCATATTGGTGCACCCCTAGAAAAAGGGACCATCTTTGTAGCCGTTGCACAGTCATCACCGGAATGCTCTTCTTTGGATTAAAGATGGAGACAAGTGGTTGGTGGTCAGTCAGCAAGGTGCACTTCTGCCCGTGCAGAAAGTGATTGAACTTCTTCACTCACCACACTAGGCTGAGGGCCTCCCTGTCAATCTGGGCATAGTTACGCTCGGCTGAGGTTAGTGACTGAGACTCAAAGGCTACTGGCCTCTCCGAGCCGTCCGGGAATTTGTGCGACAGCACCGCTCCAATGCCATAGGGTGATGCATCGCACGCCAACCGAATTGGTAGTGCTGGGTTGAAATGAGCCAACACCACTTTTGATGTGATCAATGCTTTGCTCTTCTGGAAAGCTCGTTTACATTCGTCACTCCACTTCCATGGTACCCCCGTTTGCAGTAGGGTGTTCAGTGGGTGTAGTACGGTAGACAAATTCGGCAAGAACTTATGGTAGTAGTTCACCAGCCCGAGGAATGACCTCAGTTGTGACACATTTTCCGGTGCTGGAGCCTTGACTACTGCCTCAATCTTTTCAGGGGACTTATGTAACCCCTCTTCATCAATAACGTGGCCACAATACGAGATCTGCTCCTGGAAAAACTCGCATTTGTGGCGATTAGCTCGGAGCCCATATTCCTTCAATCTAGTGAGCACCTGCTCCAGGTTGGCGAGGTGATCACTCTCATTTTCGCCCGTGACCAGGATGTCGTCCAAATAACACTGGGTCCCTGGAATCCCTTGCAGGACTTGTTCCATTGCCCTTTGCCAAATAGCCGGAGCTGATGCTACCCTGAACACCAGCCGGTTGTATTGGTAGAGACCTTTATGAGTGTTGATCATGAGGTACTGTTTCGAGGCTTCTTCTACCTCCATTTGCAGATACACCTGGGCCAGATCAATCTTAGTGAAGCGTTTCCCTCCAGATAGCGAGGCGAATATATCTTCAGTCCGCGGAAGCAGATATTGTACAGTGTGAAGGGCTGGGTTCACTGTCACCTTAAAGTCCTCACAGATGCGAACCTTCTTTGGTTCCCCAGGCATATTATGCAACGACCTCTTCATTACAGGGATGATGGGTGTAGCCCACTCTTTCCAGTCAACTTTGCACAGTACTCCTGAACGTTCCAAACCTCCCAGCTCTGCTTCGACGGCTGGGCGGATCGCATAAGGTACCGGTCTGGCCTTAAAAAAACTTTGGGCTTGCATTTTCCTCTATTTTGATCGTTGCTGTTATGACTTTTAGTGTTCCGAGTCCCTGCTGGAACACTTCTTGTGTGTCAGTTAGCATTTTTGACAGTCGTCCAGGTGTGACGTCATCATCCTTTTTGGCATCTACAGTCAGTGCTTGTATGGAATGCCAATCTAGCTGTATCTTCTGGATCCATTCATGTCCTAGTAGTGGTGGTCCTCCATCTGGCAATACATATAGGTCCATTTTTGGTGTTTCCTTGCCGTTATATATAACGTTCACCCTTATTTTTCCTTTGGGGTAGACTTTTTGCCCCGTGTACGTCTTGAAGACAGTCTTTGTATCTCTCAAGGGTATATGTGAGAATAGCCGCTTGAAGTCCCTTCGGTTTATGACTGTTAGGGCTGATCTTGTGTCCAATTCCATTTTCACTTGGACTCCTGCTATCTTGAGCGTGACCCAGATAGTTTGGTGATCCTCCGTTTTGATCACATTATGTAGTTTCAGACAACCCAGCTCCTTGCTTCCGGAGTCTGTATCACTTTTCTGTTCGTCGGAACTACTCTCAGTCACCTTAATTACCTTCTTGTAGTTCTCCTGTGGAGATTTCTTGCTGCTGGTTTTCTTTCCCGACCTGCAGACTCTTGCTATGTGTCCTACTTTTCCACACTGTCTGCACACTTTGTCCTTGAACCAGCAATCATTATGGTCGTGTGTTGTTCTGCCGCACCGATAGCACTTCACTATTCTGTATGACATTTCATTTGTGCCATATTCTTGCGGTCTCCGTTGTATCTCTGCCGCGCCCCGTGTTGCTGCTTCGTGTGATACTGCAATGCTGAAAGCCTTGTCCAGTGTAAGATCCTTTTCTGATAGAAGCCATTTCTGGTTCCTTCACTTTGAAGCCCACACACAAACTTGTCCCTTAAAGTATCTGCTAGTTCTGTTCCAAACTGGCAGTGTTTCGATAGCTTGCACAGTTCCGTTAAATACTCAGCATTACTTTCATCTTTATGCTGGTTCCTTTTGTGAAACTTAAATCTTTCTGCTATCAACAGCAGTGTGGGGTTTAAGTGGTACTGCAGGATTGACACTATGTTTTCAAAATCCTTTTCTACTGGCTTCTCTGGGGTTACTAGGTTTCGTAGTAAGCCATAAGTTTTTGCACCCATTGAATTCAACAATACCAGCGCTTTCTTGTCATCTGGCACTTCATTCGCCTTGCAGTATACTTCTATGCGTTCGACATATGTCGTCCAATCTTCGACTTCATTGTCGAACGCTGTGATACTGCCACTCTTCGGCATTTTTGGGTGTGGTTAGACTGGCTTAAAATGGCGTCTCCCGCGCTTTCCTTTCTTCCCCGCTGTGGCTTAAAATGGCGTCTCCCGCGTTTTACTTTCTTCCCCGCTGACGCTCCTTGGCCCTTGAACACTGGCTGCGCTCTGCTCTCTCTTGCCTCTCTCCCCCGTTGACGCCGCTTGGTCCAGAACACCGGCTGCATCCTGTGCGCTCTACCCTCTTTCTCACCCCCGTCGATGCTGCTCGGCCTTTTTCTTTGCCGTCGGTCGGCTCTAGCCGCCGCTGTCCGGGAAGTGTCTGCACAGTGCCTGTTGCCAGCCTGTTTCGCTGGACCACCATGACTGGAAAGCCAAGCCTGGCTCTCGACAGCCTCCACTGCGATGCTCAAATCTCCGCTGGATGACTGGGGGGTTTCCCGTGGTCGACGCCCTTGCTTCTGGACTCGGCCTTCTTCCACTGTTCTCCAGGAGCGAATCCCTGGGTGGTGATGCAGAGTTGCAGGTAGGTTTGAATCTGCTCGTCGCCAATGTTAGATCCGTGTATCTTGATGTTGTGTCCTTCAATAATTAGACAAGAGACTGCAGGGAAAGATTCAACAGGTGTTTACTGAATGAGGGTTACTCTAGAACTAACTGTACAGATCACTACTCAGGGTTTATATACAGGTGTGGTCACTGTTGTGTATGTAACCGTTTACCTTTAAGGGAACTATAGAATGTAACCGTTCGCCTTTAAGAGCACTACTTTAGGGTGGCACTATCTATTGGCTCATGTATACTGTAATACCGATAGTGACCACACCAGTATATAAGGGTTGTGATACGTTAACTAGGGCAGAAATCGCCCAGACCTCTGAATAGTAAAGAACTGTTTTGTTTGTACTTCTAAAGTCTCTGAAGTTATTTACTGCACAACCTACAGACTTTACAGTGGCGACGAGGCCGATCGTACCCTGCGGCAAGACTAACCAGTAGCAGAGAGCTTCAAAAAGAAAACACGAGGCTCCGTCTACTAAAAGTATAGTACTTACTGGAAGCTGGAACATTAACAGCAAAGCTGCGGCAGCAACAGGCACAGATTACCCTGCTACCACATCTTGAGCGAGCCAATCAGCCTAAAACAAGGTGGCCGAAGAGACTGTGAGTAGTTAAAACAAATAAATTAAAAAGAAAAAAACGGGGTAGAAGTATTTGGAGGAGAAGGGCAAAGCATTCGGGTCCAACGGCATCGGGTGACAGCCGCAATGTGAGAAGCCGTGCAGCAACCGCTGCCACGAAGCGCTGAGCCTGCAAGTAGGCGCGGGAGTGTCAGAGCCGAGAGCCGCGCGAGCGGGGGAGCCAGAGCCGAGCGGGAGGCGTTGCAAGCCAGTGATCGCATCTCCAGATAAGGGCCGAGAGCCGCGAGAGCGATCGGATCTACAGATAAGGGCCGGCAGCCGCTTCGCGATCCAGCGATCGCATTATAGATAAGGGCCGCACTCGGGCTGACAGACGGCGTCGGGGGACCGGGTGAAGACCGCCAAGCGCGGGAAAACCGCCATCGAAGTGGGCGGGGAGAGCGAGAAGCGCGGGAAAGCCGACATTTTTCGCGGGGAAACCGCTGAAGAAGAAGGAAGAAGCGGGAAACCGCCATCTTGGAAATTATTAAGAATTTCAGGAAAGTAATAAGATTTTTCAGAAAGGCTGGGGTGTTCTCAAGAAGAGGGAAAATAAGTATAAGTACAGCAATACTTGTGGTGTTCTCAAGAAGAGAGAAGAAAATTAATAATAAGTAAAGTAATACTTGTACTGTACTCGAAAAGAGAAGAAGATGCCTAAGCGAGGAAATATTAATGACTTTAATGCTGAAATAGAAGACTGGGCCACGTATGTGGAACGCATAGAAATATATTGCGTAGCCAACGACATTGAGGATGACGACAAGGCAATAACTTTGTTAAATTCGATGGGAGCAAAAACATACGGGCTTTTGAAACATCTAATAGCACCAGTTAAACCAGTGGACCAGACCTTCGAAGAGATCGTAGCAGTGCTGAAGGATCACTTGAACCCCACACCGTTGATACTGGCTGAACGATTTAAATTTTACGCCAGAACCCAGAGGCAAGATGAAAGCAATGCGGAATACTTAGTCGAACTGCGTAAGCTAGCGAAATACTGCCAGCTTGGAGGGAATTTGACAGAGGCGCTGCGGGACAAGTTCGTATGCGGCTTGGCCAAAGAAGGAACGCAGAAGCGACTCCTGGAGGAAAACGACCTCACACTGGACAGGGCTGTCCTCATAGCTTCATCGCACGAAGCCGCAGTGAAAGGAACGGCGGAAATGCAGCTAAAGGCGGCGGCACTCGGGGTGGACCAAATGACTGCAAGCATTTCCAAATGCTACCATTGTGGAAAGACAACGCACGACCAGAATCAGTGCTGGTTTAAGAATCAAGAGTGCAGGAAATGTGGCAAACTGGGTCACATCGCGAAGGTATGCAGGTCCAGAAAGAAGACCAACAAACAAAGGAAGCCACCACCACAAGAAAAGTACAACAAGGTGCATCAGGTGGCTGAAAAGAGTTCAGACGAACAAAATTCAGACTCAGACCCAAACAGCCAGGAGTTGGATAGTCTGAGAATCCACAATGTGGGTAAAGTAACTGATCTACAGACGATCTGGGTCACACTAAAAATAGCTGGAGTCCAAGTACGAATGGAGCTGGACACGGGATCAGCTGTATCAGTCATCAACCAAAAGGACTACCACCGACTATTCTCTCACATACCCTTAAGAAATACCAAGTTCGTATTACAGACATACACGGGGCATCGCGTATACCCCATGGGGAAAATAAGAGTCAAGGTGAGAGATAGGGGTAAAGTACACCCAAGAATGAATTTGTACGTACTACCTGAGGGAGGACCACCACTTCTAGGACGGGAGTGGATCAAGAAAATAGACATGGAATGGCACTACCGACAAGCAATGACGAGTGAGGACTCGGTGCAGACAAGCAGCTCAGACTCTGAGCCGGAAGACGATAAGTCCAGCTTATGTATGAAAAACAAGGTTAACATTAACTCACGGACTAAGGTTGGAAAATCGATGGCGTGCATAAAGACAGAGAATTCTGAGTCTGTTCAAGCTACAGACATATGCATTACGGAGGAACACCGGGCTCGAACTCAACGCTATTTCAAAGTACAACAACAATTAGAACAATTAAGTTACCGCCTCGTACAAGAGATGAAAACAATGAAAACGTTCTATGACACCGAATGGGAGAGTCTGGAAAGACAACAGAACCTACTGGCTCAAGCAGAGAGCGACCATAGAGCCATCGTGACCAATTACCGATCACATCTCCCTGATGATGTTCAGGGGTTAGAATATTTGCATGATCTAGAAATACAGCAGAAGGGCAAATCACGCTGCACTGAGGAGTTTGTTCTGCAATTAGAGACGGAGCTAGTGCAGGCAAAGTTAAGAGAAGTTGAATCACAGGGTGCTCTTAAGGAGATGTAGAAACAAATCTTGGACATGGAAAAGAGAAACGCTTCTTTACCTGATGAGAATAATGTGGCCATGTTGCAAGAGGAGCTTATAGGGGCGAAACTGAAAGAAGCTAAGCAAAGGATGTTGGAACTTGAAACGCAGAACCAAATCAGCGGTAATCAGCTATGTCAAGCAGAGAAGGAGTGCAAGGGTCTACATGAGAAGGTGCAATATCTCTCAGCCCAAAATAAGGGACTACTCACTCAGTTAAATGAAAGTAAACGGGAAATGGCTGAGATGGACTGCAAGAATAAAGAAGAGTTGATGGCAGTGAGACTTCGAGAGGCAGATAGCATAGCAGCCTTGGCTGAACTCCAACAGGAAATTGCGAAAGAAACAAATGAAGAGGAATCTTCAGGAAGCCAGGATTTTATTCCAGTTCTTCTCTACGACTCCTTACAAGCAGAGTGCGAGAAGTTGAAAAAACAGTATGAACAGGCCCAGACTACAATTCTGGAGGGGGTTAACTCAGCAACCTCCGAAAAGCTAGTTTCGTTGGAAGTATATGAGCAACTAAAGGTTGAACATGAGCAAGAAGTCCAAAGGCTGCAGGAAATTCTTGAGGAGCTCAGGGCCAAGACAGACTCATCGGTAGAAGTTCCATACATAGATGAGGATGTAGAGGTGAAAGACATGGCAGAACTCATAAAAATATGGAAGGAAGCCCAAGACAAATATGAGGCGGCAATTACCGAGGTTGACCGACTTGAAGAACAGTTTCAACTGGGAATGGGCCCTGAACATGAGCTAGAGAGCATCGAGGCGCAACTTCTCCAAGCACTGGAAGCCAAAGTACAAGAGGAAGAGAAGATGAAAGCATTGGAGAAAATGATGGATGAAATGGAGGAGTACGCTGAATTACGTCCAGGGGAACAGGAGAATGGGGAAACAGCTACTTCAGTAGAAGGATTAAATAGCCTGATAACGAAATCCCTGAAGGAAGGGAAAGGATTGAACGCACAAATGAGGCCAGGAGGGAAGGAAGGGCAGACATCCGAGGAAGAGCAGGATGAATATGATTGCTTGAAGAAGGGTTTTGACCTGTTGAGTGACACCGAATGTTATGAGGATGTGGTCTGCCCAAATTGTGATGGGAACTCCCAAAGTGCTGAAATCCTGAGGAAGCACTTAAGGTCTAAGGAACATAGAGAGTTGGTGGCGCTACAGATGGCAGCTGGGAAAAGAGCTCGGAGAGTTTCAAAAAGGCAGAAAAGAAAAAGAAGCAGAAAATAATAACTGTTTAAAATATTATTACTTCTACTACCTCAGTCCGAACACTACGAAAGGTGCTAAATTTGTAAAAAAAATCCAGGGACATTATCAAGACAGCCAGTGGGTTGTATAAGTCCGCACTGCTGGTTCAACAGGACGAAAGTACAAGCTGTTAAAAAAAGGCTATGGAGGATGCTGTCTGGAACGAATTAATACCAGAGACTGAATTTATGAACTGTTCCCACAGAGACTGAACCTGTAAACTGATTCCACTGAGAGTAGGTTTGTAAACTGTTATATGACGTTGACTCCATTGAGAGTATATCTGTAAATTGTTATATGACGTTGACTCCATCGAGAGTATATCTGCAAACTGTTTATATAAAGTTGAAGATTGTATGTTTAACGGGATTCTGTAAGTAATAAGCTAGGAAGGGAGGAGTGTTGTGTATGTAACCGTTTACCTTTAAGGGAACTATAGAATGTAACCGTTCGCCTTTAAGAGCACTACTTTAGGGTGGCACTATCTATTGGCTCATGTATACTGTAATACCGATAGTGACCACACCAGTATATAAGGGTTGTGATATGTTAACTAGGGCAGAAATCGCCCAGACCTCTGAATAGTAAAGATCTGTTTTGTTTGTACTTCTAAAGTCTCTGAAGTTATTTACTGCACAACCTACAGACTTTACAGTCACTGCCGGTACTACAGTATACAGGAGCTGTAAAACGTTGTTCGCCCCTTAAAGGTACATACATTACACAACCCGTGCGAAACAACTATCATTTAACAACCAGGGTTAAACAACCAGCGCTAAACAAGCAGTGCTAAACAAGCAGCACAAATCAACCAGCACAAAACAGCCAGCACTAAACAACGAGCACAAAACAACAAGCACCAAAAAAGCAGGACTAAACAACCTGCACCAATCAACCAGTGCTAAATAACCATCACAAAACAACCAGGGCTAAACAACCAGCGTTAAACAACCAGGGCTAAACAACCAGGGCTAAACAACCTGCACTAAACAACCAGCACAGAACAACCAGCACAGAACAACCAGCACTAAACAAGCAGCAATTAAACAACCTGCAATAAACAACCAGTGTGAAACAACTATCACTTAACAACCAGGGTTAATCAACCAGTGCTAAACAAGCAGCGCTAAACAATCAGGACAAAACAACCGGCACTAAACAACCAGCACAAAACAAGCAGCAATAAACAACCTGCACTAATTAACCAGTGCTAAATAACCATCACTAAACAACCAGGGCTAAACAACCAACGCTAAACAACCAGTGCTAAACAACCAGGGCTAAACAACCGGCACTAAACAGCCAGCGCTGAACAAACAGCACCAAACAACCTGCACCAAACAACCTGCACTTAACAATCGGCGTTAAACAACGAGCAGAAAACAACCAGCACTAAACAACCAGCATTAAACGACCAGTGGTAAATGACCAGCACTAAACAACAAGCACAAAACAAACTGCACTAAACAAGCAGCACTAAACAACCTGCACTAAACAATCAGGGCTTAACATCCAGCGCTAAACAGCCTGCGCTAAACATGAAGCAGAAATCAACCAGCACAAAACAACCAGTGCTAAACAACCAGCACTAAACAACCATGGCTAAACAACCGGCACTAAAGAACCTGCACAAAACAACTGGCAATATACAACTATCACTAAGCAACCTGCATTAAACAAAAAACAAGCAGTGCTAAACAAGCAGCACTAAACATGCAGCACTAAATAACCTGCACTAAACAACAGGCACTAAACAACTGGCACCAAACAACCAGCATTATAAAAAACCGGCACTAAACAACCTGCAATAAACAAACTGCACTAAACAATCAGCACTAAACAACCTGCACTAAACAAGCGGCACTAAACAACCGGCACCAAACAACCAGCACCAAACAACCAGCACTAAAGAAACTGCGCTCAACAACCTGCACTAAACAACCTGCACTAAACAACCTGCACTAAACAAGCGGCACTAAACAAGCGGCACCAAACAACCGGCACCAAACAACCAGCACTAAAGAAACTGCGCTCAACAACCTGCACTAAACAACCTGCACTAAACAAGCTGCACTAAACAAGCTGCACTAAACAAACTGCACTAAACAACCAGCACTAAACAAGCAGCACAAAACAAGCAGCACAAAACAACATGCGCTAAACAAGAAGCAAAAATCAACCAGCACAAAACCACCAGCATTAAACAACCAGCACAAAACAACCAGCACAAACCAACCAGCACAAACCAACCAGCACTAAACAACCAGCACTAAACAACCAGCACTAAACAAGCAGCACTAATCAACCAGTGCTTAATAACCATCACTAAACAACCAGGGTAAAACACCCAGCGATAAGCAACCAGCGCTAAACAACCAGGACCAAACATCCAGGGCTAAACATCCAGCAGTAAACAACCAGGGCTAAACAACAAGCACAAAACAACCAGTGCTAAACAACCAGGGCCAAACAACCAGGGCCAAACAACCAGGGCTAAACAACCAGGGCTAAACAACCATCACTAAACAACCAGCACTAAACAACCTGCACTAAACAATTGGCATTAAACAACCAGCACAAAACAACCAAAACTAAACGACCAGCGCTAAACGACCAGCACAAAACGACAAGCACAAAAGAAACTGTACTAAAAAAATGGTGCTAAACAGGCAATAAACAACCTGCGCTAAAAAACCTGCGCTAAACAACCAGAGCTACACAAGCAGCAATTAATAAGCAGCACTAAATAACCAGCGCTAAACAACCAGCGCTAATCAATCAGCATGAAACAACCAGCACGAAACAACTAACGCTAAACAACCTGCACTAAACACGCGGCACTAAACAACCTGCACTAAACAACCTGCACTAAACAACCTGCACTAAATAAACTACACTCAACAAGCTGCACTAAACAAACTGCACGAAACAACCTGCACAAAACACCCAGCACTAAACAACATGCACTAAACAACATGCACTAAACAACCAGTACAAAACAACCAGCACTGAACAAGCAGCACTAAACAAGAAGCAAAAATCTACCAGCACAAAACAACCAGCGTTAAACAACCAGCACAAAACAACCTGCACTAAACAAGCGGCACTAAACAAGCGTCACCAAACAAGCGGCACCAAACAACCGGCACCAAACAACCAGCACCAAACAACCAGCACTAAAGAAGCTACGCTCAACAAACTGCAATAAGCAATCTGCACTAAACAACCGGCACTAAACAACCGGCACCAAACAACGTGCATTAAACAACCAGCACTAAACAACCTGCACTAAACAACCTGCACTAAACAACCTGCACTAAACAAACTGCACAAAACAACCAGCGCTAAACAAGCAGCTCTTAACAACCAGTGCAAAACAACCAGCACAAAACAACCAGCACAAAACAAGCAGCAGTAAACAACATGCACTAAACAAGAAGCAAAAATCAACCAGCAGACAACAAACAGCGTTAAACAACCAGCACTAAACAAGCAGCACTAAACAAGCAGCACTTAGCAACCTGCACTAATCAACGAGTGCTTAATAACCATCTCTAAACAACCAGGGCAAAACACCCAGTGATAAACAACCAGCACTAAACAACCAGGCCCAAACATCCAGGGCTAAACATCCAGCAGTAAACAACCAGGGCTAAACAACAAGCACAAAACAACCAGTGCTAAACAACCAGGGCCAAACAACATGGGCTAAACATCCATCACTAACCAACCAGCACTAAACAACCTGCACTACACAATCGGCATTAAACAACCAGCACAAAATAACCAACACTAAACGACCAGCGCTAAACGAGAAGCACAAAACGACCAGCACAAAAGAAACTGCGCTAAAAAAACGGTGCTAAACGACTGGCAATAAACAACCAGCACAAAACAACCTGCGTTAAAAAACCTGCACTAAACAACTAGAGCTACACAAGCAGCAATTAATAAGCAGCACTAAACAACCAATGCTAAAAAACCAGTGCTAAACAAGCAGCACTAAACAGCAGACACTAAACAACAAGTACAAAACAACCGGCACTAAACGACCAGCACTAAACAACCAGCGCCAAACAACCAGCGCTAAACAACCAGCGCTAAACAACCAGCACTAAACAACCAGCATGAAACAACCAGCGCTAAACAACTAGCGCCAAACAACCTGCACTAAACAACCGGCACCGAACAACCTGCACCGAACAACCTGCACCGAACAACCTCCACTAACCAACCTGCCCTAAACAAGCGGCACTAAACAACTGGCACCAAACGTGCATTAAACAACCAGCACTAAACAACCTGTACTAAGCAACCTGCACGAAACAACGGGCGCTATACAACCGGCACCAAATAATGTGCACTAAACAACCTGCACTAAACAAACTGCACTAAACAACCAGCACTAAACAATCAGCATTAAACAAGCAGCACTAAACAACTAGCACTAAGCAACCTGCAGTAAACAACCGGCAGTAAACAACTAGCACTAAACAACCTGCGCTAAACAAGCGGCACTAAAGAACCAGCACTAAGCAACCTGCAGTAAACAACCGGCAGTAAACAACCAGCACTGAACAACCTACACTGAGCAACCTGCACTGAGCAACCTCCACTACCCAACCTGCACTAAACAAGCGGCTCTAAACAACCGCCACCAAACAACCAGCACCAAACAACCTACACTAAACAACCTCCACTAACCAACCTGCGCTAACCAACCTGCGCTAAACAAGCAGCACTAAACAACCAGCACTAAACAACCAGCACTAAGCAACCTGCAGTAAACAACCGGCAGTAAACAACCAGCACTAAATAACCGGCACAAACAACCTGCAGTAAACAACCTCCACTAACCAACCTGCACTAAACAAGCGGCACGAAACAAGCGGCACCAAACAACCTGCACTAAACAACCAGCACTAAACAGCCTGCACTAAACAGCCTGCACTAAACAACCAGCACAAAATGACCAGCACAAAACAACCTCCACGAAAAAACTGGCGCTAAACAACCTGCAATAAACAACTATCACTAAACAACCTGCATTAAACAAGTAGCACTAAACAAGCAGCACTAAGCAACCTGCAGTAAACAACCGGCTGTAAACAACCAGCAGTAAACAACCGGCACCAAACAACCGGCACTAAACAACCTGCACTAAAAACCCTGCACTAAGCAACCTGCACTAAGCAACATGCGCTAAACAACCTACGCTAAACAACCTGCACTAAATAACGTGCATTAAACAACCTGCACTAATCAACCTGCACTAAACAACCTGCCCTAAACAACCTGCACTAAAAAAACTACACGCAACAAGCTGCACTAAACAAATTGCACGAAACAACCAGCACAAAACATCCAGCACTAAACAACATGCATTATGTCGTGTCCATGTGTAGATAAAGACACTGAAGACAGGAGTTGGTTCATAGGTATTTACTAAGCAAGTCTGGGGGGGGGTTCCTAAAGGATATACACAATACACAGACTTATATAGCCCAAGTGGCAATTACCGGCATTACGCACACCTGGGGCTCTTAAAGGCACATACACCATAATTGCTCTTAAAGGCACATACACCACAATTCCTCCCCTTCTAGCTAACTAGTACATCATATTTTAAGTAATTATTAATTACATGTTATATGCAAAATAATATACATTGCTGTATTAATTAATTATAAGTTAGTCTCTCAGGAGGCTTCCTGACTCGGTCCGGATAACGCCTCGGGGGTGTAGTAGTTTCTGGTGGTGTAGTAGGTTCTTCTGGCAAGGCTGATTCGGCTTGAAGGCCAGTGTCGGGTTCATCGGGCTCCAGTATCACCGGATCGGAGGTAGATATGGGTATCTCTACTTCATCGTTAGATGTATAGAGTGGTGGTGTAGGTTGTCCCTTTTCGGATGACTTGATGATTTGGTCAGCATGGCGCCTTATTATGCTGTCTCCGATGTCCATGGTATACATCAGTGGTCCTAATCGTGTGCAGATAGTTCCAGGCTGCCATTTCTCGGTACGGTAGTCCCGGGCCAAAACCGGTTGGCCTATCTGGAAGGCCCTAGTTGGCCTTTCATTCATGCCCTGAAACTGCCGGTTCTCCACGTCCCTTCGGATGTTGGGCTTGACCAAATCCAGCCGGCATCTTAGGTTTCTATTGTAGAACATCATGGCGGGAGTTTGGTTAGTAACCATATGCGTTGCATTCCTATATGCAAATAAGAAGTTATCCACCTTGTGCTGAAGTTTTATGTCTTCATTACCCATGGCATTGATGGCCTTCTTGAAGGTCTGGACAAACCTTTCAGCCAATCCATTGGTGGCGGGATGGTATGGGGCAGATGTGTAGTACTTTACCCCATTGTTCTTTAAGAACTTTCTGAATTCTTCGGACACAAATTGCGGTCCATTATCAGAACATATCTGCTCCGGCAGCCCATTCCTGGCAAATATGGTCCTTAATACTGTGATGGTTTTTTCCGTGGTGGTGGAGGACATCTTTATTACCTCCGGCCACTTGGAGTGTGCATCAACTGCGATTAAGAACATTGAGTCCATAAATGGACCAGCAAAGTCGATGTGCACCCTTTGCCAGGGAGATGAGGGCCACTCCCATGGATGTAGAGGGGCCTGTGGTGGAGCATTTTGGACCTTCTGGCATCCTAGGCAGCTCTTGGTCATGTCTTCGATGTCTCCATCGATACCTGGCCACCATACAAACGCCCTAGCTAGGTTCTTCATTTTCACTCCACACAGATGCCCCTCGTGAAGCTCCTTTAGCACTTTATCCTGGAGTTTGGGTGGAATCACCACTCTGGATCCACACATCAAGGTTCCTCGGCACACTGACAGCTGTTCTCTTCTTTGCGAGAATGCTGGCAACAGTGGTTCGCCATGTGCTGGCCATCCCTTCACTGTTAAATCATAGACCCGTGAGAGAGTAGGATCATTTCTTGTCTCCCTTTCAATGGCAGAATTTGTCACCGGTAGACATTCCACTATGGTAGAGTGGAATATCTCTACTGGGTCTACTGTAGGTGCCTCTTCTATCGTTGGCAACGGTAGGCGTGATAAACCGTCAGCATTCCCATGCTGTTTTGACCCTTTGTATTCAATGTTGTATTGGTGTGCCCCTAGAAAAAGGGACCACCTCTGTAGTCTTTGTGCCGTCATAATGGGGACACCTTTTTTAGGGTTGAATATGGAGATGAGGGGTTGATGGTCAGTCAGCAAGGTAAATTTTTGTCCGTGTAGGTAATGGTTGAATTTCTTCACTCCCCATACCAGGCTGAGTGCTTCCCTGTCTATCTGGGCATAGTTACGCTCAGCTGAGTTCAATGAGCGTGACGCAAAAGCTATCGGCCGTTCCGAGCCATCAGGGAATCTATGGGACAATACCGCTCCTATGCCGTAAGGGGATGCATCGCACGCCAGTCTGATTGGTAGTGATGGGTTGTAATGAGCCAAAATTTTCTCGGATGTGATTAAGTCTTTACACTTATGGAAGGCACGTTTACAGTCTTCGTTCCATTTCCAAATCACTCCTGTCTGTAGAAGATCATTAAGAGGGTGTAGAATAGTTGATAAGTTCGGTAAAAATTTATGATAGTAATTTATTAATCCCAGGAATGACCTTAATTGTGAAACATTTTCAGGTGCTGGGGCTTTTATAACTGCTTCAATTTTTTCAGGTGACTTATGCAACCCTTCCTTATTAATTATGTGGCCACAATATGATATCTGATTTTGGAAAAATTTGCACTTGGGGCGATTTGCTCGTAGGCCCCGTTCTTTCAGCCTAGTGAGCACCTGCTCCAAATTGGCAAGGTGCTCATTGTCGTTTTCTCCTGTTATAAGGATGTCGTCTCGGTAGCATTGAGTCCCCGGAATCCCTTGCAGGACTTGCTCCATAGCTCTTTGCCAGATAGCTGGAGCTGATGCTATTCCAAAAACCAGTCGATTGTACTGGTACAGGCCTTTGTGTGTGTTTATTGTGAGATACTTTTTAGAGGTCTCCTCAACCTCCATCTATAGATATGCCTGTGCCAAGTCAATTTTTGTGAAACGTTTCCCTCCGGATAGTGAGGGGAAAATATCTTCTATCCTCGGAAGAGGATACTGTACCGTGTGAAGGACCGGGTTTACAGTCACCTTAAAGTCCCCACAGATGCGAATTTTTTTCAGTTCCTCATAGTTATTTTTCAATGTTTTTTTCATGACTGGAACGATGGGTGTTGCCCATTCGCTCCAATCTATTTTGGATAATACACCTGCCTTTTCCAAATTCTTCAGCTCTGCCTCGACTGCCAGACGTATTGCGTATGGCACCGGTCTTGCCTTAAAAATTTTTGGAATTGCTGTATCTTCCACTTTTATTGAGGCGGTGATGCCTTTCAAGGTTCCTAGTTTCTCTTGAAACACTTCTTTGGCGTTGGCCAAGATGTCTTTTAATCGTTCAGGTATGATGTCATCGTTGTTTTTTTCCTTACTGGTCACCGTCAGTGCCTGAATGGAGTGCCAGTCTAAACGTATCTTCCTTATCCATTCACGTCCCAACAACGGTGGACCACCATCTTGTAGAATGTATAAATACAACTTTTGTATTTCTTTGCCGTTGTATACCACAGGCACCCTTATTTTTCCTTTGGGGTAGACTTTCTGCCCCGTATATGTTTTTAAGATAATGGATGTGTCTTTTAGAGGTATATGCGAAAATAGCCTCTCGTAATCTCGTCGATTTATTACGGTTAGAGCTGATCCTGTATCTAGCTCCATTTTAACTGGGGACCCTGCTATTGTGAGGGTAACCCAAATGGTTTGGTAATCCTCTTTGGCAAGTACATTATGTAATTTGAGACAGCTTAGTCTCTTGTTTCCGGAGTCGCTATCGCTATTCTGGTCTTCGGAGCTATTGTCCGTCATCATTTGTACCTTCCTGTACTTTTCTTTATTGATTTTTTGTTTTCTGTCAGTGGATTTATTTTGTCCAGATTGGCATACCTGTGCAATGTGTCCAATCTTACCACATTGCCTGCATGCTTTGCCCTTGAACCAGCAGTCCCTCTGGTTATGGGTGGATCTGCCGCAGCGATAACATCTTCCGAACTCCTGTGTCATTTTATGGGTGCCGAAGTCCTGTGTCTCTTGTTGTATCTCTGCAGCTCCTTTTGCTGCTACTTCGTATGATACAGCCATACTGAAAGCTTTGTCCAATGTTAAATCTTTTTCAGAAAGCAGTTTTTTTTGTGTTCCTTCACTTAAGAGACCGCAAACAAATTTGTCTCGAAGATAATCTGATAGTCCTGCTCTGAATTGGCAGTACTTTGATAGCTTTCTTAATTCGGTTAGGTAATCAGCGTTACTTTCATTCTTGTGTTGATTTCTCTTGAAGAACTTGAATCGTTCCGCTATCAGCAGCGGTGTTGGGTTTAAATGCTCCTGCAGGGTATCAACAATTTCTTTAAAAGTCTTGTCCTTTGGTTTGGCTGGAGTGATTAAATTTTGTAACAGCCCGTATGTCTTCGCGCCCATTAAGTTCAGAAGTACTGAAGCTTTTTTTTCATCTGTTATTCCATTTGCAGCGCAATAAACCTCCACTCTTTCCACGTATGTGGTCCAATCTTCTATTTTGCCATCAAAAGCCTCAATATTACCAGATTTAGGCATTTCAGAAAAGATATGGCGCTTCCCGCGCTTTTTTTTTCTCTCTCTGTAGCAACGATATGGCGCTTCCCGCGCTTTCCCGCCGCTGCTACCAATAACAACGCTGTTTTACTGTGGTTTCCGTTTATTCACTGTTGGAGACTCGTTCCCGACGGAGGTCTAAACGCTGACCTGCTTGCCGCGCTGGCTGTCTCTCGAGTGCACCCTCCCAATCCGTTATTGCTTGCCTCCGATTTCGCTGCCTGTCTCAGCTGTAGAGCCCGCCGCTGGAGCTCCAGCCTGACGCCCAGGAAGGATTAGCGCAGTACCTGTCACCAGCTTGGCCAGCTGGTGAAACCACAGTTTCTCTTACTTCCTTGAGTCTTCTGGACGCTGGAGGAATCGATGTCCTTGAGGTGCTGCCGAATAGCAGGTAAGTCCGTTTCCACTTCATCGCCACTGTAGTGTCCGTGTGTAGATAAAGACACTGAAGAGAGGAGTTGGTTCATAAGTATTGACTAAGCAAGTCTGGGGGGGGTTTTCTAAAGGATATACACAATACACAGGCTTATATAGCCCAAGGGGCAATTACCGGCATTACGCACACCTGGGGCTCTTAAAGGCACATACAACATAATTGCTCTTAAAGGCACATGCACCACACACTAAACAACCAGTACAAAACAACCAGCACTGAACAAGCAGCACTAAACAACATGCACTAAACAACCAGTGCTAAACAACCATAACTAAACAACCAGGGTTAAATAACCAGTGCTAAGCAACCAGCACTAAACAAGAAGCAAGAATCAACAAGCACAAAACAACCAGCATTAAACAACCAGCGCTAAACAACCAGCACTAAGCAAGCAGCACTTAGCAACTTGCACTAATTAGCTAGTGCTTAATAACCATCACTAAACAACCAGGGCTAAACACCCAGCGATACACAACCAGCGCTAAACAACCAGGGCCAAACAACCAGGGCTAAACATCCAGCACTAAACAACCAGGGCTAAACAACCAGCACAAAACAACCAGGGCTAAACAACCAGCACAAAACAACAAGTGCTAAACAACCAGCACTAAACAACCAGTGCTAAACATCCATCACTAAACAACCAGCACAAAACAACCAGCACTAAACGACCAGCGCTAAATGACCAGCGCTAAACGAACAGCACAAAACGACCAGCACAAAAGAAACTGCACTAAAAAAATGGTGCTAAACAACCGGCAATAAACAACCAGCACAAAACAAACTGCACTAAACAACCAGCACTAAACAACCTTCACTAAACAAGCAGTGCTAAACAACCAATGCTAAACAACCAGCGCTAAACAACCAGTGATAAACAACCAGTGCTAAACAACTAGCACAAAACAACCTGTACTAAAGAACCTGCACTAAACAAGCGACACTAAACCGGCACTAAAGAACCGGTACTAAATAACCTGCACTAAACAATCGGCACTAAACAACCAGTCTTAAACAACCAGCACTAAACAACCAGCGCTAAACAACCAGCACGAAACAACCTGCACTAAAGAACCTGCACTAAACAAGCGACACTAAACCGGCACTAAACAACCAGCCTTAAACAACCAGCGCTAAACAACCAGCACGAAACAACCTGCACTAAAGAACCTGCACTAAACAAGTGACACTAAACTGGCACTAAACAACCGGTACAAAACAACCTGCACTAAACAATCGGCACTAAACAACCAGCCTTAAACAACCAGCGCTAAACAACCAGCATTAAGCAACCAGCACAAAACAACCAGCACAAAACAACCTGCACTAAATAACCGACGCTATACAACAGGCAATAAACAACTATCAATGAACAGCGTGCATTAAACAACCAGCGCTAAACAAGCAGTGCTAAACAAACAGCACTAAACAAGCAGCACTAAACAGCCAGCGCAAAACAACCTGCACTAAACAACCGGCACTAAACAACCTGCACTAAACAACCTGCACTAAACAACCTGCTCTAAACAACCGGCACCAAACAACCAGCACCAAACAACCAGCACCAAACAACCTGCACTAAACAACCGGCACTAAACAACCTGCACCAAACAACCAGCACTAAACAACCTGCACTAAACAACCAGCACCAAACAACCAGCACCAAACAACCTGCACTAAACAACCGGCACCAAACAACCAGCACCAAACAACCAGCACTAAACAACCTGCACTAAACAACCAGCACTAAACAACCTGCACTAAACAACCTGCACTAAACAATTGTACTAAACAACCGGCACCAAACAACCGGCACCAAACAACCAGCACTAAACAACCTGCACTAAACAACCAGCACTAAACAACCTGCACTAAACAACTTGCACTAAACAACCGGCACCAAACAACCAAATGCTGAGGGACAAAATTTGTCTCCACTTGGAGAGGCAAGGATTAATCAGGGATAGTCAACATGGCTTTGTCAAGGGAAGATCATGTCTGACTAATTTGATTGAATTTTTTGAGGGGGTGACTAGGCGTGTGAATGAGGGTAACACAGTGGATGTGGTATACATGGATTTCAGTAAGGCCTTCGATAAAGTCCCGCACAGGAGACTGATCAAGAAGGTAAGAGCCCATGGAATCCAGGGTGCCTTGGCACATTGGATACAAAACTGGCTTAGTGGCAGAAGGCAGAGGGTGATGGTCGAAGGTTGTTTTTGTGACTGGAAGCCTGTGGCCAGTGGGGTACCACAGGGATCGGTGCTGGGTCCCTTGCTGTTTGTGGTCTACATTAATGACTTGGATATGAATGTAAAGGGTATGATCAGTAAGTTCGCGGATGATACAAAAATTGGTAGGGTGGTAAATAGCGAGGAGGGTAGCCTCAGTCTGCAGGACGATATAGATGGGTTGGTCAGATGGGCGGAACAGTGGCAAATGGAATTTAACCCGGAAAAGTGCGAGGTGATGCATTTTGGGGGGACTAACAAGGCAAAGGAATACACAATGAATGGAAAGACCCTAGGCAAGACGGAGGGTCAGAGGGATCTGGGTGTGCAAGTACACAGATCCCTGAAGGTGGCGGAACAGGTGGATAAGGTGGTAAAAAAGGCATACGGGATACTTGCCTTCATTAGCCGAGGCATTGAATATAAGAGCAAGGAGGTTATGATGGAGCTGTATAAAACACTGGTTAGGCCACAGCTGGAATACTGTGTGCAGTTCTGGTCGCCACACTACAGGAAGGATGTGTTCGCGTTAGAGAGGGTGCAGAGGAGGTTCACCAGGATGTTACCAGGGCTGGAGCGCTTCAGCTATGAAGAGAGACTGGGCAGATTGGGTTTGTTTTCCTTGGAGCAGAGGAGGCTGAGGGGGGACATGATTGAGGTGTACAAAATTATGAGGGGCATAGATAGGATGGATGCTGAGGAGCTTTTTCCCTTAGTAGAGGGGTCAATAACTAGGGGGCATAGATTCAAGGTAAAGGGCGGGAGGTTTAGAGGGGATTTGAGAAAGAACTTTTTCACCCAGAGGGTGGTTGGAGTCTGGAACTCACTGCCTGAAAGGGTTGTGGAGGCAGAAACCCTCACAACATTTAAGAAGCATTTGGATGTGCACTTGAAATGCCATAGCATACAAGGCTACGGGCCAAATGCTGGAATATGGGATTAGATTAGACAGGGCTTGATGGCCGGCGCGGACACGATGGGCCGAAGGGCCTCTATCCGTGCTGTATTACTCTATGACTCTATGACCCTAACCAGCACCAAACAACCAGCACTAAACAACCTGCACTAAACAGCCTGAACTAAACAACCTGCACTAAACAACGGGCACTAAACAACCAGCACCAAATAACGTGCACTAAAAAACCTGCACTAAACAACCTGCACTAAACAAACTGCACTAAACGAGCTGCACTAAACAAACTGCAATAAACAACCAGCACTAAACAATCAGCATTAAACAACTATTGCAAAACAACCAGCATTAAACAACCAGCACAAAACGACCAGCACAAAGCAACCTGCACTAAAGAACTGGCGCTAAAGAACCAGCAATAAACAACCAGTACAATACAAACTGCACTAAACAACCAGCACTAAACAACCTGCACTAAACAACCTGCACTAAACAACCTGCACTAAACAACCAGCGCTAAACAAGCAGCAATAAACAAGTAGCACTAAACAACCAATGCTATACAACCTGCACTAAACAAACTGCACTAAACAACCTGCACTAAACAACCTGCACTAAACAAGCTGCACTAAACAAACTGCACTAAACAACCTGCACAAAAACAACCAGCGGTAAACAAGCAGGGCTTAACAACCAGCACAAAATATCCAGCACTAAACAACCTGCATTAAACAACCAGCGGAAAACAACCAGCATTAAACAAGCAGCACTAAACAACATGCACTAAACAAGAAGCAAAAATCCACGAGCACAAAACAACCAGCGTTAAACAACCAGCACAAAACAACCAGCACTAAACAAGCAGCACTTAGCAACCTGCACTAATCAACCAGTGCTAAACAACCATCACTAAACAACCAGGGCTAAACAACAAGCACAAAACAACCAGTGCTAAACAACCCGGGACAAACAACATGGGATAAACATCCATCACTAAACAACCAGCACTAAACAACCTGCACTAAACAATTGGCATTAACCAACCAGCACAAAACAACCAATACTAAACGACCAGCGCTAAGCGACCAGCACACAACGACCAGCACAAAAGAAACTGCGCTAAAAAAACAGTGCTAAACAATCGGCAATAAACAACAAGCACAAAAAAACCTGCACTAAACAACCAGAGCTACACAAGCAGCAAATAATAAGTAGCATTAAACAACCAATGCTAAATAATCAGTGCTAAACAAGCATCACTAAACAGCAGAAACTAAACAACAAGCACAAAACAACTGGCACTAAACTGCACCAAACAACCAGCGCTAAACCACCAGTGCTAAACAAGCAGCACTAAACAAGCAGCACTAAACAACCTGCACTAAACAACCGGCACCAAACAACCGGCACTAAAGAACCTGCACTAAAAAACCTGCGCTAAACAACCTGCGCTAAGCAACCTGCGCTAAACAACCTGCGCTAAACAACCTGCACTAAACAACCTGCACTAAACAACTTGCACTACACAAGAGGCACTAAACAAGTACCAAACAATCAGCACCAAACATCCAGCACTAAACAACCTGCACTAAACAACCTGCACTAATCAACCTGCACTAAACAACCGGCACAAAACAACTGGCACCAAACAGCATGCACTAAACAACCTTCACTAAACAACCTGCACTAAAAAAACTGCACTCAGCAAGCTGCACTAAACAAACAGCACGAAACAACCTACACAAAACAACCAGCGCTAAAAAAAACGCGCTAAACAAGCAGGGCTAAACAACCAGCGCAAAACTTCCAGCACTAAACAACAAGCACCAAACCACCAGCACAAAACAACCAGCACTAAACAAGCAGCACTAAACAACATGCACTAAACAATCAGTGCTAAACAACCATAACTAAACAACCAGGGCTAACTAACCAGCGCTAAGCAACCAGCACTAAACAAGAAGCAAAAATCAACCAGCACATAAAAACCAGCATTAAACAAGCAGCGCTAAAAAACCAGCACTAAGCAAGCAGCTCTTAGCAACTTGCACTAATCAACCAATGCTTAATAACCATCACTAAACAACCAGGGCTAAACACCCAGCGATAAACAACCAGCGCTAAGCAACCAGGGCCAAACAACCAAGGCTAAACAACCAGCACAAAACAACCAGTGCTAAACAACCAGCACTAAACGACCAGCGCTAAACGACCAGAATAAAACGACCAGCACAAGAGAAACTGCACTTAAAAAACAGTGCTAAACAACCGGCAATTAGCAACCAGCGCAAAACAAGCTGCACTAAACAACCAGCACTAAACAACAGGCACTAAACAACCTGCACTGAACAACCAGCGCTAAACAAGCAGCAATAAACAAGCAGCACTAAACAACCAATGATAAACAACCAGCGCTAAACAAGCAGTGCTAAACAAGCAGCACTAAACAGCAGGCACTAAACAGCAAGCACAAAACAACCGGCACTAAACAACCAGCACTAAACAACCAGCGATAAACAACCAGCACTAAATAACCAGTGATAAACAACCAGCGCTAAACAACCAGCACAAAACAACCTGCACTAAAGAACCTGCACTAAACAAGCGACACTAAACTGGCACTAAACAACTGGTACTAAACAACCTGCACTAAACAATCGGCACTAAACAACCAGTCCTAAACAACCAGTGCTAAACAACCAGCATTAAGCAACCAGCACAGAACAACCAGCACAAAACAACCTGCACTAAACAAGCGATGCTATACAACTGGCAATAAACAACTATCACTAAACAACGTGCATTAAACAACCAGCGCTAAACAAGCAGCGCTAAGCAAACAGCACTAAATGTTAGATCCGTGTATCTTAATGTTCTGTCCTTCAATAATCAGACAACGTACTGCAGGGAACGATTCAACAGGTGTTTACAGAATGAGCGTTACTCTAGAACTAACTGTACTGACCCCAACCAGGGTTTATATAGAGGTGTGGTCACTGCCAGTACTACAGTATACAGGAGCTGTAAAAAGTAGTTCTCCCCTTAAAGGTGCATACATTACAATTCCTCCCCTTTTAGATTAACAGTACCATAACACTCATTTAACAATTAAATATCAAACTAATTACAATTAACACTTTTAACATGCAACATTAGCTGAAAATAGTCTATAAATGCAGTCTTTGCGGAGGCTTCCTGATCCTTGCTGGATAGCGCCTTTCCCAAGTGTCTTGCTCTTGGTGCGGAGGCGATTCTGGGCCCCTGTCATCGGTTGGTTCATCAGCTTCCGATGCTACTGTTTCTGGGGTACATGCTACCTGTACGTCGGGTTCATCACCAGGTACGTATGGGCGAAGCATGGGGTTGACTCATTCCTGTGACTCTAGGATCTGGCTTAAAATGGCGTCTCCTGCGCTTTCCTTTGTTACCCGCTGCGGCTTAAAATGGCGTTTCCCGCGCTTTCCTTTCTTCCCCGCTGCGGCTTAAAATGGCGTCTCCCGCGCTGCTGCCAATGCCGCTCTCGGCGGTCCTCGTGGCAAATGGTGACGCCCTGTGGGTTTCGTGCGCTGCTCCTGCACTGCTGCCAAAGCCGCTCTCTGCGGTCCTCGTGGCAATGGCAGCGCCTCGCGTTTTCCTGCACGCCTCTCTCCCTCTTTGACGCTGCTCGGCCCTTGAACACCGGCTGTGCTCTGCGCTCTCTCACCCCTCTCCCCCGTTGACACCGCTCGGTCCTGAACACCGGCTGCACCCTGTGTGCTCTGCCCTCTCTCTCTCCCCCGTCGAAGCTGCTCGGCCTTTTTCTGTGCCGCTCGGTCGGGCTCGAGCCCGTCGCACTCCGGGAAGGGTCTGCGCAGTACCTGTTGCCAGCACGTTTCACTGGACCTCCGTGACTGGAAAGCCAAGCCTGGGTCTCGACAGCCTCCCCTGCGATGCTCAAATCTCCGCTGGATGACTGGGCAGATGCCCATGATCGACGCCCGTGCTTCTGGACTCGACCTTCTTCCACTGTTCTCCAGGAGCGAATCCCTGGGAGGTGATGCAGAGTTGCAGGTAGGTTTGAATCTGCCTCATCGCCGATGTTAGATCCGTGTATCTTAATGTTGTGTCCTTCAATAATCAGACAACAGACTGCAGGGAAATATTCAACAGGTGTTTACTGAATGAGGGTTACTCTAGAACTAACTGAACATATCACTACTCAGGGTTTATATACAGGTGTGGTCAGTGCCGGTTATACAGTACACAGGAGCTGTAAAAAGTAGTTCTCCCCTTAAAGGTACATACATTACACCAAACAACCGGCACTAAACAACCGGCACTAAAAAACCTGCGCTAAACAACCTGCGCTAAGCAACCTGCGCTAAACAACCTGCGCTAAACAACCTGCACTAAGCAACCTGCACTACACAAGAGGCACTAAACAAGCTCCAAACAATCAGCACCAAACATGCAGCACTAAACAACCTGCACTAAACAAACTGCACTAAACAACCTGCACTAATCAACCTGCACTAAACAACCGGCACAAAACAACTGGCACCAAACAGCATGCACTAAACAACCTGCACGAAACAACCTGCACAAAACAATCAGCGCTAAAAAACCAGCGCTAAACAAGCAGGGCTAAACAACCAGCGCAAAACATCCAGCACTAAACAACAAGCACCAAACAACCAGCACAAAACAACCAGCACTAAACAACATGCACTAAACAACCAGTGTTAAACAACCATAACTAAACAACCAGGGCTAAATAACCAGCGCTAAGCAACCAGCACTAAACAAGAAGCAAAAATCAACCAGCACAAAACAACCAGCATTAAACAAGCAGCGCTAAACAACCAGCATTAAGCAAGCAGCTCTTAGCAACTTGCACTAATCAACCAATGCTTAATAACCATCACTAAACAACCAGGGCTAAACACCCAGCGATAAACAAGCAGCGCTAAACAACCAGGGCCAAACAACCAGGGCTGAATATCCGGCACTAAACAACCAGGGCTAAACAACCAGCACAAAACAACCAGTGCTAAACAACCAGCACTAAACAACCAGCGCTAAACATCCATCACTAAACAACCAGCACTAAACAACCAGCGCTAAACATCCATCACTAAACAACCAGCACAAAACAACCAGCACTAAACGACCAGCGCTAAATGACCAGAATAAAATGACCAGCACAAGAGAAACTGCACTAAACAACCAGCACAAAACAAACTGCACTAAACAACCAGCACTAAACAACAGGCACTAAACAACCAGCGCTAAACAACTTGCACTAAGCAACATGCACTGAACAACCAGTGCTAACAAGCAGCAATAAACAAGCAGCACTAAACAACCAATGATAAACAACCAGCGCTAAACAAGCAGTGCTAAACAAGCAGCACTAAACAGCAGGCACTAAACAACAAACACAAAACAATCGGCACTAAACAACCAGCACTAAACAACCAGCGATAACCAAACAGCACTAAATAACCAGTGATAAACAACTAGCGCTAAACAACCAGCACGAAACAACCTGCACTAAAGAACCTGCACTAAACAAATGACACTAAACTGGCACTAAACAACTGGTACTAAACAACGTGCACTAAACAATCGGCACTAAACAACCAGCCCTAAACAGCCAGTGCTAAACAACCAGCATTAAGCAACCAGCACAAAACAACCAGCACAAAACAAACTGCACTAAACAACCGATGCTATACAACTGGCAATAAACAACTATCACTAAACAACGTGCATTAAACAACCAGCGCTAAACAAGCAGCGCTAAACAAACAGCACGAAATGTTAGATCCGTGTATCTTAATGTTGTGTCCTTCAATAATCAGACAACAGACTGCAGGGAACGATTCAACAGGTGTTTACTGAATGAGGGTTACTCTAGAACTAAATGTACAGATCACTACTCAGGGTTTATATAGAGGTGTGGTCACTGCCGGTACTACAGTATACAAGCTGTAAAATGTAGTTCTCCCCTTAAAAGGTACATACATTACAATTCCTCCCCTTTTAGATTAACAGTACCATAACACTCATTTAACAATTAAATATCAAACTAATTACAATTAACACTTTTAACATGCAACATTAGCTCAAAATAGTCTATAAATTCAGTCTTTGGGGAGGCTTCCTGATCCTTTCTGGATAGCGCCTTTCCCAAGTGTCTTGCTCTTGGTGCAGAGGCGATTCTGGCCCCCTGTCGTCGGTTGGTTCATCAGCTTCTGATGCTACTGTTTCTGGGGTAGATGCTACCTGTACGTCGGGTTCATCACCAGGTACGTATGGGCGAGGCATGGGGTTGACTCATTCCTGTGACTCAAGGATCTGGCTTAAAATGGCTTCTCACGCGCTTTCCTTTCTTCCCCGCTGCGGCTTAAAATGGCGTCTCCCGCGCTTTCCTTTCATCCCCGCTACGGCTTAAAATGTCGTCTCCCGCGCTGCTGCCAACGCCGCTCTCGGCGGTGCTCGTGGCAAATGGCGACGCCCTGTGGGTTTCGTGCGCTGCTCCTGCGCTGCTGCCAACGCCGCTCTCTGCGGTCCTTGTGGCAATGGCAGCGCCTCGCGTTTTCCTGCACGCCTCTCTCCCCCATTGACGCTGCTCGGCCCGTGAACACCGGCTGCGCTCTGCTCTCTCTTGTCTCTCTCCCCCGTTGACACTGCTCGGTCCTGAACACCGGCTGCGCCCTGTGTGCTCTGCCCTCTCTCTCTCCCCCGTCGACGCTGCTCGGCCTTTTTCTGTGCCGCTCGGTCGGGCTCTAGCACGTCGCAGTCCGGGAAGTGTCTGCGCAGTACCTGTTGCCAGCACATTTTGCTGGACCACCGTGACTGAAAAGCCAAGCCTGGCTCTCGACAGCCTCCCCTGCGATGCTCAAATCTCCGCTGGATGACTGGGCGGTTGCCCATGATTGACGCCCGTACTTCTGGACTCGACCTTCTTCCACTGTTCTCCAGGAGCGAATCCCTGGGAGGTGATGCAGAGTTGCAGGTAGGTTCGAATCTGCCTCGTCGCCAATGTTAGATCCGTGTATCTTAATGTTGTGTCATAGAGTCATAGAGTAATACAGCACGGATAGAGGCCCTTCGGCCCATCGTGTCCGCGCCGGCCATCAAGCCCTGTCTAATCTAATCCCATATTCCAGCATTTGGCCCGTAGCCTTGTATGCTATGGCATTTCAAGTGCACATCCAAATGCTTCTTAAATGTTGTGAGGGTTTCTGCCTCCACAACCCTTTCAGGCAGTGAGTTCCAGACTCCAACCACCCTCTGGGTGAAAAAGTTCTTTCTCAAATCCCCTCTAAACCTCCCGCCCTTTACCTTGAATCTATGCCCCCTAGTTATTGACCCCTCTACTAAGGGAAAAAGCTCCTCAGCATCCATCCTATCTATGCCCCTCATAATTTTGTACACCTCAATCATGTCCCCCCTCAGCCTCCTCAGCTCCAAGGAAAACAAACCCAACCTGCCCAGTCTCTCTTCATAGCTGAAGCGCTCCAGCCCTGGTAACATCCTGGTGAACCTCCTCTGCACCCTCTCTAACGCGATCACATCCTTCCTGTAGTGTGGCGACCAGAACTGCACACAATATTCCAGCTGTGGCCTAACCAGTGTTTTATACAGCTCCATCATAACCTCCTTGCTCTTATATTCAATGCCTCGGCTAATGAAGGCAAGTATCCCATATGCCTTTTTTACCACCTTATCCACCTGTTCCGCCGCCTTCAGGGATCTGTGTACTTGCACACCCAGATCCCTCTGACCCTCCGTCTTGCCTAGGGTCTTTCCATTCATTGTGTATTCCTTTGCCTTGTTAGTCCCCCCAAAGTGCATCACCTCGCACTTTTCCGGGTTAAATTCCATTTGCCACTGTTCCGCCCATCTGACCAACCCATCTATATCGTCCTGCAGACTGAGGCTACCCTCCTCCCTATTTACCACCCTACCAATTTTTGTATCATCCGCGAACTTACTGATCATACCCTTTACATTCATATCCAAGTCATTAATGTAGACCACAAACAGCAAGGGACCCAGCACCGATCCCTGTGGTAACCCACTGGCCACAGGCTTCCAGTCACAAAAACAACCTTCGACCATCACCCTCTGCCTTCTGCCACTAAGCCAGTTTTGTATCCAATGTGCCAAGGCACCCTGGATTCCATGGGCTCTTACCTTCTTGACCAGTCTCCTGTGCGGGACTTTATCGAAGGCCTTACTGAAATCCATGTATACCACATCCACTGCATTACCCTCATCCACACACCTAGTCACCCCCTCAAAAAATTCAATCAAATTAGTCAGACATGATCTTCCCTTGACAAAGCCATGTTGACTATCCCTGATTAATCCTTGCCTCTCCAAGTGGAGACAAATTTTGTCCCTCAGGATTTTTTCCAATAATTTTCCTACCACTGATGTTAGGCTCACTGGCCTGTAGTTCCCCGGTTTTTCCCTACTACCCTTCTTGAATAATGGTACTACATTAGCGGTTCTCCAGTCCTCTGGCACATCCCCTGTGGCCAGAGAGGTCCTGAATATATGTGTTAGAGCCCCCGCAATCTCCTCCTTTGCCTCACACAGCAGCCTGGGATACATTTCATCCGGGCCTGGGGATTTATCCATTTTTAGGCCAGCTAAAACCGCCAATACCTCCTCCCACTCGATGTTAATATGTTCGAGCATATCACAGTCCCCCCGCCCTATTTCTATGTCTACATCGTCCTTCTCCATAGTGAAAACAGATGCAAAAAATTCATTTAGAACCCCTCCTACATCTTCCGGCTCCACACACAGATTGCCACTTTTGTCCCTAATGGGCCCTATTTTTTCCCTAGTTATCCTCTTACCCTTAATATACTTATAAAACATCTTCGGATTTTCCTTTATTTTGCTTGCCAGTGTTATTTCATGGCCCCTCCTTGATCTCCTAATTTCTTTTTTAAGTATCCCCCTGCACTTTTTGTACTCCTCTAGGGCTTCCTCCGTCTTTAGCCTTTTGTATCTACCAAAAGCCCTCCTTTTTTTCCTAATCTATTCTCGTATATCCCCTGACATCCAAGGTTCCCTGTGGTTTTTGGACCCACCCTTGACCTTTACGGGAACATGTTGCCATTGTATGATCTCAATCTCCCTTCTGAAAGCCTCCCATTGCTCCGATGCGGATTTTCCTACAAGTAGCTGATCCCAGTCCATTTTGGCCAGATCCTGCCTTATCCTATTAAAATCGGCCTTCCCCCAATTTAGAACCTTTATTTCCGGCCCATCCTTGTCCTTTTCCATGGCCACCTTAAATCTTACCATATTATGGTCACTATCACCAAAGTGCTCACCTACTAGCACTTTTTCCACTTGGCCGGCCACATTCCCTAGAATTAGGTCCAGTACCGCCCCCTCTCTTGTAGGACTTTCTACATGCTGGCTCAAAAAGCTCTCCTGGATGCACTTTAAGAATTCTACACCCTCTGAGCCTTTCACACTCTGACTATCCCAGTTAATATTGGGGAAGTTGAAATCCCCCATAATTATTACCCTATTATTTGCACATTTCTCTGAGATTTGCCTACATATCTGTTCCTCTATCTCCCCCTGACTGTTTGGAGGCCTATAGTACACTCCCAGCAAAGTGCTTGCCCCCTTTTTGTTTTTAAGCTCCACCCATATGGCCTCATTAGAGGACCCTGCTAATATATCATCCCTCCTTACTGCAGTAATTGACTCCTTAATTAATATTGCGACACCCCCTCCTCTTATACCTCCCCCTCTGTCTCGCCTGAAGATTCTGTACCCCGGAATATTGAGCTGCCAGTCTTGCCCTTCCCTCAACCATGTCTCCGTGATAGCAACAATATCATACTCCCATGTGTTTATCAACACCTTCAGTTCATCCACCTTATTCGCAAGACTCCTTGCATTAAAATAGATGCCATCCAGCCTTGCCCTTATATATTTGCCCTGTCTACCAAGCTGACTTGTTTTTTTCTCTATAATTGGCAGCACATCCCCCCCTATTTCAGCTCCCCTCTGTATCCCATCCCCCTGCCAAGTTAGTTTAAACCCCCCCCAACAGTGCTAGCAAACCTCCCCGCAAGGATATTTGTCCCGCTCTGGTTCAGGTGCAACCCGTCCGACTTGTACAAGTCCCACCTTTCCCAGAAGCAGGCCCAGTGATCCAGGAAAGTAAAACCCTCCCCCCTACACCAACTCTTTAGCCACGCATTCATCTGCTCTATCCTCCCATTCCTATACTTACTAGCACGTGGCACTGGGAGTAATCCAGAGATTACAACCTTTGAGGTCCTGCTCTTTAATCTGTTACCTAGCTCCCTAAATTCTTGATGCAGGACCTCATCCCTCTTTTTACCTATGTCGTTGGTACCAATGTGGACCACGACCATTGGCTGTTCACCCTCCCCCTCCAGAATGCCCTGCAGCCGCTCAGTGACATCCTTGACCCTGGCACCAGGGAGGCAACAAACCATCCTGGATTCACGTCTACGGCCACAGAAACGCCTATCTGTTCCCCTTACTATAGAATCCCCTACCACTATTGCTCTCCCACTCTTTTTCCCCCCTTCCTGGGCAGCAGGAGCACCCCCAGTGCCAGGAAGTTGGCTGCTGCTGCCTTCCCCTGGTGAGTCATCCCCCTCAACAGTATCCAAAGCGGTATACTTGTTTGAAAGGGGGATGCCCGCAGGGGTTCCCTGCACTACCTGCCTGCATTTGTTGCTCCGCCTGATGGTCAACCCCTGTGCTGCCCTGCCCTGAGGCGTGAACAACTCGCTAAACGTGCTATCCACGAGCCTCTCAGCATTGCGCATGCTCCAAAATTCATCCACCTGCAGCTCGAGCGCCGCAATGCGGTCTGCAAGTAGCTGCAGCTGGATGCATTTCCCGCACACATGGTCGTCAGGGACACTGGCAGCTTCCCTGATTTCCCACATGGAGCAAGAGGAGCAGAACACGGGTCTGAGCTCTCCTCCCATGACTTACTCCTTTAATTAATTAAAAAATTTATTCAATACCCCAGTTACAGGTATACTCTAGGGCGCTTTATTTACCAACTGTCCCCACTACACCACAGAAATGTAACACCACAGAATTCAAGCTTGTATTGAAAAGAGAGAAATACTCACCAACCAATCACTTACCTGCTCCCTGGTGACGTCACACTTGGATTACTTTTTACCTCTCTCCTCTGCTGTTGATTTGGTATGCCTCTGCCTTGGCGCCGGTTTTTATACCGGGCTCACCTCCTCCGCTGCTGCTCTCCCCCGGACTGGTCGGGCCTCTGCCTTGGCGCCGGTTTTTATACCGGGCTCACCTCCTCCGCTGCTGCTCTGCCCCGGACTGGTCGGGCCTCTGCCTTGGCGCCGGTTTTTATACCGGGCTCACCTCCTCCGCTGCTGCTCTCCCCCGAACTGGTCGGGCCTCTGCCTTGGCGCCGGTTTTTATACCGGGCTCACCTCCTCCGCTGCTGCTCTCCCCCGAACTGGTCGGGCCTCTGCCTTGGCGCCGGTTTTTATACCGGGCTCACCTCCTCCGCTGCTGCTCTCCCCCGAACTGGTCGGGCCTCTGCCTTGGCGCCGGTTTTTATACCGGGCTCACCTCCTCCGCTGCTGCTCTCCCCCGAACTGGTCGGGCCTCTGCCTTGGCGCCGGTTTTTATACCGGGCTCACCTCCTCCGCTGCTGCTCTCCCCCGAACTGGTCGGGCCTCTGCCTTGGCGCCGGTTTTTATACCGGGCTCACCTCCTCCGCTGCTGCTCTCCCCCGAACTGGTCGGGCCTCTGCCTTGGCGCCGGTTTTTATACCGGTCTCACCTCCTCCGCTGCTGCTCTCCCCCGAACTGGTCGGGCCTCTGCCTTGGCGCCGGTTTTTATACCGGGCTCACCTCCTCCGCTGCTGCTCTCCCCCGATAATCAGACAACAGAGTGCAGGGAACGATTCAACAGGTGTTTACTGAATGAGGGTTACTCTAGAACTAACAGTACATATCACTACTCAGGGTTTATATACAGGTGTGGTATACGACAGTATACAGGAGCTGTAAAAAGCAGTTCTCCCCTTAAAGGTACATACATTACACTAAACAAGCAGCACTAAACAGCCGGCAGTAAACAATCTGCACTAAACAAGCGGCACTAAACAACCTGCACTAAACAAATTGCACTGAACAACCTGCTCTAAACAACCTGCACGAACCAACCTACACTAAACAACCTGCAATAAACAAATGGCACCAAACAACCAGCACCAAACAACCAGCACTAAACAACCTGCACTAAACAACCTGCACTAAACAACCTGCATTAACCAACCTACACTAAACAACCTTCACTAAACAACCTGCACTAACCAACCTGCACTAAACAACCTGCGCTAAACAACCTTCACTAAACAACCTGTACTAACCAACCTACACTAAACAAGCGGCACTAAACAACCGGCACCAAACAACCAGCACCAAACAACCAGCACTAAAGAACCTGCACTAAAGAACCTGCACTAAGCAATCTGCACTAAACAACCGGCACTACACAACCTGCACTAAACAAACTGCACTAAACAAGCTGCACTAAACAAGCAGCACTAAGGAACCTGCACTAATCAACGAGTGCTTAATAACCATCGCTAAACAACCAGCGCTAAACAACCAGGGCCAAACAACCAGGGCTAAACAACCGGCACTAAACAAGAAGCACAAATCGTCAAAATTTGTTGGCATGCATAATTTGAGATGGATGCAAATTAATGGAACGTTGATTTGAATTTTTTATGTGGCCAGCAAGTCTTCAAGGTATGACCAAAGGCTTGGATACTCCTGCCATAGACAATAAGTTTCAATGAAGGATTTCAATATTGATGTTATCGGGAGCTCTTTTGTTGAGTGCAGCGAGTGTCCAGCAACGTGGCTATTAGGTGATTCCCTGGGGAAGTGAAAATCATGTGGCCCTGTTGCACAATGGCACACCGTATTGCTGTACTGTACGTTAGGCTGTGGCATTGGGCTACTCGTGGGATAAGTATCAGTGGTGGGAATGGCCTTTTCTCAACCATGACTTTTCTTCTGTTTTTATTTTCTTAGAAGTTGTTGTGAACAATATACCCCTAAATTTTTTTTATGGGCACTGTCCCTTTAACAGGTTGCGTAGCCTATTCAAAGTTTCATGCATGCGTGGTTTCTTGCGTTGAAAAGCTGGTGAGCGGCCTGTGCGGGACTTCCAGACTGCTGCGCGGCCAGCTTAACAGGAACGTTGGGTGTAAACCAGGTTTTGTTTCAGATTCCTTTACCTGTCTGGTTCCTGATCCCAGTCACTCAGTGGGGCAGGCTATTGATTCAGCAGCACCACTGTCAGAGGTCTGGGAGCAGACAGTTTGACTGCCCCTCTCTCAACAGAGGAACGTTCTGAACTGAACGATGAACAGGCCTAGTTATCTGAACTTGTGCCCTGGCAAGTTTTGCCTGGTTTTCCCATTTTCAGCTTTTACTTTAGAACTTATTATTTGGTCAGTAGTCTCCATTGTTCAAACAGGAATGCTAAAATCCACCGATGTTGCATCAATTTCTTTTAATATTTAAAAGGAAAAAACTACAATCCTAAACTTCAGTGACCTCTATTGCATAGGATTTTTGTGTTCATTTTGTTGGGGCGTCTGCAAGAGTGGGGAGGGATAAAACTCAACATGAAAATGAAAATTAAGGGGCATAGATTTAAAGTAATTGGTAGAAGGATTAGAGGGGAGTTGAGGAGAACTTTGTTCACCCAGAGGGTGGTGGGGGTCTGGAACTCACAGCCTGAAAGGGTGGTAGAGGCAGAGACCCTCATCACATTTAAAAAAGTGCTTCGATATGCACTTGAAGTGTCATAACCTACACGGCTACGGACCAAAAGCTGTGAAGTGGGTTTAGGATGGATAGCTCCTTTTCGGCCGGCACAGACACGATGGGTCGAATGGCCTCCTTCTGTGTTGTAAATGTTATGATTTTATGATTTCTGAAATCAACCAGCAGAAAACAGCCAGCGCTAAACAAGCAGCACAAAACAACCAGCACTAAAGAAGCAGCACTGAACAACCTGCACTAATCAACCAGTGCTAAATAAACATCACTAAACAATCAGGGCTAAACAACCAGCACTAAACAGCCAGTGCTAAACAACCAGCACTAAACAACCAGCACTAAACAACCTGCACTAAACAATCAGCATTAAACAACCAGCAGAAAACAACCAGCACTAAACAACCAGCACTAAACGACCAGCGCTAAACGACCGGCACTAAACACCCAGCATGAAACAACAGACACTAAACAACCTGCACAAAAGAACCTGCACAAAACAACCGGCACAAAACAACCTGCACTAAACAAGCAGCACTTAAGAAGCAGCAATAAACAACCTGCAATAAACAACCTGTTACATCCGTGTATCTTGATGTTGTGTCCTTCAATAATTAGACAAGAGACTGCAGGGAATGATCAACAGGTGTTTACTGAATGAGGGTTACTCTGGAACTAACTCTACAGATCACTACTCAGGGTTTATATACAGGTGTGGTCACTGCCAGTACTACAGTATACAGGAGCTGTAAAAAGTAGTTCTCCCCTTAAAGGTACATACATTACAATTCCTCCCCTTTTAGATTAACAGTATCATAACACTATTTAACAATTAAATATCAAACTAATTACAATTAACACTTTTGACATGCAACATTAACTGAAAATAGTCTATTTATAAATTCAGTCTTTGGGGCGGCTTCCTGATTCTTTCTGGATAACGCCTTTCCCGAGTGTCTCGCTCTTGGTGCGTAGGCGACCCTAACACCCTGTCGTCAGTTGATTCATCAGCTTCCAATGCTATTGTTTCTGAGGTAGATGTGACCTGTACGTCGGGTTCATCACCAGGTATGTATGGCCGAGGCATGGGGTTGACTCATTCCTGTTTCTAGGATCTGGTCAGCATGACGTCTCACAATGTTCTCCCCAACATCCACTGTGTACATTAGTGGCCCCTGCCGTGTGCATATCGTTCCTGGTTGCCATTTCTCTGTTCGGTAGTCACGGGCCAAGACTGGTTGCCCTACATTGAAGCTCCTTGTCAGCTTCTCATTGATGTGCTGGAATCGCTTATTCTCAACATCTCTTCGTACATTTGGTCTGAGCAAATCCAGACGAGATCTCAACCTTCGGTAAGAGAACATCATGGCCGGGGCCTGGTTGGTGACTGCATGTGTCGCATTTCTGTAGGCTAACAGGAAATTGTCCACCTTAGGCTGCAGTGGAATGTCGTCATCGCACATGGCCTTTACTGCTTTTTTAAAGGTTTGTACGAACCTCTCAGCCAATCCATTTGTGGCTGGATGATACAGGGCGGATGTGTAATGCCTCACCCCATTCCTTTTCATCAATCTTCGAAACTCTACGGACACAAACTGTGGTCCGTTATCAGAGCAAATCTGCTCTGGCAAGCCATTCCTGGCAAAAATGGTCCATAGGACTGCAATAGTTTTCTCCGTGTTGGGGGAGGACATTTTGATCACCTCAGGCCATTTCGAGTGCGCATCCACGGCTATTAAAAACATTGAGTGCATGAATGGACCAGCAAGATCAATATGCACCCATTGCCATGGAGATGAGGGCCACTCCCATGGGTGTAGAGAGGCATCTGGTGGTGCATTTTGGATCTTCTGGCATCCTGAGCAGCTCTTTCTCAGGTCCTCGATTTGCTGATCGATCCCCGGCCACCACACATAAGCCCTAGCAAGGCTTTTCATTTTCACCCCTCCCAGATGACCTTCGTGAAGCTCATTGAGCACTCTCTCCCTTAACTTGGGTGGAATTACCACTCGGGATCCACACATCAAGGTCCCCTGGCATACTGACAGCTGTTCTCTTCTGGATGAGAATGCTGGCAACAGTGAGTCGCCATGTGCTGGCCATCCCTTCACCATCAAATCATATACCTGAGACAGTGTCGGGTCATTTCGGGCCACCTTCTCTATACCAGCGTTAGTTACTGGCAAGCATTCAATTATAGTCGAATGAAATATTTCGACAGGATCCACTGCTGGTGCTTCCTCTGCAGTAGGTAGTGGCAGGCATGATAGCCCATCAGCGTTTCCATGCCCTTATACTCGATTTCATATTGGTGCACCCCTAGAAAAAGGGACCATCTTTGTAGCCGTTGCACAGTCATCACTGGAATGCTCTTCTTTGGATTAAAGATGGAGACAAGTGGTTGGTGGTCAGTCAGCAAGGTGAACTTCTGCCCGTGCAGATAGTGATTGAACTTTTTCACTCCCGACACTAGGCTGAGGGCCTCCCTGTCAATCTGGGCGTAGTTACGCTCGGCTGAGGTTAGTGACCGAGACGCAAAGGCTACTGGCCTCTCCGAGCTGTCCGGGAATTTGTGCGACAGCACCGCTCCAATGCCATAGGGTGATGCATCGCACGCCAACCGAATTGTTAGTGCTGGGTTGAAATGAGCCAACACCTCTTCTGATGTGATCAATGCTTTGCTCTTCTGGAAAGCTCGTTTACATTCGTCACTCCACTTCCATGGTACCCCCGTTTGCAGTAGGGTGTTCAGTGGGTGTAGTACGGTAGACAAATTCGGCAAGAACTTATGGTAGTAGTTCACCAGCCCGAGGAACAACCTCAGTTGTGACACATTTTCCGGTGCTGGAGCCTTGACTACTGCCTCAATCTTTTCAGGGGACTTATGTAACCCCACTTTATCAATAACGTGGCCACAATACGAGATCTGCTCCTGGAAAAACTCGCATTTGTGGCGATTAGCTCGGAGCCCATATTCCTTCAATTTAGTGAGCACCTGCTCCAGGTTGGCGAGGTGATCACTCTCATTTTCGCCCGTGACCAGGATGTCGTCCAAATAACACTGGGTCCCTGGAATCCCTTGCAGGACTTGTTCCATTGCCCTTTGCCAAATAGCCGGAGCTGATGCTACCCTGAACACCAGCCGGTTGTATTGGTAGAGACCTTTATGAGTGTTGATCATGAGGTACTGTTTCGAGGCTTCTTCTACCTCCATTTGCAGATACACCTGGGCCAGATCAATCTTAGTGAAGCGTTTCCCTCCAGATAGCGAGGCAAATATATCTTCAATTCGCGGAAGCGGATATTGTACAGTGTGAAGGACTGGGTTCACTGTCACCTTAAAGTCCCCACAGATGCGAACCTTCTTTAGTTCCCCAGGCGTATTACTCAACGACCTCTTCATTACAGGAACGATGGGTGTAGCCCACTCCCTCCAGTCAACTTTGCACAGTACTCCTGAACGTTCCAAACCTTCCAGCTCTGCTTCGACGGCTGGGCGGATCGCATAAGGTACCGGTCTGGCCTTAAAAAACTTTGGGCTTGCATTTTCCTCTATTTTGATCATCACTGTTATGCCTTTTAGTGTTCCGAGTCCCTGCTGGAACACTTCTTGTGTGTCAGTTAGCATTTTTGACAGTCGTCCAGGTGTGACGTCGTCATCCTTTATGGCATCTACAGTCAGTGCTTGTATGGAATGCCAATCTAGCTGTATCTTCTGGATCCATTCACGTCCTAGTAGTGGTGGTCCTCCATCTGGCAATACATATAGGTCCATTTTTGGTGTTTCCTTGCCGTTACATATAACGTTCACCCTTATTTTTCCTTTGGGGTAGAATTTTTGCCCCGTGTACGTCTTGAAGACAATCTTTGTATCTCTCAAGGGTATATGTGAGAATAGCCGCTTGAAGTCCCTTCGGTTTATGACTGTTAGGGCTGATCTTGTGTCCAATTCCATTTTCACTTGGACTCCTGCTATCATGAGCGTGACCCAGATAGTTTGGTGATCCTCCGTTTTGATCACATTATGTAGTTTCAGACAACCCAGTTCCTTGCTTCTGGAGTCTGTATCACTTTTCTGTTCATCTGAACTACTCTCCGTCACCTTATGTACCTTCTTGTAGTTCTCCTGTGAAGATTTCTTGCTGCTGGTTTTCTTTCCCGACCTGCAGACTCTTGCTATGTGTCCTACTTTTCCACACTGTCTGCACACTTTGGCCTTGAACCAGCAATCATTATTGTCATGTGTTGTTCACTATTCTGTATGACATTTCATTTGTGCCATATTCTTGCAGTCTCCATTGTATCTCTGCCGCGCCCCGTGTTGCTGCTTTGTGTGATACTGCAATGCTGAAAGCCTTGTCCAGTGTAAGATCCTTTTCTGATAGAAGCCATTTCTGGGTTCCTTCACTTTGAAGCCCACACACAAACTTGTCCCTTAAAGTATCTGCTAGTCCTGTTCCAATCTGGCAGTGTTTCGATAGCTTGCACAGCTCCGTTAAATACTCAGCATTACTTTCATCTTTATGCTGGTTCCTTTTGTGAAACTTAAATCTTTCTGCTATCAACAGCGGTGTGGGGTTTAAGTGGTACTGTAGGATTGAAACTATGTTTTCAAAATCCTTTTCTACTGGCTTCTCTGGGGTTACTAGGTTTCGTAGTAAGCCATAAGTTTTTGCACCCATTGAATTCAACAATACCAGCGCTTTCTTGTCATCTGGCACTTCATTCGCCTTGCAGTATACTTCTATGCGTTCGACATATGTCGTCCAATCTTCAACTTCATTGTCGAACGCTGTGATACTGCCACTCTTCGGCATTTTTGGGTGTGGTTAGACTGGCTTAAAATGGCATCTCCCGCGCTTTCCTTTTTTCCCCGCTGTGGCTTCAAATGGCGTCTCCCGCGCTTTCCTTTCTTCCCCGCTGATGCTGCTCGGCCCTTGAACACCGGCTGTGCTCTGCGCGTTTTCTTGTGCGCCTCTCTCCCCCGTTGATGCTGCTCGGCCCTTGTACACTGGCTGCACTCTGCTCTCTCTTGCCTCTCTCCCTCGTTAACGCCGCTCGGTCCTGAACACCGGCTGCGCCCTGTGCGCTCTACCCTCTCTCTCGCCCCCGTCGATGCTGCTCAGCCTTTTTCTGTGCCGTCGGTCGGCTCTAACCACCGCTGTCCGGGAAGGGTCTGCGCAGTGCCTGTTGCCAGCCCGTTTCATTGGACCACCGTGACTGGAAAGCCAAGCCTGGCTCTTGACAGCCTCCCCTGCAATGCACAAATCTCCGCTGGATGACTGGGGGGTTTCCCGTGGTCGACGACCTTGCTTCTGGACTCGGCCTTCTTCCACTGTTCTCCAGGAGCGAATCCCTGGGAGGTGATGCAGAGTTGCAGGTAGGTTTGAATCTGCTCATCGCCAATGTTAGATCCGTGTATCTTGATGTTGTGTCCTTCAATAATTAGACAAGAGACTGCAGGGAACGATCAACAGGTGTTTACTGAATGAGAGTTACTCTAGAACGAACTGTACAGATCACTACTCAGGGTTTATATACAGGTGTGGTCACTGCCGGTACTGCAGTATACAGGAGCTGTAAAAAGTAGTTCTCCCCTTAAATACATACATTACACAACCTGTGTGAAACAACTATCACTTAACAACCAGGGTTAAACAACCAGCGCTAAACAAGCAGTGCTAAACAAGCAGCACAAATCAACCAGCACAAAACAGCCAGCACTAAACAACGAGCACAAAACAACAAGCACTAAAAAAGCAGCACTAAACAACCTGCACCAATCAACCAGTGCTAAATAACCATCACTAAACAACCAGGGTTAAACAACCAGCGTTAAACAAGCAGTGCTAAACAACCAGGGCTAAACAATCAGCACTAAACAACCAGCACTAAACAAGCTGCACTAAACAATCGGCGTAAAACAACCAGCACAAAACAACCGGCACTAAAAAATCAGCACAAAACAATCGGCACTAAACAACCTGCACTAAACAACCTGCACTAAACAACCAGCACAGAACAACCAGCACTAAACAAGCAGCAATTAAACAACCTGCAATAAACAACCAGTGTGAAACAACTATCACTTAACAACCAGAGTTAATCAACCAGTGCTAAACAAGCAGCGCTAAACAACCAGCGCTAAACAATCAGGACAAAACAACCGGCACTAAACAACCTGCTCTAAACAACCTGCACTAAACAACCAGCACAATACAACCAGCACTAAACAAGCAGCAATAAACAACCTGCACTAATCAACCAGTGCTAAATAATCATCACTAAACAACCAGGGCAAAACAACCAGCGCTAAACAATCAGTGCTAAACAACCAGGGCTAAACAACCAGGGCTAAACATTCGGCACTAAACAGCCAGCGCTGAACAATCAGGACCAAACAACCAGCACCAAACAACCTGCACTTAACAATCGGCGTTAAACAACCAGCACGAAACAACCAGCACTAAACAACCAGCATTAAACGACCAGTGGTAAACGACCAGCACTAAACAACAAGCACAAAACAAACTGCACTAAACAAGCAACACTAAACAACCTGCGCTAAACAATCAGGGCTTAACATCCAGCGCTAAACAGCCTGCGCTAAACACGAAGCACAAATCAAGCAGCACAAAACAACCAGTGCTAAACAACCAGCACTAAACAACCATGGCTAAACAACCGGCACTAAAGAACCTGCACAAAACAACCGGCAATAAACAACTATCACTAAACAACCTGCATTAAACAACCAGCGCTAAACAAGCAGTGCTAAACAAGCAGCACTAAACATGCAGCACTAAACAACCTGCACTAAACAACAGGCACTAAACAACTGGCACCAAACAACCGGCATTAAAAAAAAACGGCACTAAACAACCTGCAATAAACAACCTGCACTAAACAAAATGCACTAAACATCCAGCACTAAACAACCTGCACTAAACAACCTGCACTAAACAAGCGGCACTAAACATCCAGCACTAAACAACCTGCACTAAACAACCTGCACTAAACAAGCGGCACTAAACAACCGGCACCAAACAACCAGCACCAAACAACCAGCACTAAGGAAACTGCGCTCAACAACCTTCACTAAACAACTTGCACTAAACAAGCTGCACTAAACAAACTGCACTAAGCAACCTGCACAAAGCAACCAGTGCTAAACAAGCAGGGCTAAACAACCAATGCAAAATAATCAGCACTAAACAACAAGTGCTAAACAACCAGCAATAAACAACCAGCACTAAACAACCTGCACTAAACAACCAGCACAAAAGAACCAGCACAAAAGAACCAGCACTAGACAAGCAGCACTAAACAACAGGCGCTAAACAAGAAGCAAAAATCAACCAGCACAAAACAACCAGCGTTAAACAATCAGCACTAAACAAGCAGCACTTAGCAACCTGCACTAATCAACCAGTGCTAAACAACCATCACTAAGCAACCAGGGCTGAACAAATAGCGCTAAACAAAAAGCACTAAAGAAGAAGCAAAAATCAACCAGCACAAAACAACCAGCATTAAACAACCAGCACAAAACAACCAGCACTAAACAAGCAGCACTTAGCAACCTGCACTAATCAACCAGTGCTTAATAACCATCACTAAACAACCAGGGTAAAATACCCAGTGATAAACAACCAGCGCTAAACAACCAGGCCAAACATCCAGGGCTAAACATCCAGCAGTAAACAACCAGGGCTAAACAACAAGCACAAAACAACCAGTGCTAAACAACCAGGGCCAAACAACCAGGGCTAAACATCCATCACTAAACAACCAGCACTAAACAACCTGCACTAAAGAATTGGCATTAAACAACCAGCACAAAACAACCAATACTAAACGACCAGCGCTAATTGACCAGCACAAAACGACAAGCACAAAAGAAACTGTACTAAAAAAATGGTGCTAAACAACCGGCAATAAACAACCTGCGCTAAAAAACCTGCACTAAACAATCAGAGCTACACAAGCAGCAATTAATAAGCAGCACTAAATAACCAACGCTAAACAACAAGTGCTAAACAAGCAGCACTAAACAGCAGACACTAAACTACAATCACAAAACAACCAGCACTAAACAACCAGCACTAAACAACCAGTGCTAAACAACCAGCGCTAAACAATCAGCACGAAGCTACCAGCGCTAAACAACCAGCGCTAAACAACCTGCACTAAACACGCGGCACTAAACAACCTGCACTAAACAACCGGCACAAAACAACCAGCACTAAACATCCAGCACAGAACTACCAGCACAAAATATCCAGCGCTAAACAACCAGCACTAAACAATCAGCATTAAACAACCAGCACAAAACAACCAGCGCTAAAAAACCAGCGTTAAGCAACCAGCACAAAACGACCAGCACAAAACAACCTGCACTAAACAACCAACGCTATACAACCGGCAATAAACAACTATCATTAAACAATATGCATTAAACAACCAGCGCTAAACAAGCAGCACTAAACAAGCAGCACTAAGCAACATGCACTAAACAACCGGCACTAAACAACCGGCACTAAATAACCGGCACTAAACAACTGGCACCAAACAAGCGGCACTAAACAAACTGCACTCAACAACCAACACTAAACAACCAGCACTAAACAACCAGCACTAAACCCCCAGCACTAAACAACCTGCACTCAACAGCTAGCATATAACAACCAGCACTAAACAACCAGCACAAAACAACCGGCACAAAACAACCTGCACTAAACAAGTGGCACTTAACAACCGGCACTAAATAACCTGTACTTAACAACCAGCTCTAAAAAACCAGCACTTTACAACCAGCACTAAACAACCAGCACTAAACAACCAGCACTAAACAACCAACACTGAACAACTGGCACTGAACAACATGCACTAATCAACATGCACTAAACAACCAGCACTAAACAACCGGCACTAAATAACTGGTGCTAAACAACCAGCACTAAACACGCTGCACTAAACAGCTAACGCTATACAGCCAGCACTAAACAACCAGCACTAAACAACCTGCACAAAACTACCGGCACTAAACAACCAACGCAAAACAACCTGCACTAAACAACCTGCACTAAACAACCAACGCTAAACAACCTGCACTAAATAACGAGCACTAAACAACCAACGCTAAACATCCTGCACTTAACAAACTGCACTAAACAAACTGCTCTAAACAACCGGCACTAAACAACAAGCACTAAACAACCAGCACTAAACAACAAGCACTAAACAACCTGCACAAAACAACCAGCACTAAACACCCTGCACTAAACAACCAGCACTAAACAACCAGCACTAAACAACCAGCGTTAAACAACAATCACTAAACACGCTGCACTAAACAGCTAACGCTATACAACCAGCACTAAGCAACCAGCAACAAAGGACCTGCACTAAATAACGAGCACTAAACAACCAATGCTAAACATCATGCACTAAACAACCTGTATTAAACAACCTGCTCTAAACAACCAGCAGTAAACAACCAGCACTAAACAACAAGCACTAAACAACCAGCGTGAAACAAGCAGCGCTAAACAAGCAACGCTAAACAACCAGCGCTAAACAAGCAGCGCTAAACAAGCAGCACTAAACAACCGGCACTAAATATTCCACACTGAACAATCTGCACTAAACAACCTGCACTAAACAACCAGCTCTAAACAGCCTGCACTAAAGAACTGGCGCTAAACAACTAGCACTAAACAACCAGCACTAATCAACCGGCACCAAACACCCTGCACTAAACAACCTGCACTAAACAACCTGCTCTAAACAACCTGCTCTAAACACACAGCGCTAAAGAACCAGCACTGAACAACCAGCACTAAACAACCAGTGCTAAACAACCAGCGCTAAACAACCAGCATTAAACAACCAGCACTGAACAAATGGCACTATAGAACCAGCAATAAACAACCAGCACAAAACAACTGGCGCTAAACACCAAGCATTACGTCCGTGAATGATTGAGACACGGACAGCAGGAGTGGAACAAAATAAGTCTTTACTGGTGGAAGTCAATAGTGAAACTAAAAACACAGTGGCTCACTAGCGCCTTTTATACAGGGGTGGTCACTGCCGGTATTGCAGTCTGAGACCAGTTACTCTCTTAAAGGTGCATACACAACAATTCCTCCCCTTTTAGATAAACAGTACATAACATTCATTTAACAACTAAATGATAACTAATTACAATCACAATTACGGTCGCTAAATACATTGGTTAAGTTTAAGCAATTATAAGTTCAGTCTTTGAGGAGGCTTCCTGATTCTGTCTGGATAACGCCTCTTTGGGGTATCAGGTTCTTCTGGCAATGTTGAGTCAAGATCAATGTCGTTGTTTGGTTCATCTGCTTCCAATATCACCGATTCTGCGGTAGCTGCAATTGGTACGTCGATTTCATTGCCAGGTGTATCAGATCGTGGTGTGGAGTTGACGTTTTCCAGTGACTCGAGAATCTGGTCAGCATGGCATCTTACAATGCTCTCTCCAACGTCCATGGTATACATGAGAGGTCCTTGCTGTGTACAAATCGTTCCTGGCTGCCATTTCTCAGTGCGGTAGTCCCGGGCCAAAACTGGTTGACCTATCTTAAAACTCCTGGTCGGCCTTTCATTCATATTCTGAAACTGCCTGTTCTCCACATCTCTTCGGACATTTGGCTTAACCAAATCCAAGCGGCATCGTAGTCTTCGATTGAAGAACATCATGGCTGGGGTTTGGTTGGTAACCGCATGTGTCGCATTCCGGTAGGCAAACAAGAAGTTGTCCACCTTGTGTTGTAGGGGTATATCTTCATTACACATTGCCTTGATAGCCTTCTTGAATGTTTGGACAAACCTCTCGGCCAATCCATTAGTGGCTGGATGATATGGGGCAGATGTGTAGTGCTTAACACCATTGTTCTTTAAGAACATCCGGAACTCTTCAGACAGAAACTGTGGTCCATTGTCAGAGCAAATCTGTTCAGGCAGCCCATTCCTGGTGAATATGGTTCGTAAAACTGTGATAGTTTTTTCCGTGTTGGTTGAGGACATTTTTATTACCTCTGGCCACTTTGAATGTGCATCCACCGCAATTAAAAACATCGAGTCCATGAAGGGACCAGCAAAATCAATGTGCACCCTTTGCCATGGAGATGAGGGCCACTCACATGGATGCAGAGGAGCTTGTGGTGGGGCGTTTTGGACCTCCTGGCATCCTGCACAGCTCTTGGTCATCTCTTTGATTTCTCTATCGATTCCCGGCCACCACACAAACGCTCTGGCTAAGTTCTTCATTTTTACCCCACCCAGATGACCCTCATGAAGCTCATTGAGCACTCTAGCCATCAACTTAGGTGGAATTACTACTCTGGATCCACACATCAAGGTTCCTCTGCACACTGACAGCTGTTCTCTTCTTGGTGAGAATGCTGGCAGCAGTGGTTCGCCATGTGCTGGCCATCCCTTCACCGTTAAGTCATAGACCCGTGATAGTGTTGGGTCATTCCGTGTTTCCTTTTCTATGTTTGCATTCGTCACAGGGAGACATTCAACTATGGTCGAGTGGAATAACTCCATTGGATCCACTGCAAGGTCTTCTTCTTCCACCGTTGGCAACGGTAGACGTGACAATCCATCAGCATTTCCATGCTGTTTAGTTCCTTTGTACTCGATGTCATATTGGTGTGCCCCTAGGAAAAGGGACCATCTCTGCAGCCGTTGTGCTGTGATTATCGGTACGCCCTTCTGAGGGTTGAAAATGGAGACAAGAGGTTGATGATCGGTTAGTAGAGTAAATTTTTGACCGTGCAGGTAGTGATTGAACTTCTTCAACCCCACACTAGGCTGAGGGCCGCTCTGTCAATCTGGGCGTAGTTACGCTCGGCAGAAGTTAACGAGCGTGACGCAAAAGCTATCGGCCTCTCTAAACCATCAAGGAATTTATGTGACAGGACCGCCCCAATGCCGTAGGGAGATGCATCACACGCCAGTCTGATTGGCAGTGCTGGGTTGTAGTGAGCCAATACTTCCCTTGAAGTGATTAAGTTCTTACTCTTCTGAAAAGCACGCTTAGAATCATCGCTCCATTTCCATGCTACCCCCGTTCGTAGCAGGGCATTCAGTGGGTGCAGAATTGTCGACAAATTCAGCAAAAACTTATGATAGTAATTCACCAATCCGAGGAATGACCTCAGTTGCAACACATTTTCAGGCGCTGGGGCCTTAACAACTGCTTCAATTTTGTCAGGGGACTTATGTAACCCCTCTTCATCAATCACGTGGCCACAATACGATATCTGTTTCTTAAAAAATTCGCACTTGGGGCGGTTGGCTCGCAGCCCATGTTCCCGTAATCTAGTGAGCACCTGTTCTAGGTTGTTAAGGTGTTCACTGTCATCTTCACCTGTCACAAGGATGTCGTCCAAGTAACACTGACTCCCCAGAATCCCTTGCAGGACTTGTTCCATCGCTCTTTGCCATATCGCCGGAGCCGATGCTACTCCGAATACCAATCGATGATACTGGTAAAGACCTTTGTGAGTGTTTATCGTGAGATACTTCCTAGAGGACTCTTCAACCTCCATCTGCAAATATGCTTGTGCTAGGTCAATTTTTGTAAAACGCTTCCCTCCAGACAGTGAGGCGAAGATGTCTTCTATCCTCGGAGGAGGATATTGTACTGTGTGAAGGACTGGGTTCACCGTCACCTTGAAATCCCCACAGATGCAAATCTTCCTTGGCTCCCCGGACTTATTGCTTAACGTTTTCTTCATGACAGGAATGATGGGTGTCGCCCACTCGCTCCAGTCGACCTTAGATAACACGCCTGCCTTCTCCAGATTCTCCAGCTCTGCCTCGACGGCTGGGCGAATTGCATATGGTACCGGTCTCGCTTTGAAAAACTTGGGAACTGCATTCTCTTCTATTTTTATCGATGCAGTTACGCCTTTAAGCGTGCCCAGTTCTTGTTGAAATACCTCTTTGGCGTTAGCTAAGATTGTTGACAATCGTCCAGGAGTGACGTCTTCATCTTTTTACCGTCCACCGTCATTGCATGAATGCAGTGCCAATCTAAGTTTATCTTCCTGATCCATTCCCGTCCCAATAATGGTGGTCCACCATTTGGCAGCATGTAGAGATACAATTTCCATATTTTCTTGCTGTTGTATTCGACAGGCACCCTTATTTTTCCTCTGGGGTATACTTTTTGCCCCGTATACGTCGTCAAGATGATGGATGTCTCTCTCAGGGGTATGTGTGAAAATAGCCGCTCGTAGTCTCGTCGATTCATGATGGTTAGCGCTGATCCTGTATCCAATTCCATTTTAACTTGGGACCCTGCTATCGTGAGGGTGACCCAAATGGTTCGGTGATCCTCTTTTGCGATTACATTGTGAAGTTTGAGACAGCTTAGTCTCCTGTTCCCGGATTCACTATCGCTCATCTGGTCTTCGGAACTACTATCCGTCATCTTTTGTACTTTCTTGTATGGTTCCTTAGTAGCCTTTTTGTTGTCGCTGGTCTTCTTCCCAGACCTGCAAACTCGTGCAATGTGTCCCATCTTCCCGCATTGCCTGCATATTTTGTCTTTGGACCAGCAGTCCTTCTGGTCATGGTTAGTTCTGCTGCAGCGATAACATTTTGCAAATCCCCGTGTCATTTCATGGGTGCCGTATTCCTGTGGTTTTTGTTGAATTTCTGCAGCTCCCCAGGCTGCTGCTTCATACGATACTGCCACGCTGAAAGCCTTATCTAGCGTCAGCTCTCTCTCTGAGAGTAACTTCTTCTGTGTTCCTTCACTCAGGAGTCCACAGACAAATTTGTCCCGTAGGGCATCTGCCAGTCCTGCTATGAACTGGCAGTGCTTTGATAGCTTGCATAGTTCCGTAAGATACTCAGCATTGCTCTCATCTTTGTGCTGAGTTCTCCTGTGGAATTTAAACCTTTCTGCTATCAACAGCGGTGCAGGGTTTAGGTGTTCCTGTAGGACAGCAACAATTTCGTTAAAACTCTTCGCCTTCGGTTTGGCTGGAGTAATCAGGTCCCGCAATAGGCCATACGTTCTAGCGCCCATTAAGTTTAGCAATATTGATGCCTTTTTCTCCTCCGCTATTTCGTTTGCCTAGAAATATACCTCGACTCTTTCCACATACGTGGTCCAGTCCTCTATTGTATTATCAAAAGCAGTGATACAGCCAGTCTTCGGCATCTTGCAAATCTAAAATGGCGCCTCCCGCACTTTGCCTTCTTCCCCGATTTAACAAAATGGCACCTCCCGTGCTTTGCCTTCTTCCCCGCTGTTGTTAGCGCTGCTTTCCACGGTTTCTTGCGCGTTTAATATTTTTTTCTTTATTATTTTCCCGTCGTGGAGCGGACCCTCTGGGACACTTCCCTCCCTCTTCTTAGGTCCGAATGCTGCGCGGCTTCGAAGCACCGGCCGCGCCCTGTGTGCTCCACCCTCTCTCTCTCTCTTGCTTCCCGACTCGCTGCCCGGCCCCGTTGAAAAGCCACCCAATCGAGCTCTAGCCCACCGCAGCCCAGGAAGGATCAGTGCACTACCTGCCACCAGCCCGATTAGCTGGGAAACCACAGACCGGGGAACCAAGCCTGGCTCTTGACAGTATTTCCTGCAAGTTTTCAATCCGACGATTTGGAGGGCGGTTGCCCACTGTCGACGCCCATTTCTCGAGTTTATTTGGATTTTATTATTTATTTATTTTTCTTTCTTCTGGCTTCGACCTTCAATAACGTCGTCTGAGGTGCTGCCGAGTTGCAGGTAAGTTTGTTTCTTCCTCGTCACCAGTATTACATCCGTGAATGATTGAGACACGGACAGCAGGAGTGGAACAAATTAAGTCTTTACTGGTGGAAGTCAATAGTGAAACTAAAAACACAGAGGCTCACTAGCGCCTTTTATACAGGGGTGGTCACTGCCGGTTGTTAAGTCTGTGAGTTGTTCAAGTAATTAATACTCAGACTTAATCAGTAACAATAAAACAGGTCTTTACTGGTTGGAGGTAGGGACTACACTGAATACAAGATTACTGCACAGTGCTTATATACCGGTGTGTTCACCCCCGGTATTACGTCTACAGCAGCCTGAGAAAGTAGTACATCTCTTAAGGTGGAACAGGCTTAAGCTCTCTTAAGGTGGAACAGGTTACATACACAACACTCCTCCCTTCTTAGCTTTATAGTCACCCCCCCATTTAACATAACGTAATAACATATATACATATATAACTTCATGTTTAACGTAACATATCACAGATTCAGTCTCTGCGGAAAACAGTTCACAGATTCAATCTCTGTGGTGTAGTCGGTTCACGTTACTCATTCAATAGTCCTTTCATGGATTTAACAGCTTGAACTTCCGAACTGATTTGGCTCCGTTCGGAGGGACCACGTGTGTGATCTGGTAGAGGTGGTAATGGTTCAGATGGGTCATCTTCTGTTTTTCCTTTTCCTTTTCTGCTTCTTGGAGACTCTCTGGGCTCCATTGTCAGCTGCCACAGCTGCCAGCTGCATGCGCAGTTCCTCCTTCTCTTCCTCCTTTTTTCGTAGTAGAGCCACCTTCTCCCGATGTTCCGTAGACTTTCGGTGCTCCTCCATGATTTCTGTATGGTGGGAGTCGAAGTTACAAGTTGGGCAGGACAGGACATAGTAATATTCGGAGTCGTCCGACAGGTCAGCGAGAGGGTCGTCTATTTCCTCCATACCCAGCTGGACGTTAGCCAGCTCTTGTTCCAAATCCAGACATCTTTCCTGAAGAGACTTCTTCATGTGTACCTCTGCATCCAGCTTTTTCTGGGCTTTCAGCAAGTCGTTTACTAGTGACCTCATTTGTGATTTTAATACTTCAACTTCCTTTGGAGATTGATTGATCGGACTATGCAATCCTTCTACCGGAGCAGCTGTTTCAGCGGTCTGTTGTTCCACATTGACATGAGTCAGCGTACTTTTGGCATCCAATGGCTGCTCTGTTGCAGTCGTTTCAGTCTGTGTCGTCACATCAGCCATCTCAATGACTTTTGAGAGCTCCGAACCCTTTTCCTTTGAAGATCGCAGCTCGTGTTCAAGTTTTTCCCATTTCAGAGTCTTGTCCCTCAGCATATGAAGGAGTTGGCTGACCATTAACTCTTCTGACACCAGATTATGGCATGCACCTTCAGAACCTGAATCAGCTTTGATTCGTTCAGCCTCCTCGTGCAGATGGTTGGTGTGCTCCTGCTCCATTTTCTCCATCAGTTGCTTCTGTTGCCTTTCCAGATTCTCCTACTCTGTAACAAAGAACTTTTTTATTTCATTCATCTCTTGCTCAAAACGGCGAATCATTTGTTCTAATTGCTGTTGTAGTTTGAAATGGAGTTGAGTTCGAGCCCAGTGTCCCTCAAGAATGTGCATATCAGTAGACTTGACAGACTCAGAATTCTCTGTTAAACTATGTTGTTGTTGCTCAGTGGAATTCTGTGCTGAAACTTTGTCTTTTGCACATGGGTTGGTCTTACCATCATCAGTTCTAGAGTCTGGGCTGATTATCTGCACCGAGTTCTCACTCTTTATGGCTTTTAGTGAATGCCAGTCCATATTTATGTTTCTAAACCACTCCCGGCCTAGTAGTGGTGGACCTCCCTCCGGTAGCACATATAAGTCCATTATTTGACTTCCTTCGCCCTTGTTGGCCACTGCAACCTTTATTGTCCCGATGGGGTACACTCTCTGCCCCGTGTAGGTTGTCAATATAATCTCCGTATCCTGTAGGGGAATATGTTGGAATAACCTTCTGTAATCTTTCTTATTCATGACCGACAATGCCGATCCAGTGTCCAATTCCATTTTTACTTGGACTCCTTCTATCTGAAGAGTAACCCAAATTGTCTGGAGGTCTGCACCCTTACCAACGTTGAGTACCCTTAAGCTAGCCAGTTCAATACTGCTTAAGCCAGCCAGTTCATTACTGCTAGCATCTGAATCGGACTCCTGTTCGGCCACCTTGTGTACTTTTGCGTATTTTCCTTGCGGTGACATTTTGTTGCTGGTCTTCTTCCCTGACCTGCATACTCTAGCTATATGTCCAAGCCTACCACAAGTTCTACATTCTTGGTTTTTAAACCAACACTGGTTCTGATCATGCGTTGTCTTTCCACAACGATAACATTTGCCAGAACTCACACCCAATTTGTGTGCACTGAGCTCCGGTGACCGTAGCTGCATTACTGCCGTGCCTCTCGCTGCGGCTTCGTGTGCTGCTGCCATAGTGACCGCCTTCTCAAGCGTCAGCTCATTCTCCTCGAGCAGTCGCTTTTGTGTATCCTGTTTAAATAAACCACACACAAATTTGTCTCGTAGTGCATCTGTCAGTCCCGTTCCAAACTGGCAATATTTCGCTAATTTACGCAATTCCAGCAAATATTCAGCATTGCTTTCATGCTGTAGCTGCCTTCTGTCATAAAATTTAAATCGTTCCGCTAGCATCAGCGGCGTGGGGTTTAGATGATCTTTCAGGACAGTAACAATCTCATCGAACGTCTTATCCGCCGGTTCATCTGGTGATAACAGGTGTTTCAATTGCCCGTATGTCTTCGCACCCATTAAATTTAATAATGTTAGTGCTTTTTCAGCCTCACGAATTTTATTGGCCTTACAATAATTTTTAACTCGTTCAACATATATGGCCCAATCTTCGATGTCACTATCAAAGTTGCTAATATTCCCGTGTTTAGGCATTGTAGTACTTTATCAGATTTGCAATTTCTCAGATTTTTTTTTTTACTGCTATCCAAGATGGCAGCTTCCCGCTCTTGCCGTTGTCCTCCGCCCACAAAATGGCGGTTTTCCCACGCTTGGCGGTCTTCACCCGTCCCCCGACGCCGTCTCCCTTCAGCCCCGAGTGCGGCCCTTATCTCCGCCGCGATCGATGGCCCGCGCTTTTCACCGCGGCTCTCGCGCCTTCAGTGTCTGCCGACGCTGCGCCTTTCAGCCCGAGTGCGGCCCTTATCAGGGATTGCGATCGATGGCCCTTCTACCTCCGACTTCCCCCAGCCCTGTCTTTGCAGCCAACGCTGCTTGGCTTACCCACCACCTAGGTTGAAAAAGAAGCTGCAGGATGTCTTCTGTCCTCCAGTTTTCAGTCGCTGATGGAGGCTTCAGGGTCCTAATGCCTGTCGCTTCCAGTGGGGTGGTGAGATTTGAAACCTCTCTTCAACGTCCTGTCTGTGGACGAAGCCGCCGTGGAATAACTGCCGCAGGGTAAGAACCTGACTCGTTGCCAGTGTTAAGTCTGTGAGTTGTTCAAGTAATTAATACTCAGACTTAATCAGTAACAATAAAACAGGTCTTTACTGGTTGGAGCTAGGGACTACACTGAATACAAGATTACTGCACAGTGCTTATATACCGGTGTGTTCACCCCCGGTATTACGTCTACAGCAGCCTGAGAAAGTAGTACATCTCTTAAGGTGGAACAGGCTTAAGCTCTCTTAAGGTGGAACAGGTTACATACACAACACCGGTATTGCAGTCTGAGACCAGTTATTCTCTTAAAGGTGCATACACAACACCAAGCACTAAACAGCCAACACTAAACAACCGGTGCTAAACAACCAGCAGTAAACAACCTGCACTAAACAACCAGCAGTAAACAACCTGCATTAATCAACCAGCGCTAAACAACATGCACTGAACAACCAGCGCTAGACAACCAGCACTAAACAACCAGCACTAAACAGCCAACACTAAACAACCGGCGCTAAACAACCAGCACTAGACAACCTGCACTAAACAACCTGCAATAAATAAATAGCACAAAAAAACCAGCACTAAACAAACTGCACCAAACAACCTGCACTAAACAACTGGCACTAAACAACCAGCACTAAACAACCTGCACTAAACAAATAGCACAAAAAAACCAGCACTAGACAACCTGCATTAAACAACCTGCACTAAACAAATAGCACAAAAAAACCAGCACTAGACAAACTGCACTAAACAACCAACACTAAACAACCGGCACTAAACAACCAGCACTAAACAACCAGCACTAGACAACCTGCACTAAACAACCAACACTAAACAACCAGCACTAAACAACCTGCACTAAACAAATAGCGCAAAAAAACCAGCACTAAATAACCTGCACTTAACAACCAGCACAAAACAACCAGCACTTTCCAGCCTGCACTAAACAACCAAAATCAAACAACAGGCACAATACAACCAGCACTAAACACCCTGCACTAAACAACCAGCACTAAACATCCGGCACTAAACAATCGGTGCTAAACAACCAGCACTAAACAACCTGCATTAAACAACCAATGCTAAACAACCGGCACTAAACAACCTACACTAAAAAACCGACAGAGATCAACCAGCACTGAACAGCCAATACTAAACAACTAGCACAAAACAACCAGCACTAAACAACCAGCACTAACCAAACAATGCTAAACAACTAGCACTACAGAACCAGCACTAAACAACATGCATTAAACAACCAGGGCTAACCAACCGGCACAAAACAACCTGCACAAAACATCCAGCGCTAAACAACCAACACTAAACAATCAGTATTAAACAACCAGCACAAAACAACCAGCACAAAACAAGCTGCACTAAAAAACTGGCGCTAAACAACCGGCAATAAACAACTATCACAAAACAACCTGCATTAAACAACCAGCGCTAAACAAGCAGTGCTAAACAAGCAGCACTTAACATGCAGCACTAAATAACCTGCACTAAACAACAGGCACTAAACAACTGGCACCAAAAAACCAGCACCAAACTACCGGCACTAAACAACATGCAATAAACAACCTGCACTAAACAAACTGCACTAAACAACCAGCACTAAACAACCGGCACTAAACAACCTGCACTGAACAACCTGCACTAAACAACCTACACTAAACAAGCGGCACTAAACAACCGGCACCAAACAACCAGCACCAAACAACCAGCACTAAAGAAACTGCACTCAACAAGCTGCACTAAACAACCTGCACTAAACAAGCTGCACTAAACAAGCTGCACTAAACAAACCTGCACTAAACAACCAGCGCTAAACAACCAGCACTAAAGAAACTGCGCTCAACAACCTGCACTAAACAACCTGCACTAAACAAGCTGCACTAAACAAACTGCACTAAACAACCTGCACTAAACAACCAGCGCTAAACAAGCAGGGCTAAACAAACAGTGCAAAATATCCAGCGCTAAACAACAAGCGCTAAACAACCAGCAATAAACAACCAGCACTAAACAACCGCACTAAACAACCAGCACAAAACAACCAGCACTAAACAAGCAGCACTAAACAACATGCGCTAAACAAGAAGCAAAAATCAACCAGCACAAAACAACCAGCGTTAAACAACCAGCACAAAAGAACCAGCACTAAACAAGCAGCACTTAGCAATCTGCACTAATAAACCTGTGCTAAACAACCATCACTAAACAACCAGGGCTAAACAAATAGCGCTAAACAACCAGCACTAAAGAAGAAGCAATAATCAGCCAGCACAAAACAACCAGCATTAAACAACCAGCACTAAACAAGCAGCACTAAACAAGCAGCACTTAGCAACCTGCACTAATCAATGAGTGCTTAATAACCATCACTAAACAACCAGGGTAAAACACCCAGCGATAAACAACCAGTGGTAAACAAAAAGGCCCAAACATCCAGGGCTAAACATCCAGCACTCAACAACCAGAGCTAAACAACAAGCACAAAACAACCAGTGCTAAACAACCAGGGCCAAACAACCAGGGCTAAACAACCAGGGCCAAACAACCAGGGCCAAACAACCAGGGCCAAACAACCAGTGCTAAACAACCAGGGCCAAACAACCAGGGCTAAACAACCAGGGCCAAACAACCAGTGCTAAACAACCAGGGCCAAACAACCAGGGCTAAACATCCATCACCCAGGGGTTACGGGGATAGGGTGGGATATGTGTTGGTGTAGGGGTTACGGGAATCGGGTGGGATATGTGTCGGTGCAGGCTCGATGGGCTGAATGGCCTCTATCTGCACTGTGGAGCTTCTGTGATTCTGTGATTCTGTGACTAAACAACCAGCACTAAACAACCTGCACTAAACAATTGGCATTAAATATCCAGCACAAAACAACCAATACTAAATGAACAGCGCTAAACGACCACCACAAAACGACCAGCACAAAAGAAACTGCACTAAAAAAAACGGTGCTAAACAACCGGCAATAAACAACCAGCAGAAAACAACCTGCACTAAACAACCAGCACTAAACAACCTGCGCTAAAAAACCTGCACTAAAGAACCAGAGCTACACAAGCAGCAATTAATAAGCAGCACTAAATAACCAAAGCTAAACAACCAGTGCTAAACAAGCAGCACTAAACAGCAGACACTAAACAACAATCTCAAAACAACCGGCACTAAACAACCAGCACTAAACAACCAGCGCTAAACAACCAGCGCTAAACAATCAGCACGAAACAACCAGCGCTAAACAACTAGCGCTACACAACCTGCACTAAAGATGCGGCACTAAACAACCTGCACTAAACAACCGGCACTAAACAACAGGCACTAAACAACCTGCACTAAACAACCGGCACTAAGCAACCAGCACTAAACAACCAGCACAAAACTACCAACACAAAATATCCAGCGCTAAACAACCAGCACTAAACAGTCAGCGTTAAACAACCAGCAGAAAACAATCAGCGCTAAAAAACCAGCATTAAGCAACCAGCACAAAACGACCAGCACAAAACAACCTGCACTAAACAACCGACGCTATACAACCGGCAATAAACAACTATCATTAAACAACGTGCATTAAACAACCGGCACTAAACAACCGGCACTAAACAACCGGCACCAAACAACCGGCACTAAACAACCTGCACTAAAAAACCTGCGCTAAACAACCTGCGCTAAACAACCTGCGCTAAACAAGCTGTGCTAAGCAACATGTGCTAAACAACCTGCGCTAAACAACCTGCACTAAACATCCTGCACTAAACAACCTGCACTACACAAGCGGCACTAAACAACAAGCACCAAACAATCAGCAGCAAACAACAAGCACTAAACAACCTGCTCTAAACAACCTGCACTAAGCAATCTGCACTAAACAATCGGCACTAAACAACCGGCACCAAACAATGTGCATTAAACAACCTACATTAAACAACCTGCACTAAACAACCTGCATTAAACAACCAGCACTGAACAACCGGCACTAAGCAACCTGCACTAAACAACCTGCACTAAACAACCTGCACTAAACAACGGGCACTAAGCAACCTGCACAAAACAACCAGCGCTAAATAACCAGCGCTAAACAAGCAGGGCTATACAACCACGCAAAACATCCAGCACTAAACAACAAGCGCTAAACAGCCAGCACTAAACAACCAGCACTAAACAACCTGCATTAAACAACCAGCACAATACAACCAGCACTAAACAAGCAGTACTAAACAAGATGCACTAAACAACCAGTGCTAAACAACCATAACTAAACAACCAGGGCTAAATAACCAGCGCTAAGCAACCAGCACTAAAAAAGAAGCAAAAATCAACCAGCACAAAACAATGAGCATTAAACAACCAGCGCTAAACAACCAGCACTAAGCAAGCAGCACTTAGCAACCTGCACTAATCAACCAGTGCTTAATAACCATCACTAAACAACCAGGGCTAAACACCCAGCGATAAACAACCAGCGTTAAACAATCAGGGCCAAACAACTAGGGCTAAATGTCCAGCACTAAACAACCAGGGCTAAACAACCAGCACAAAACAAACAGCACTAAACAACCAGCATTAAACAACCAGCGATAAACAACCAGCGCTAAACAACCAGAACAAAACAACCTGTACTAAAGAACCTGCATTAACAAGCGGCACTAAACAACCTGCAGTAAACAATCGGCCTTAAACAACCAGCACAAAACAACCACCACTTAACAACCTGCACTAAACAACAAGTACTAAACAACCAATGCTAAACAACCAGCGATAAACAACCAGCACTAAACAAGCAGCATGAAACAACCTGCACTAAAGAACCTGTACTAAACAAGTGACACTAAACCGGCACTAAACAACCTGCACTAAACAATCGGCATGAAACAACCAGCACTAAACAACCTGCGCTAAACAACCTGCAAGAAACAACCAGCACTAAACAACCTGCACTAAACAACTGACGCTATACAAATGGCAATAAACAACTATCACTAAACAACCTGCATTAAACAACCAGCGCTAAACAAGCAGCGCTAAACAAACGGCACTAAACAACTGGCACTAAACATCCTGAACTAAACAACCTGCACTAAACAACCTGCTCTAAACAACCTGCACTAACCAACCTACACTAAACAAACTGCACTAAACAACCGGCACCAAACAACAAGCACCAAAAAACCAGCACTAAAGAAACAGCGCTCAACAAACTGCACTAAGCAATCTGCACTAAACAATCAGCACTAAACAAAGTGCATTAAACAACCTGCACTAAACAACCTGCACTAAACACCTTGCACATACAACCTGCACTAAACAACCTGCACTAAACAACCTGAACTAAACAACTGGCACTAAACAACCGGCACCAAACAACGTTCAGTAAACAACCTGCACTAAACAACCTGCACTAAACAAGCTGCACAAAACAAACTGCACTAAACAACCTGCACAAAACAACCAGCGCTAAACAAGCAGGGCTTAACATCCAGCGCAAAATATCCAGCGCTAAACAACAAGCGCCAAACAACCAGCAATAAACAACCAGCACTAAACAACCAACACAAAACAACCAGCACTAAACAAGCAGCACTAAACAACATGCGCTAAACAACCAGCACTAAACAAGCAGCACTAAACAACATGCACTAAACAAGAAGCAAAAATCAACCAGCACAAAACAACCAGCGTTAAACAACCAGCACAAAACAACCAGCACTAAACAAGCAGCACTTAGCAACCTGCACTAATCAACCAGTGCTAAACAACCATCAATAAACAACGAGGGCTAAACAACCAGCGCTAACCAACCAGCACTAAACAAGAAGCAAAAATCAACCAGCACAAAACAACCAGCACTAAACAAGCAGCACTAAACAACCGGCACCAAATAACGTGCACTAAATAACCTGCACTAAACAACCTGCACTAAACAACCAGCACTAAACACGCTGCACTAAACAAACTGCACTAAACAACCTGCACAAAACAACCAGCGCTAAACAAGCAGGGCTTTAGAACCAGCGCAAAATATCCAGCACTAAACAACAAGCGCTAAACAACCTGCACTAAACAAGCTGCACTAAACAAACTGCACTGAACAACCAGCACAAAACAACCAGCGCTAAACAAGCAGGGCTTAACAAACAGCGCAAAATATCCAGCACTAAACAACAAGCGCTAAACAACCAGCAATAAAAAACCAGCACCAAACAACCTGCACTAAACAACCTGCACGAAACAATCGGCCTTAAACAACCAGCACAAAACAACGACCACTAAACAACCTGCACTAAACAACCTGCACTAAACAACAAGTACTAAACAACCAATGCTAAACAACCAGCGCTAAACAAGCAGTGCTAAACAAGCAGCACTAAACAGCAGGCACTAAACAACAAGCACAAAACAACCAGCACTAAACAACCAGCAGTAAACAAACAGCGCTAAACAAGCAGTGCTAAACAAGCAGCACTAAACAGCAGGCACTAAACAACAAGCACAAAACAACCGGCACTAAACAACCAGCACTAAACAACCTGCGATAAACAACCAGCACTAAACAACCAGCACAAAACAACCTGTACTAAAGAACGTGCACTAAACAAGCGGCACTAAACAACCGGCACTAAACAACCTGCACTAAACAACCAGCGATAAACAACCAGCGCTAAACTACCAGCACGAAACAACCTGCACTAAAGAACCTGCACTAAATAAGTGACACTAAACTGGCACTAAACAACCGGTACTAAACAACCTGCACTAAACAATCGGCACTAAACAATCAGCACTAAACAGCCAGCACTAAACAACATGCACTAAACAACCGACGCTATCCAACTGGCAATAAACAACTATCACTAAACAATGTGCATTAAACAACCAGCGCTAAACAAGCAGCGCTAAACAGACAGCACTAAACAAGCAGCACTAAACAGCCAGCACTAAACAACATGCACTACACAACCGGCACTAAACATCCTGCACTAAACAACCTGCACTAAACAACCTGCTCTAAACAACCGGCACCAAACAACCAGCACCAAACAGCCAGCACTAAACAACCTGCACTAAACAACCTGCACTAAACAACCTGCACAAAACAACCAATGCTTAACAACCTGCACTAAACAACCAATGCTAAACAACCTGCACTAAACAAACAGCACTAAACAACCAGCACTAAACAACCTGCACTAAACAACCAGCACTAAACAAGCGGCAGTAAACAACCAATGCTAAACAACCTGCACTGAACAATCAATGCTAAACAACCTGCACTAAACAAACTGCACTAAACAACCAGCACTAAACAACCTGAACTAATCAACCATCACTAAACAAGTGGCACTAAACAATCGGCACTAAACAACCGGCACCAAACAACGTGCATTAAACAACCAGCACTAAACAACCTGCACTAAACAACCTGCACTAAACAACCTGCACTAAACAACCTGAACTAAACAACCAGCACTAAACAACCTGAACTAAACAACCTGCACTAAACAACCAGCACTAAACAACCTGCACTAAACAACCTGCACTAAACAACCTGAACAAAACAACCTGCACTAAACAGCCTGCATTAAACAACCAGCACTAAACACCCGCACTAAACAACCTGCACTAAACAAGCTGCACTAAACAAACTGCACTAAACACCCTGCACAAAACAACCAGTGCTAAACAAGCAGGGCTTAACAACTAGCGCAAAATATCCAGCACTAAACAACAAGTGCTAAACAACCAGCAATAAACAACTGGCACTAAACAACCTGCACTAAACAACCAGCACAACACAACCAGCACTAAACAAGCAGCACTAAACAAGCAGCAATTAGCAACCTGCACTAATCAACCAGTGCTAAACAACCATCACTAAACAACCAGGGCTAAACAACCAGCGCTAACCAACCAGCACTAAACAAGAAGCAAAAATCCACCAGCACAAAACAACCAGCCTTAAACAACTAGCACAATACAACCAGCACTAAACAAGCAGCACTAAACAACATGCACTAAACAAGAAGCAAAAATCTACCAGCACAAAACAAACAGCGTTAAACAACCAGCACAAAACAACCAGCACTAAACAAGCAGCACTTAGCAACCTGCACTAATCAACCAGTGCTTAATAACCATCACTAAACAACCAGGGCAAAACACCCAGCGATAAACAACCAGCACTAAACAACCATGCCCAAACATCCAGGGCTAAACATCCAGCACTAAACAACCAGGGCTAAACAACAAGCACAAAACAACCAGTGCTAAACAACCAGGGCCAAACAACCTGGGTAAACACCCATCACTAAACAACCAGCACTAAACAACCTGCACTAAACAATCGGCATTAAACAACCAGCACAAAACAACCAATACTAAACGACCAGCGCTAAACCACCAGCACAAAACGACCAGCACAAAAGAAACTGCGCTAAAAAAACGGTGCTAAACAACCGGCAATAAACAACCAGCACAAAACAACCTGCACTAAACAACCAGCACTAAACAACCTGCGTTAAAAAACCTGAACTAAACGACCAGAACTACACAAGCGGCAATTAATAAGCAGCACTAAACAACCAATGCTAAACAACCAGTGCTAAACAAGCAGCAGTAAACAGCAGACACTAAACAACAAGCACAAAACAACCGGCACTAAAAAACCTGCACTAAACAACTGGCACAAAACAACCAGCACTAAACAACCAGCACAAAACTACCAGCACAAAACAACCTGCACTAAACAACCGACGCTATACAACCAGCAATAAACATCTATCACTAAACAACGTGCATTAAACAACCAGTGCTAAACAAGCAGCGCTAAACAAGCAGCACTAAACAGCCAGCACTAATCAACCTGCACTAAACAACCGGCACTAAACAACCGGCACCAAACAACCGGCACCAAACAACCGGCACCAAACAACCTGCACTAAACAACATGCACTGAACAACCTGCACTAAAAAACCTCTGCTAACCACCCTGCATTAAACAATCAGCACTAAACAACCGGCACCAAACAACGTGCATTAACCAACCTGCACTAAACAGCCTGCACTAAACAACCTGCACTAAACAACCAGCACTAAACAACCTGCACTAAACAACCAGCACTAAACAACCTGCACTAAGCAACGTGCATGAAACAACGGGCACTAAACAACCGGCACCAAATAATGTGCACTAAACAATCTGCACTAAACTAGCTGCACTAAACGAACTGCACTAAACAACCAGCACTAAACAATCAGCATTAAACAACCAGCGCTAAACAACCAGCACAAAACAACCTGCACAAAAAAACTGGCACTAAACAACCAGCAATAAACAACTATCACTAAACAACCTGCATTAAACAACCAGCGCTAAACAAGCAGCGCCAAACAAACAGCACTAAACAACCAGCACTAAGCAACCTACACTAAACAACAGGCAGTAAACAACCAGCACTAAACAACCGGCACCAAACAACCGGCACTAAACAACCTGCATTAAGCAACCTGCGCTAAACAACCTGCACTAAACAACCTGCACTAAACAACGTGCATTAAACAACCTGCACTAAACATTCTGCACTAAACAACTTGCATTAAACAACTAGCACTAAACAACCAGCACTAAACATCCTGCACTAAACAACATTCACTAATCAACCTGCACTAAACAACCGGCACTAAACAACTGGCATCAAACAGCATGCACTAAACAACCTGTACTAAACAACCTGCACTAAAAGAACTACACTCAACAAGCTGCACTAAACAAACTGCACGAAGCAACCTGCACAAAACAACCAGTGCTAAAAAACCAGCGCTAAACAAGCAGGGCTAAACAACCAGCGCAAAACATCCAACACTAAACAACAAGCACCAAACAACCAGTACAAAACAACCAGCACTGAACAAGCAACACTAAACAACATGCACTAAACAACCAGTGCTAAACAACCATAACTAAATGACCAGGGTTAAATAACCAGCGCTAAGCAACCAGCACTAAACAAGAAGCAAAAATCAACCAGCACAAAACCACCAGCATTAAACAACCAGCGTTAAACAACCAGCATTAAGCAAGCAGCTCTTAGCAACTTGCACTAATCAACAAGTGCTTAATAAACATCACTAAACAACCAGGGCTAAACACCTAGCGATAAACAAGCAGCGCTAAACAACCAGGGCCAAGCAACCAGGGCTAAACATCCAGCACTAAACCACCAGCACAAAACAACCAGGGCTAAACAACCAGCACTAAACAACCAGTGCTAAACATCCATCACTAAACAACCAGCACAAAACAACCAGCGCTAAACGACCAGCACAAAACAACCAGCACTAAACAAGCAGCACTAAACAAGCAGCACTTAGCAACCTGCACTAAGCAACCAGTGCTTAACCATCACTAAACAACCAGGGCAAAACACCCAGCGATAAACAACCAGCACTAAACAATCTTGCCCAAACATCCAGGTCTAAACATCCAGCACTAAACAACCAGGGCTAAACAACAAGCACAAAACAACCAGTGCTAAACAACCAGGGCCAAACAACCTGGGTAAACATCCATCACTAAATAACCAGCACTAAACAACCTGCACTACACAATCGGCATTAAACAACCAGCACAAAACAATCAATACTAAATGACCAGCGCTAAACGACCAGCACAAAACGACCAGCACAAAAGAAACAGCGCTAAAAAAATGGTGCTAAACATCCAGCAATAAACAACCAGCACAAAACAACCTGCACTAAACAACCAGCACTAAACAACCTGCGTTAAAAACCTGCACTAAACAACCAGATCTACACAAGCAGCAATTAATAAGCAGCACTATAAAACCAATGCTAAAGAACCAGTGCTAAACAAGCAGCACTAAACAGCAGACACTAAACAACAAGCACAAAACAACTGGCACTAAACAACCAGCACTAAACAACCAGCGCTAAACAACCAGCGCTAAACAACTTGCGCCAAACAACCTGCACTAAACAACCGGCACTAAACAATCGGCACTAAACATCCGGCACTAAACAACCGGCACTAAACAACCGACGCTATACAACCGGCAATAAATAACTATCATTAAACCACGAGCATTAAACAACAATCACTAAACAAGCAGCGCTAAACAAGCAGCGCTAAACAAGCAGCACTAAACAAGCAGCACTAAACAGCCAGCACTAATCAACCTGCACTAAACAACTGGCACTAAACAACCGGCACCAAACAACCGGCACCAAACAACCGGCACCAAACAACCTGCACTGTACAACCTGCACGAACAACCTCCACTAACCAACCTGCACTAAACAATCGGCACTAAACAACCGGCACCAAACAACGTGCATTAAACAACCTGCACTAAACAGCCTGCACTAAACAACCTGCACTAAACAACCAGCACTAAACAACCTGCACTAAACAACCAGCACTAAACAACCTGCACGAAGCAACATGCACTAAACAACGGACACTAAACAACCGGCACCAAATAATGTGCACTAAACAACCTGCACTAAACAAGCTGCACTAAACTAACTGCACTAAACAACCAGCAATAAACAATCAGCATTAAACAACCAGTGCTAAACAACCAGCATTATACAACCAGCACAAAACGACCAGCACAAAACAACCTTCCCCCAAAAAACTGGCACTAAACAACCTGCATTAAACAACCAGCGCTAAACAAGCAGCGCTAAACAAGCAGCACTAAACAACCAGCACTAAGCAACCTGCACTAAACAACCGGCAGTAAACAACCTGCACTAAAAAACCTGCACTAAACAACCTGCGCTAAGCAACCTGCGCTAAACAACCTGCGCTAAACAACCTGCACTAAACAACGTGCATTAAACAACCTGCACTAAACAACCTGCACTAAACAACCTGCATTAAACAACCAGCACTAAACAACCGGCACTAAGCAACCTGCACTAAACAACCTGCACTAATCAACCTGCACTAAACAACCTGCACAAAACAACCTGCACTAAACAACCAGCACTAAACAACCTGCGTTAAAAACCTGCACTAAACAACCAGATCTACACAAGCAGCAATTAATAAGCAGCACTATAAAACCAATGCTAAAGAACCAGTGCTAAACAAGCAGCACTAAACAGCAGACACTAAACAACAAGCACAAAACAACTGGCACTAAACAACCAGCACTAAACAACCAGCGCTAAACAACCAGCGCTAAACAACTTGCGCCAAACAACCTGCACTAAACAACCTGCACTAAACAACCGGCACTAAACAATCGGCACTAAACAACCGGCACTAAACAACCGGCACTAAACAACCGACGCTATACAACCGGCAATAAATAACTATCATTAAACCACGAGCATTAAACAACAATCACTAAACAAGCAGCGCTAAACAAGCAGCGCTAAACAAGCAGCACTAAACAAGCAGCACTAAACAGCCAGCACTAATCAACCTGCACTAAACAACCGGCACTAAACAACCGGCACCAAACAACCGGCACCAAACAACCGGCACCAAACAACCTGCACTGTACAACCTGCACGAACAACCTCCACTAACCAACCTGCACTAAACAATCGGCACTAAACAACCGGCACCAAACAACATGCATTAAACAACCTGCACTAAACAGCCTGCACTAAACAACCTGCACTAAACAACCAGCACTAAACAACCTGCACTTAACAACCAGCACTAAACAACCTGCACGAAGCAACATGCACTAAACAACGGACACTAAACAACCGGCACCAAATAATGTGCACTAAACAACCTGCACTAAACAAGCTGCACTAAACTAACTGCACTAAACAACCAGCAATAAACAATCAGCATTAAACAACCAGTGCTAAACAACCAGCATTATACAACCAGCACAAAACGACCAGCACAAAACAACCTTCCCCCAAAAAACAGGCACTAAACAACCTGCATTAAACAACCAGCGCTAAACAAGCAGCGCTAAACAAGCAGCACTAAACAACCAGCACTAAGCAACCTGCACTAAACAACCGGCAGTAAACAACCTGCACTAAAAAACCTGCACTAAACAACCTGCACTAAGCAACCTGCGCTAAACAACCTGCGCTAAACAACCTGCACTAAACAACGTGCATTAAACAACCTGCACTAAACAACCTGCACTAAACAACCTGCATTAAACAACCAGCACTAAACAACCGGCACTAAGCAACCTGCACTAAACAACCTGCACTAATCAACCTGCACTAAACAACCAGCACAAAACAACCTGCACTAAACAACCAGCACTAAACAACCTGCGTTAAAAACCTGCACTAAACAACCAGATCTACACAAGCAGCAATTAATAAGCAGCACTATAAAACCAATGCTAAAGAACCAGTGCTAAACAAGCAGCACTAAACAGCAGACACTAAACAACAAACACAAAACAACTGGCACTAAACAACCAGCACTAAACAACCAGCGCTAAACAACCAGCGCTAAACAACTTGCGCCAAACAACCTGCACTAAACAACCTGCACTAAACAACCGGCACTAAACAATCGGCACTAAACAACCGGCACTAAAAAACCGGCACTAAACAACCGACGCTATACAACCGGCAATAAATAACTATCATTAAACCACGAGCATTAAACAACAATCACTAAACAAGCAGCGCTAAACAAGCAGCGCTAATCAAGCAGCACTAAACAAGCAGCACTAAACAGCCAGCACTAATCAACCTGCACTAAACAACCGGCACTAAACAACCGGCACCAAACAACCGGCACCAAACAACCTGCACTGTACAACCTGCACGAACAACCTCCACTAACCAACCTGCACTAAACAATCGGCACTAAACAACCGGCACCAAACAACGTGCATTAAACAACCTGCACTAAACAGCCTGCACTAAACAACCTGCACTAAACAACCAGCACTAAACAACCTGCACTAAACAACCAGCACTAAACAACCTGCACGAAGCAACATGCACTAAACAACGGACACTAAACAACCGGCACCAAATAATGTGCACTAAACAACCTGCACTAAACAAGCTGCAATAAACTAACTGCACTAAACAACCAGCAATAAACAATCAGCATTAAACAACCAGTGCTAAACAACCAGCATTATACAACCAGCACAAAACGACCAGCACAAAACAACCTTCCCCCAAAAAACTGGCACTAAACAACCTGCATTAAACAACCAGCGCTAAACAAGCAGCGCTAAACAAGCAGCACTAAACAACCAGCACTAAGCAACCTGCACTAAACAACCGGCAGTAAACAACCTGCACTAAAAAACCTGCACTAAACAACCTGCACTAAGCAACCTGCGCTAAACAACCTGCGCTAAACAACCTGCACTAAACAACGTGCATTAAACAACCTGCACTAAACAACCTGCACTAAACAACCTGCATTAAACAACCAGCACTAAACAACCGGCACTAAGCAACCTGCACTAAACAACCTGCACTAATCAACCTGCACTAAACAACCTGCACTAAACAACCTGCACTAAAAAAACTACACTCAACAAGCTGCACGAAACAAACTGCACAAAACAACCTGCACAAAAAAAACCAGCGCTAAAAAACCAGCACTAAACAAGCAGGGCTAAACAACCAGTGCAAAACATCCAGCACTAAACAACAAGCAGCAAACAACCAGTACAAAACAACCAGCACTGAACAAGCAGCACTAAACAACATGCACTAAACAACCAGTGCTAAACAACCATAACTAAACAACCAGGGTTAAATAACCAGCGCTAAGCAACCAGCACTAAACAAGAAGCAAAAATCAACCAGCACAAAACAACCAGCATTAACAACCAGCGCTAAACAACCAGCAATAAGCAAGCAGCACTTAGCAACTTGCACTAATCAAACAGTGCTTAATAACCATCACTAAACAACCAGGGCTAAACACCCAGCGATAAACAACCAGCGCTAAACAACCAGGGCCAAACAACCAGGGCTAAACATCCGGCACTAAACAACCAGCACAAAGCAACCAGGGCTAAACAACCTGCGCTAAACGACCAGTGCTAAACGACCAGCACAAAAGAAACTGCACTAAAAAAATGGTGCTAAACAACTGGCAATAAACAACCAGCACAAAACAACCTGCACTAAACAACCAGCACTAAACAACCTGCACTAAACAACCAGCGCTAAACAAGCAGCATTAAACAACCAGCGATAAACAACCAGCGCTAAACATCCATCACTAAACAACCAGTACGAAACAACCAGCACTAAACGACCAGCGCTAATCGACCAGCGCTAAACGATCAGCACAAAACGACCAGCACAAAAGAAACTGCACTAAAAAAACGGAGCTAAACAACCGGCACAAAACAACCTGCACTAAACAACCTGCACTAAACAACCAGCGCTAAACAAGCAGCAATAAACAAGCAGCACTAAACAACCAATGCTAAACCACCAGCGCTAAACAAGCAGTGCTAAACAAGCAGCACCAAACAGCAGGCATTAAACAACAAGCACAAAACAACCGGCACTAAACAACCAGCACTAAACAACCAGCGATAAACAGCCAGCGCTAAACAACCAGCACAAAACAACCTGTACTAAAGAACCTGCACTAAACAAGCGGCACTAAACAACCTGCACTAAACAATCAGCACTAAACAACCGGCACTAAACAACCGGCACTAAACAACCAGCGATAAACAACCAGCGCTAAACAACCAGCACGAAACAACCTGCACTCAAAAACCTGCACTAAACAATCGGCACTAAACAACCAGCGCTAAACAACCAGCATTAAGCAACCAGCACAAAACAACCAGCACAAAACAAACTGCACTAAACAACCGACGCTATACAACAGGCAATAAACAACTATCACTAAACAACGAGCATTAAACAACCAGCGATAAACAAGCAGCGCTAAACAAACAGCACTAAACAAGCAGCACTAAACAGCCAGCAGCAAACAACCGGTACTAAACAACCGGCACTAAACAACCTGCACTAAACAACCTGCTCTAAACAACCTGCACTAAACAACCGGCACCAAACAACCGGCACCAAACAACCAGCACTAAACAAGCTGCAATAAGCAACCGGCACTAAACAATCGGCACTATACAAATGGCACCAAACAAAGTGCATTAAAAAACCTGCACTAAACAACCTGAACTAAGCAACCTGCACTAAACAACCTGCACTAAACAACCTGCACTAAACGAGCTGCACTAAACAGACTGCAATAAACAACCAGCACTAAACAATCAGCATTAAACAACCAGTGCAAAACAACCAGCATTAAACAACCAGCACAAAACAACCAGCACAAAACAACCTGCACTAAAGAACTGGCGTTAAAGAACCGGCAATAAACAACCAGCACAAAACAAACTGCACAAAACAACCAGCACTAAACAACCGGCACTAAACAACCTGCACTAAACAACCTGTACTAAACAAGCGGCACTAAACAACCGGCACCAAACAACCAGCACGAAACAACCAGAACTAAAGAAACTGCGCTCAACAAACTGCACTAAACAACCTGCACTAAACAAACTGCACTAAGCAATCTGCACTAATCAGCCAGCACGAAACAACCTGCACTATGCACTTGAAATAAATAACTGGCACTAAACAACCGGCACCAAACAACGTGCACTAAACAACCTGCACTAAACAACCTGCACTAAACAAGCTGCACTAAACAAACTGCACTAAACAATCTGCACAAAACAACCAGCACTAAACAACCAGCACAAAACTACCAGCACAAAACATCCAGCGCAAAACAACCAGCATTAAGCAACCAACACAAAACAACCAGCAATAAACAACCTGCACTAAACAACTGACGCTATACAACCGGCAATAAACAACTATCATTAAACAACGTGCATTAAACAACCAGCGCTAAACAAGCAGCGCTAAACAAGCAGCACTAAACAAGCAGCACTAAACAGCCAGCAGTAAACAACCTGCACTAAACAACCGGCACTAAACAACCGGCACCAAACAACCAGCACCAAAGAACCAGCACTAAACAACCTGTACTAAACAGCCTGCACTAAGCAATCTGCACTAAACAATCGGCACTAAACAACTGGCACCAAACAACGTGCATTAAACAACCTGCACTAAACAGCCTGCACTAAAAAACCTGCACTAAACAATCGGCACTAAACAACCTGCACTAAACAACCAGCACTAAACAACCTGCACTAAGCAACCTGCACTAAACAACGGGCACTAAACAACTGGCACCAAATAACGTGCACTAAACAACCTGCACTAAACAACCAGCACTAAACAATTAGCTTTAAACAACCAGCGCTACACAACCAGGATTATAGAACCAGCACAAAACGACCAGCACAAAACAACCTGCACGAAAAAACTGGCACTAAACAACCGTCAATAAACAACTATCACTAAACAACCTGCTTTAAACAACCAGCGATAAACAAGCAGCGCTAAACAAGCAGCACTAAACAAGCAGCACTAAACGACCAGCACTAAGCAACCTGCACTAAACAACCAGCACTAAACAACCGGCACTAAAAAACCTGCACTAAACAACCTGCGCTAAGCAACCTGCGCTAAACAACCTGCGCTAAACAACCTGCACTAAACAACCTGCACTAAACAACCTGCGCTAAGCAACCTGCGCTAAACAGCCTGCACTAAACAACGTGCACTAAACAATCGGCACTAAACAACCTGCACTAAACAACCAGCACTAAACAAGCTGCACTAAGCAAGCTGCTCTAAACAATGGGCACTAAACAACCGGCACCAATAAAGGGCACTAAACAACCTGTACTACACAAACAGCACTAAACAATTAGCATTAAACAAAAAGCGCTATACAACCAGGATTAAACAACCAGCACATAACGCCCAGCACAAAACAACCTGCATGAAAAAACTGGCACTGAACAACCGGCAATAAACAACTATCACTAAACAACCTGCTTTAAACAACCAGTGCTAAACAAGCAGCACTAAACAAGCAGCTCTAAACAACCAGCACTAAGCAACCTGCACTAAGCAACCGGCACTAAACAACCAGCACTAAACAACCCACACCAAACAACTGGCACAAAACAACCTGCACTAAAAAAACCTGCGCTAAACAATCTGCGCTAAGTAACCTGCGCTAAACAACCTGCGCTAAACAACCTGCACTAAACAACCTGCACTACACAAGAGGCACTAATCAAGCACCAAACAATCAGCACCAAACAACCAGCAGTAAACAACATGCACTAAACAACGTGCACTAAGCAACCTGCACTAAACAACGGACACTAAAAAATCGGCACCAAATAATGTGCACTAAACAACCTGCACTAAACAAGCTGCACTAAACAAACTGCACTAAACAACCAGCACTAAACAATCAGCATTAAACAACCAGCGCTAAACAACCAGCATTATACAACCAGCACAAAACGACCAGCACAAAACAACCTTCCAAAAAAACTGGCACTAAACAACCTGCATTAAACAACCAGCGCTAAACAAGCAGCGCTAAACAAGCAGCACTAAACAACCAGCACTAAGCAACCTGCACTAAACAACCGGCAGTAAACAACCAGCACTAAACAACCGGCACCAAACAACCGGCACTAAACAACCTGCATTAAAGAACCTGCACTAAACAACCTGCACTAAGCAACCTGCGCTAAACAACCTGCGCTAAACAACCTGCACTAAACAACGTGCATTAAACAACCTGCACTAAACAAACTGCACTAAACAAATTGCACTAAACAACCTGCACTAATCAACCTGCACTAAACAACCTGCAATAAAAAAACTACACTCAACAAACTGCACGAAACAAACTGCACGAAACAACCTGCACAAAACAACCAGCGCTAAAAAACCAGCGCTAAACAAGCAGGGCTAAACAACCAGTGCAAAACATCCAGCACTAAACAACAAGCACCAAACAACCAGTACAAAACAACCAGCACTGAACAAGCAGCACTAAACGACCAGCACTAAGCAACCTGCACTAAACAACCAGCACTAAACAACCGGCACTAAAAAACCTGCACTAAACAACCTGCGCTAAGCAACCTGCGCTAAACAACCTGCGCTAAACAACCTGCACTAAACAACCTGCACTAAGCAACCTGCACTAAACAGCCTGCACTAAACAACGTGCACTAAACAATCGGCACTAAACAACCTGCACTAAACAACCAGCACTAAATAAGCTGCACTAAGCAAGCTGCTCTAAACAGCGGGCACTAAACAACCGGCACCAAATAAAGTGCACTAAACAACCTGTACTACACAGCCAGCACTAAACAATTAGCATTAAACAACCAGCGCTATACAACCAGGATTAAACAACCAGCACATAACGCCCAGCACAAAACAACCTGCATGAAAAAACTGGCAGTAAACAACCGGCAATAAACAACTATCACTAAACAACCTGCTTTAAACAACCAGCGCTAAACAAGCAGCACTAAACAAGCAGCACTAAGCAACCTGCACTAAACAACCGGCACTAAGCAACCGGCACTAAACAACCAGCACTAAACAACCCACACCAAACAACTGGCACTCAACAACCTGCACTAAAACACCTGCGCTAAACAATCTGTGCTAAGCAACCTGCGCTAAACAACCTGCGCTAAACAACCTGCACTAAACAACCTGCACTACACAAGAGGCACTAATCAAGCACCAAACAATCAGCACCAAACAACCAGCAGTAAACAACCTGCACTAAACAACGTGCACTAAGCAACCTGCACTAAACAACGGACACTAAAAAACCGGCACCAAATAAAGTGCACTAAACAACCTGCAATAAACAAGCTGCACTAAACAAACTGCACTAAACAACCAGCACTAAACAACCAGCATTAAACAAACAGCGCTAAACAACCAGCATTATACAACCAGCACAAAACGACCAGCACAAAACAACCTTCCCCAAAAAAACTGGCACTAAACAACCTGCATTAAACAAGCAGCACTAAACAAGCAGCGCTAAACAAGCAGCACTAAACAACCAGCACTAAGCAACCTGCACTAAACAACCGGCAGTAAAAAACCAGCACTAAACAACCGGCACCAAACAACCGGCACTAAACAACCTGCATTAAAGAACCTGCACTAAACAACCTGCACTAAGCAACCTGCGCTAAACAACCTGCGCTAAACAACCTGCACTAAACAACGTGCATTAAACAACCTGCACTAAACAAACTGCACTAAACAAATTGCACTAAACAACCTGCACTAATCAACCTGCACTAAACAACCTGCACTAAAAAAACTACACTCAACAAGCTGCACTAAACAAACTGCACGAAACAACCTGCACAAAACAACCAGCGCCAGAAAACCAGCGCTAAACAAGCAGGGCTAAACAACCAGGGCAAAACATCCAGCACTAAACAACAAGCACCAAACAACCAGTACAAAACAACCAGCACTGAACAAGCAGCACTAAACAACATGCACTAAACAACCAGTACTAAACAACCATAACTAAACAACCAGGGTTAAATAACCAGCGCAAAGCAACCAGCATTAAACAAGAAGCAAAAATCAACCAGCACAAAACAACCAGCATTAAACAACCAGCGCTAAACAACCAACACTAAGCAAGCAGCACTTAGCAACTTGCACTAATCAACCAGTGCTTAATAACCATCACTAAACAACCAGGGCTAAACACCCAGCAATAAACAACCAGCGCTAAACAACCAGGGCCAAACAATCAGGGCTAAACATCCAGCACTAAACAACCAACACAAAACAACCAGGGCTAAACAACCAGCACAAAACAACCAGTGCTAAACAACCAGCACTAAACAACCAGTGCTAAACATCCATCACTAAACAACCAGCATGAAACAACCAGCACTAAACGACCAGTGCTAAACGACCAGTGCTAAACAACCAGCTCAAAACGACCAGCACAAAAGAAACTGCACGAAAAAAACGGTGCTAAACAACCGGCAATAAACAACCAGCACAAAACAAACTGCACTAAACAACCAGCACTAAACAACCTGCACTAAACAACTTGCACTAAACAACCTGCACTTAACAACCAGCGCTAATCAAGCAGCACTAAACAACCAGCGATAAACAACCAGCGCTAAACATCCATCACTAAACAACCAGCACGAAACGACCAGCACTAAACGATCAGCGCTAAACGACCAGCGCTAAACGACCAGCACAAAACGACCAGCACAAAAGAAGCTGCACTAAAAAAATGGAGCTAAACAACTGGCAATAAACAACCAGCACAAAACAAACTGCACAAAACAACCAGCACTAAACAACCTGCACTAAACAACCTGCACTAAACAACCTGCACTAAGCAACCAGCACTAAACAAGCAGCAATAAGCAAGCAGCACTAAACAACCAATGCTAAACCACCAGCGCTAAACACGCAGTGCTAAACAAGCAGCACCAAACAGCAGGCACTAAACAACAAGCACAAAACAACCGGCACTAAACAACCAGCACGAAACAACCAGCGATAAACAACCAGCGCTAAACAAACAGCACAAAACAACCTGTACTAAATAACCTGTACTAAACAAGCGGCATTAAACAACCTGCACTAAACAATCAGCACTAAACAACCGGCATTAAACAACCGGCATTAAACAACCAGCACGAAACAACCAGTGATAAACAACCAGCACTAAATAACCAGTGATAAACAACCTGCACTAAACAACCAGCGCTAAACAAGCAGCAATAAACAAGCAGCACTAAACAACCTGCACTAAACAACCTGCACTAAACAAGAAACAACCGGCACCAAACAACCAGCACCAAACAACCAGAACTAAAGAAACTGCGCCCATCAAACTGCACTAAACAATCTGCACTAAACAACCTGCACTAAAGAAACTGCACAAAGCAATCTGTACTAAACAACCAGCACTAAACAACCTGCACTAAACAAGCTGTACTAAACAAACTGCACTAAACAACCTGCACAAAACAACCAGCACTAAACAACCAGCACAAAACTACCAGCACAAAACATCCAGCGCAAAACAACCAGCATTAAGCAACCAGCACAAAACGACCAGCACAACACAACCTGCACTAAACAACCGATGCTATACAACCAGCAATAAACAACTATCATTAAAGAACATGCATTAAACAACCAGCGCTAAACAAGCAGCGCTAAACTAGCAGCACTAAACAAGCAGCACTAAACAGCCAGCACTAAACAACCTGCACTAAACAACCTGCACTAAACAACTGGCACCAATCAACCAGCACCAAACAACCAGCACTAAACAACCTGTACTAAACAGCCTGCACTAAGCAATCTGCACTAAACAATCGGCACTAAACAACTGGCATTAAACAACCTGCACTAAACAGCCTGCACTAAACAGCCTGTTCTAAACAGCCTGCACTAAACAATCGGCACTAAACAACCTGCACTAAACAACCAGCACTAAACAACCTGCACTAAGCAACCTGCACGAAACAACGGGCACTAAACAACCGGCACCAAATAACGTGCACTAAACAAACTGCACTAAACAACCAGCACTAAACAATTAGCATTAAACAACCAGCGCTATACAACCAGTATTATAGAACCAGCACAAAACGACCAGCACAAAACAACCTGCACGAAAAAACTGGCACTAAACAACCGGCCATAAACAACTATCAGTAAACAACCTGCTTTAAACAACCAGCGCTAAACAAGCATCGCTAAACAAGCAGCACTAAACAAGCAGCACTAAACGACCAGCACTAAGCAACCTACACTAAACAACCAGCACTAAACATCCGGCACTAAACAACCTGCGCTAAGCAACCTGCGCTAAACAACCTGCACTAAACAACCTGCACTAAACAACCTGCACTAAACAACCTGCGCTAAGCAACCTGCGCTAAGCAACCTGCATTAGCAGCCAGCACTAAACAACGTGCACTAAACAATCGGCACTAAACAACCTGCACTAAACAACCAGCACTAAACAAGCTGCACTAAGCAAGCTGCACTAAACAACGGGCACTAAACAACCGGCACCAAATAAAGTGCACTAAACAACCTGCACTACACAAACAGCACTAAACAATTAGCATTAAACAACCAGCGCTATACAACCAGGATTAAACAACCAGCACATAACGACCAGCACAAAACAACCTGCACGAAAAAACTGGCACTAAACAACCGGCAATAAACAACTATCACTAAACAACCTGCTTTAAACAACTAGCGCTAAACAAGCAGCGCTAAACAAGCAGCACTAACCAAGCAGCTCTAAACGACAAGCACTAAGCAACCTGCACTAAGCAACCGGCACTAAACAACCAGTACTGAACAACCCACACCAAACAACCGGCACTAAACAAACTGCACTAAAAAACCTGCACTAAACAACCTGCGCTAAGCAACCTGCGCTAAACAACCTACGCTAAACAACCTGCACTAAAGAACCTGCACTACACAAGAGGCACTAAACAAGCACCAAACAATCAGCACCAAACAACCAGCAGTAAACAACCTGCACTAAACAACCTGCACTAAACAACCTGCACTAATCAACCTGCACTAAACAACCGGCACTAAACAACTGGCACCAAACAGCATGCACTAAACAACCTGCACTAAACAACCTGCATTAAAAAACTGCACTCAACAAGCTGCACTAAACAATCTGCACGAAACAACCTGCACAAAACAACCAGCGCTAAAAACCCAGCGCTAAACAAGCAGGGCTAAACATCCAGTGCAAAACGTCCAGCACTAAACAACAAGCACCAAACAACCAGCACAAAACAACCAGCACAAAACAAGCAGCACTAAACAACATGCACTAAACAACCAGTGCTAAACAACCATAACTAAACAACCAGGGCTAAATAACCAGCGCTAAGCAACCAGCACTAAACAAGAAGCAAAAATCAACCAGCACAAAACAACCAGCATTAAACAACCAGCGCTAAACAACCAGCACTAAGCAAGCAGCTCTTAACAGCTTGCACTAATCAACCAATGCTTAATAACCATCACTAAACAACCAGGGCTAAACACCCAGCGATAAACAACCAGCGCTAAACAACTAGGGCCAAACAACCAGGGCTAAACATCCGGCACTAAACAACCAGTGCTAAACAACCAGTGCTAAACAACCAGCACTAAACAACCAGCACAAAACATCCAAAACTAAACAACCAGCACAAAACAACCAGCACTAAACGACCAGCGCTAAACAACTAGAATAAAACGACCTGCACAAGAGAAACTGCACTAAAAAAACGGTGCTAAACAACCGGCAATGAACAACCAGCACAAAACAAACTGCACTAAACAACCTGCACTAAACAACCTGCACTGAACAACCAGCATTAAACAAGCAGCAATAAACAAGCAGCACTAAACAGCCAATGCTAAACAACCAGCGCTAAACAAGCAGTGCCAAACAAGCAGCACTAAACAGCAGGCGCTAAACAACAAGCACAAAACAACCGGCACTAAACAACCAGCACTAAACAACCAGCGATAAACAACCAGCACTAAATAACCAGTGATAAACAACCAGCGCTAAACAACCAGCACGAAACACCCTGCACTAAAGAAACTGCACTAAACAAGCGACATTAAACTGGCACTAAACAAACTGCACTAAACAATCGGCATGAAACAACCAGCCCTAAACAACCAGTGCTAAACAACCAGCATTAAGCAACCAGCACAAAACACCCAGCACAAAACAACCTGCACTAAACAACCGATGCTATACAACTGGCAATAAACAACTATCACTAAACAACGTGCATTAAACAACCAACGCTAAACAAGCAGCGCTAAACAAACAGCACTAAATGTTAGATCCGTGTATCTTAATGTTGTGTCCTTCAATAATCAGACAACAGACTGCAGGGAACGATTCAACAGGTGTTTACTGAATGAGGGTTACTCTAGAACTAACTATACTGACCCCAACCAGGGTTTTTATAGAGGTGTGGTCACTACCGGTACTACAGTATACAGGAGCTGTAAAAAGTAGTTCTTCCCTTAAAGGTACATACATTACAATTCCACCCCTTTTAGATTAACAGTACCATAACACTCATTCAACAATTAAATATCAAACTAATTACAATTAACACTTTTAACATGCAACATTAGCTGAAAATAGTCTATTTATAAATTCAGTCTTTGGGGAGGCTTCCTGATCCTTTCTGGATAGCGCCTTTCCCAAGTGTCTTGCTCTTGGTGCGGAGGCGATTCTGGACCCCTGTCGTCGATTGGTTCATCAGCTTCGGATGCTACTGTTTCTGGGGTAGATGCTACCTGAACGTCGGGTTCATCACCAGGTACGTATGGGCGAGGCATGGGGTTGACTTGCTCCTGTGGCTCTAGGATCTGGCTTAAAATGGCGTCTCCCACGCTTTCCTTTCTTCCCCGCTGCGGCTTAAAATGGCGTTTCCCGCGCTTTCCTTTCTTCCCCGCTGCGGCTTAAAATGGCGTCTCCCGCGCTGCTGCCAACGCCGCTCTCGGCGGTCCTCGTGGCAAATGGCGACGCCCTGTGGATTTCGTGCGCTGCTCCTGCGCTGCTGCCAACGCCGCTCTCTGCGGTCCTCGTGGCAATGGCAGCGCCTCGTGTTTTCCTGCGTGCCTCTCTCCCCCGTTGACGCTGCTCGGCCCTTGAACACTGGCTGCGCTCTGCTCTCTCTCGTCTCTCTCCCCCGTTGATGCTGCTCGGTCCTGAACACCGGCTGCGCCCTGTGCGCTCTGCCCTCTCTCTCTCCCCCGTCGATGCTGCTCGGCCTTTTTGTCTGCCGCTCGGTTGGGTTCTAACCCATCGCTGTCCGGGGAGGGTCTGCGCAGTACCTGTTGCCAGCCCGTTTCGCTGGACCACCGTGACTGGAAAGCCAAGCCTGGCTCTCGGCAGCCTCCCCTGCGATGCTCAAATCTCCGCTGGATGACTGGGCAGTTTTCCATGATCGACGCCCGTGCTTCTGGACTCGACCTTCTTCCACTGTTCTCCAGGAGCGAATCCCTGGGAGGTGATGCAGAGTTGCAGGTAGGTTCGAATCTGCCTCGTCGCCAATGTTAGATCCGTGTGTCTTAATGTTGTGTCCTTCAATAATCAGACAACAGACTGCAGGGAATGATTCAACAGGTGTTTACTGAATGAGGGTTACTCTAGAACTAACAGTACATATCACTACTCAGGGTTTATATACAGGTGTGGTCACTGCCGGTACTACAGTATACAGGAGCTGTAAAAAGTAGTTCTCCCCTTAAAGGTACATACATTACACTAAACAAGCAGCACTAAACAGCCGGCACTAAACAATCTGCACTAAACAACCAGCACTAAACAACCTGCACTAAACAAACTGCACTGAACAAATGGCACCAAACAACCAGCACCAAACAACCAGCACTAAACAACCTGCACTATACTGTTACATCCATGTATAAGAAGACACAGACTGCGGAGAACGGTACAATAGGTGTTTACTCAATGTGGCTCAGACTGCAACTGATCTGTACAGATTACTACGCAGCGTTATATACAGGTGTGGTCACTGCCGGTACTGAGGTATACATGAGTTGTAAAAAGTAGTTCCCCCCTTAAAGGTACATACATTACAATTCCTCCCCTTTTAGATTAACAGTACCATAACACTCATTTAACAATTAAATATCAAACTAATTACAATTAACACTTTTAACATGCAACATTAGCTGAAAATAGTCTATTTATAAATTCAGTCTTTGGGGAAGCTTCCTGATCCTTTCAGGATAGTGCCTTTCCCAAGTGTCTTGCTCTTGGTGCGGAGGCGATTCTGGCCCCCTGTCGTCGGTTGGTTCATCAGCTTCCGATGCTACTGTTTCTGGGGTAGATGCTACCTGTACGTCGGGTTCATCATCAGGTACGTATGGGCGAGGCATGGGGTTGACTTGTTCCTGTGACTCTAGGATCTGGTCAGCATGGCATCTCATGATGCTCTCCCCAACGTCGACTGTGTACATTAGTGGGCCCTGCCGTGTCCATATCGTTCCTGGCTGCCATTTTTCTGTTCAGTAGTCGTGGGCCAAGGCTGGTTGCCCTACATTGAAGCTCCTTGTTGGCTTCTCATGGATGTGCTGGAATTGCTTACTCTCAACATCTCTTCGTACGTTTGGTCTGAGCAAATCCAGGCGAGATCTTAACCTTCGGTTAAAGAACATCATGGCTGTGGCCTGGTTGGTGACTGCATGTGTCGCATTCCGATAGGCGAACAGGAAATTGTCCACCTTGTGCTGCAGCGGAATGTTGTCATTGTACATAGCCTTTATTGCCTTCTTAAAGTTTTGTAAGAACCTCTCAGCCAATCCATTTGTGGCTGGATGATATATGGCGGATGTGTAATGCCTTACCCCATTCTTTCTCAAGAACGTCCGGAGCTCTTCGGACACAAACTGTGGTCCGTTGTCAGAGCAAATCTGTTCTGGCAAGCCATTCATGGCAAAAATGGCCCGTAGGACAGCAAAAGTTTTCTCCATTTCGAGTGCGCATCCACGGCTATTAAAAACATTGAGTCCATGAATGGACCAGCAAAATCAATATGCACCCGTTGCCATGGAGATGAGGGCCACTCCCATGGGTGTAGAGGGGCCTGTGGTGGTGCATTTTGGACTTTCTGGCATCCTGAGCAGCTCTTGGTCAGGTCCTCGATTTGTTTATCGATTCCCGGCCACCAAACATAAGCCCTGGCTAGGCTTTTCATTTTTCCCCTCCCAGACGACCCTCATGAAGCTCATTGAGCACTCTATCCCTTAACTTGGGTGGAATTACCACTCGGGATCCACACATCAAGGTCCCCCGGCACACTCGTTGTCGAGAATGCTGGCAACAGTGAGTTGCCATGTGCTGGCCATCCCTTCACCGTCAAATCATATACCCGAGACAGTGTCGGGTCATTTCGGGTTTCCTTTTCGATACAAGCGTTAGTTACCAGTAGGTATTCAACTATAGTCGAATGGAATATTTCGACAGGATCCACTGCTGGTGCTTCCTCCGCAGTAGGCAGTGGCAGGCGTGATAGCCCATCAGCATTTCCAGGCTGTTTCGTGCCCTTATATTCAATCTCATAGTGGTGCGCCCCTAGAAAAAGTGACCATCTTTGTAGTCGTTGTGCAGTCATCACCGGAACGCCCTTCTTCAGATTAAAAATGGAGACAAGATGCTGGTGATCAGTCAGCAAGGTGAATTTCTGCCTGTGCAGATAGTGATTGAACTTTTTCACTCCCCACACTAGGCTGAGGGCCTCCCTGTCAATCTGGGCGTAGTTACGCTCGGCTGAGGTTAGTGATCGTGACACAAAGGCTATTGGCATTCTGGGCCGTCCGAGAATTTGTGCGACAGCACCGCTCCAATGCCGTAGGGTGACGCATCACATGCCAACCAAATTGGTAATGCTGGGTTGTAATGGGCAATACCTCTTTCGATGTGATTAGTGTTTTGTTCTTCTGGAAAGCTCATCTACATTCATCACTCCACTTCCATGGCACCCCAGTTTGCAGTAGGGTGTTCAGTGGGTGTAGTATTTTAGACAGATTTGGCAAGAACTTATGGTAATAGTTTACCAGCCCGAGGAACGACCTCAGTTGTGACACATTTTCCGGTGCTGGAGCCTTGACTACTGCCTCAATCTTCTCTGGGGACTTATGTAACCCCTCTTTATCGATTATGTGGCCACAATACGAGATTTGTTTTCTAAAAAACTCGCATTTGGGGCGGTTAGCTCGGAGCCCATATTCCTGCAATCTAGTGAGCACCTGCTCCAGGTTGGCAAGGTGATCACTGTCATTTTCGCCCGTGACCAGGATGTCGTCCAAATAACACTGAGTCCCTGGGATCCCTTGCAGGACTTGTTCCATTGCCCTCTGCCAAATAGCCGGAGCTGATGCTACCCCGAATACCAGCCGGTTGTATTGGTAGAGACCTTTATGGGTGTTGATTGTGAAAAAAATTTTGATGCTTCTTCTACCTCCATTTGCAGATACGCCTGGGCCAGATCAATCTTAGTGAAGCGTTTCCCTCCAGATAGTGAGGTGAAAATATCTTCAATCCGCGGAAGTGGATATTGTACGGTGTGAAGGACCGGGTTCACTGTGACCTTAAAGTCCCCACAGTTGCAGTCTACCTTGGACAGTACACCTGAATGTTCCAGACTCTCCAGCTCTGCTTCGACGGCTGGGCGGATCGCATAAGGTACCAGTCTGGCCTTAAAAAAATTTGGGCTTGCGTTTTCATCAATTTTAATCGTCGCTGTCATGCCTTTTAGTGTTCTGAGTCCTTGCTGGAACACTTCTTTTGCATCAGTTAGGATCTTTGACAGTCGCCCAGGTGTGACGTCTTCATCCTTTTTGTCAGCCACAGTCAGTGCCTGTATGGAATGCCAATCCAGTTGTATTTTCTGGATCCATTCACGTCCCAGTAATGGTGGTCCTCCATCTTGCAATACATACAGGTCTAGTTTTGGTGTTTCCTTACCGTTATATATAACGGTCACCCTTATTTTTCCTTTGAGGTAGACTTTTTGCCCCGTATACATCTTCAAAATAATTTTTGTATCTCTCAAGGGTATGTGTGAGAATAGCCACTCGTAGTCCCATCGGTTTATGACTGTTAGGGCTGATCCTGTGTCCAATTCCATCTTTACCTGGACTACTGCTATCTTGAGAGTGACCCAAATGGTTCGGTTTTCCTCCGTTGTGATCACATTATGTAGTTTCCGACAACTCAGTTCCCTGCTTTCGGAGTCGTTATCACTCTTTTGTTCGTCTGATCTATTCTCCGTCATCTTATGTACCTTCTGGTACTTTCCTTTGGTAGGTTTCTTATTGCTGGTTTTCTTTCCCGACCTGCAGACTCGTGCTATGTGTCCTACTTTTCCGCACTGTCTGCACACTTTGTCTTTGAACCAGCAATCATTCTGGTCGTGTGTTGTTCTGCCGCAGCGATATCACTTCTCTGTTCCATATGACATTTCATTTGTGCCATATTCTTGCGGTCTCTGTTTTATCTCTGCAGCGACCCGTGCTGCTGCTTCATATGATACCGCAATGCTGAAAGCCTTTTCTAGCGTAAGGTCCTTTTCAGATAAAAGCCATTTCTGGGTTCCTTCACTTTGAAGCCCACACACAAACTTGTCCTTTAAGGCATCTGTCAGTCCCGCTCCAAACTGGCAGTGTTTCGATAGTTTGTGCAGTTCTGTTAAATAATCAGCATTGGTTTCATCCTTATGCTGGTTCCGTTTGTGAAACTTGAATCTTTCTGCTATCAGCAGTGGTGTGGGGTTTAAATGTTCCTTTAGTATCGTTACTATGTCTTCAAAACTCTTTTCCATTGGCTTCGTTGGGGTTACTAGATTTTGTAATAAACCATACGTCTTTGCACCCATTCAATTTAACAATACCAATGCTTTCTTGTCATCTGACACCCCATTTGCCTTGCAGTACACCTCTATTCGTTCGACATATGTAGTCCAATTTTCGACTTCATTGTCCAATGCGGTGATACTGCCACTCTTCGGCATTTTGGGTGTGGTTTAAAATGGCGTCTCCCAATGGCTTAAAATGGCGTCTCCATCACTTTCCTTCCTCCCCCGCTGCTGCCGACACCGCTCCCGGCGGTCCTCGTGGCAATGGCGGCGCCTCGCGGGTTTCTGCGTGTCTCTCTCTTCCTCTCTCCGATGCTGCTCGGCCCTTGAACACTGGCTGCACCCTGTGCACTCCGCCCTCTCTCTCTCTCCCCCATTGACGCTGCTCGGCCCTTTGCTGTGCCACTCGGTCGGGCTCTAGCCCGCCGCTGCCCGGGAAGCGTCTGCGCACTACCTGTTGCCAGCACATTTCGCTGGACCACCTCAACTGGAAAGCCAAGCCTGGCTCTCGACAGCATCCCCCGCAATTCTCGAGTCTCTGCTGGATGACTGGGCACTTGCCCTTGGTCGACGCCCGAGTCTCTGGCCTTGACCTCCAATCCACTGATCTCCAGGAACGAATCCCCGGGAGGTGATGCAGAGTTGCAGATAGGTTAGAACCTGCCTCGTCGCCAATGTTACATCCGTGTATAAGAAGACACAGACTGCGGAGAACAGTACAATAGGTGTTTACTCAATGTGGCTCAGACTGCAACTGATCTGTACAGATTACTACTCAGCGTTATATACAGGTGTGGTCACTGCCGGTACTACAGTATACATGAGCTGTAAAAAGTAGTTCCCCCCTTAAAGGTGCATACATTACTGTGGTAAACCACTTTTATCATTCACTACCGTTACACTATGGTTATCACTGTTATATCGTTACACTATGGTTATCACTGTTTACACTGTTGTATCACTACACGAGGTCGCCTCTTGCCACGCTGTTATACCTGGGCTGACCACTGCTGACTCCGCCCATAGCTCCGCCTACTTGCCCAGGTATAAAGGTGGTCGACTGGCTGGTATTCCTCCTTGTTGGATCCGATCACCCACGAGGGTGGGCTCTGTTATTAAGCCAATAAAAACCTATAGTTACTTTCTTAACTCGTCGCTTTTCATTGGATGAATTGATAGGTATATCAATTTTATTGGCTAAATTTAAAAAATGTCTAATGAACCGTCAGACCAGTCAGACACCCAGCTACAACAGCCACAGCAGCCGGCCTGGCTGCGAGCCCTCCGACCGCCGTACCTGGATCTAAACCCACAGGCAGCAAACTCAGCCCTCGACTTCAAACACTGGCTGAGCTGTTTCGAATCCTACCTGGGAGAATCCGGCGTGCCTCAGAGATCCAAACTAAGAGTGCTGACCGCCCAAGTGAGCCCTAAAGTATTCGCACTCATACAGGACCTTACTACATACGAGGCCGCCATCAACCTGCTGAAACAGCAGTACCGGAGCCCGGTAAATTCTATGTATGCCAGACACCTCCTAAGATCCCGCCCGCAACAGCCAGGAGAGTCTGTAGATGAATTTTTATGGGCGCTACAAACACTCGGCAGGGACTGTGACTTTAAAGCGGTAACGGCTGCAGAAAATACTGAAGAGAATATCTGCGATGCCTTCGTGAAAGGCCTTCGGTCCGACTACTCACGGCAAAGACTGCTCGAATCAAAGGACCTCGACCTGAACACAGCTGCAGCCCTCGCCCGCTCCCTGGAAGTGGCCCATCGGGACCTCGAGGCGTATTCCAGGTACTGTACTGCGCGACCCTGGGACTCCGGCCCGACCCCGGCCGCAATACACCTCGCAACGCCGCCTCCGGGACCTACCTCAGTGTCGGCGTCCCAGAACCGATCGGGACCGCCACCCCCGGTACCGGCTGCAACATCGGACCCCCGCAATCGGGCCGCCAGCTGCTTCTTCTGTGGCCAGGCGAAACACCCGAGGACGCGCTGCCCTGCGAGAAACGCGACTTGCTCCCATTGCCAGAAGAAAGGCCACTTCACTAAGGCCTGCAGGGGGAGAGCCACAGACGCCAGCAGTGCCTCATGGGAATTGTGGGGGCGGCCATCTTTCATCCAGGCCACAGATGCCAGTATCCCCTCGTGTGAGTCGTGGGGCGGCCATCTTTGATCAAGGCAACCGACACCAGCAATGCCTCATGTGAGTTGTGGGGGCAGCCATCTTATTCAACCTCGTGGGCACCGCCATTTTGTCCACCGCAGTCGACTGCCACCTTGTCGCCAGACCCGACCACCGCCTCACCCGCAGACTACAGCAGCTCGCTCAGCCATACACTAGCCTCCGTCACACTGGACCAAGATCGCCCGCATCACCTGTCCAAGTCCATGATGGACATCAAAGTAAACAGCCACGCCACGACCTGCCTGTTCGACAGCGGAAGCACGGAGAGTTTCATACATCCAGACACGGTGAGCCACTACTCCCTCACTGTCCGGCCAATGCGCAACTGGACCTCGATGGCATCGAGGTCCCATTCTACAGACATCAGCGGCTACTGTATTGTGACCCTGTCGGTTAGGGGCACGGAGTATAAAAATTTTAAACTCCTCGTCCTGCCCCAGCTCTGCGCTGCCGTCCTACTAGGGCTGGACTTCCAATCCCACCTGCAAAGTGTCACTTTGGCATACGGTGGACCCCTCCCCCCACTCACAGTCGACAACCAGCAGCCTTTAAACCGCCCACCGCATACCACCTGCGGCCTATCCACCCTCAAGGTCCCGCCCCCCTCCCTGTTCGCTAACCTCACCCGCGACTGTAAACCCGTCGCCACCAAGAGCAGGCGGCACAGCGCCGGGGACAGAGCTTTTATTAGCTGTGAGGTGCAGCGTCTCCTGAAGGAGGGCATCATCAAGAGGAGCAACAGCCCCTGACGTGCCCAGGTCGTAGTCGTTAAGACCGGCGATAAAAACCGCCTAGTCATCGACTACAGCCAAACCATAAACCGGTACACCCAGATGGACGCATACCCCCTTCCCCGCATATCTGATATGGTCAATCAGATTGCGCAGTACCGGGTATTCTCCACCATCGACCTTAAGTCAGCCTATCACCAACTCCCTATCCGCCCTGAGGACCGCCAGTATACAGCCTTCGAGGCGAACGGCCACCTCTACCACTTCCTTAGGGTTCCCTTCGGCGTCACCAATGGGGTTTCGGTCTTCCAAAGGGAGATGGACCGGATGGTTGACCAGAACGGGCTGCACGCCACGTTCCCCTATCTAGATAACGTCACCATCTGCGGCCGCGACCGGCAGGACCACGATGTTAATCTGGAAAGATTCCACCGTACGGCCCAACGGCTGAACCTCACCTACAATAAGGAGAAATGTGTGTTTAACACCTCGCGCCTTGCCATCCTCGGCTGCGTAGTAGAGAACGGAGTCATCGGCCCCGACCCCGAAAGAATGCACCCCCTCATGGAGCTTCCTCTCCCCCACTGTCCAAAGGCGCTGAAGAGAACCCTGGGGCTCTTCGCCTACTATGCCCAATGGGTGCCAAATTATGCGGACAAAGCCAGACCCCTCATGAAGTCCACCTCCTTCCCCCTGATGGCAGAAGTGTGCGCAGCCTTCTCCCTCATTAAGGGAGACATTGCTAAGGCCACAATGCACGCGGTGGATGAGTCTATCCCTTTCCAAGTGGAGAGCGATGCATCCGACTTCGCCCTAGCCGCAACCCTCAACCAGGAGGGGAGACCGGTGGCCTTCTTCTCAAGGACCCTCCAGGGCCCTGAGATCCGACACTCTTCAGTCGAGAAGGAGGCCCAGGCAATCGTGGAGGCTGTACGACGCTGGAGGCATTACCTGGCAGGCAAACGATTTACCCTCCTCACCGACCAGCGTTCGGTCGCTTTTATGTTTAATAACAAGCTGAGGGGCAAAATCAAGAATGACAAGATCTTGAGGTGGAGAATCGAGCTCTCCACCTATGATTATGATATCTTGTACCGGCCTGGTAAACTGAACGAACCCCCAGATGCTCTATCACGAAGTACATGCGCCAACGTGCAAACTGATAGACTGCAGACCCTCCACAACGACCTCTGCCACCCCGGGGTCACCAGGCTTTACCACGTCATTAAGGCCCGCAACCTGCCATACTCCATCGAGGAGGTCAGGACCATGACCAGGAACTGCCAAACCTGTGCCGAATGCAAACCACATTTCTTTAGGCCGGACAGAGCAAGCCTGATCAAGGCCACCCGCCCCTTCGAGCGCTTGAGCATCGATTTTAAGGGGCCCCTCCCGTCCTCTGACCGTAATGTGTACTTCCTCAACATCATTGATGAGTACTCCCGTTTCCCCTTTGCCTTCCCCTGCCCAGACATGACCAGCACCACGGTCATCAAATGCCTGAACGACCTCTTCGCCTTGTTCGGGTTCCCGAACTATATACATAGCGACCGGGGCTCCTCCTTCATGAGCGAGGAACTTCGCCAGTTCCTATTAGCGAGAGGTATCGCTGCAAGCAGGACCACCAGCTACAACCCCCGAGGGAACGGCCAGGTGGAAAGAGAGAACGCGACTGTCTGGAAGGCCGTTCTCTTAGCCTTAAAGTCTAAGGGCCTCCCAACCTCTCGCTGGCAGGAAGTCCTCCCGGCAGCGCTGCATTCCATCCAGTCACTGCTTTGCACTGCCATTAACGCCACCCCCCATGAACGAATGTTTGTTTTCCCCAGGAAATCGACTACGGGAACCACGCTGCCAACTTGGCTGACTTCTCCGGGGCCCGTCTTACTGCGAAAGCATGTGAGGGCCCATAAAATGGACCCCCTGGTCGAGAGGGTGGTCCTCCTGCACGCCAACCCCCAGTACGCCTACGTGGCATACCCAGACGGGCGGGAGGACACAGTCTCCTTACGAGACCTTGCGCCCTCGGGCACCCCTGAGACACCACCGTTACCCCCCACCACCCCCCCAAATCCAGCCCAGGTAGACGGCATGCCGGAACCCCACGAGCCTTCGTCAACCACGCAGACACCAGCATTAACACCGGAGACTGCAACACCGCCGCCGCTGCTGCGCCGATCAGAAAGACTTACGAGGCCTCCAGACAGACTGACATACCCGAACTGGTAGTACACTTCACCCCGCCGGACTCAAATCTAAACAAGGGGTGAATGTGGTAAACCACTTTTATCATTCACTACCGTTACACTATGGTTATCACTGTTATATCGTTACACTATGGTTATCACTGTTTACACTGTTGTATCACTACACGAGGTCGCCTCTTGCCACGCTGTTATACCTGGGCTGACCACTGCTGACTCTGCCCATAGCTCCGCCTACTTGCCCAGGTATAAAGGTGGTCGACTGGCTGGTATTCCTCCTTGTTGGATCCGATCACCCACGAGGGTGGGCTCTGTTATTTAGCCAATAAAAACCTATAGTTACTTTCTTAACTCGTCGCTTTTCATTGGATGAATTGATAGGTATATCAATTACATAAACAACCTGCACTAAACAACCTGCACTAAAAAAGTGGCACTAAACAACCGGCACCAAATAACGTGCACTAAAAAACCTGCACTAAACAACCTGCACTAAACAAACTGCACTAAACAAGCTGCACTAAACAATCAGCATTAAACAACCAGCGCAAAACAACCAGCATTAAACAATCAGCACAAAACGACCAGCACAAAACAACCTGCACTTAAGAACTGGCGCTAAAGAGCCGGCAATAAACAACTATCACTAAACAACCTGCATTAAACAACCAGCGCTAAACAAGTAGCGCTAAACAAGCAGCACTAAACAAGCAGCACTAAACAAACGGCACTAAACAACCGGCACTTAACAACTGGCACCAAACAACCAGCACCAAACAACCAGCACTAAACAACCTGCACTAAACAACCTGCACTAACCAACCTACACTAAACAAGCGGCACTAAACAACCGGCACCAAACAACCAGCACCAAACAACCAGCACTAAACAACCTGCACTAAACAACCTGCACTAAGCAAGCTGCACTAAACAAATGGCACTAAACAACTTGCACTACACAACCTGCACTAAACAAACTGCACTAAACAAGCTGCACTAAACAAGCAGCACTAAAGAACCTGCACTAATCAACCAGTGCTTAATAACCATCACTAAACAACCAGCGCTAAACAACCAGCGCCAAACAACCAGGGCCAAACAACCAGGGCTAAACAACCGGCACAATACAACCAGGGCTAAACAACCAGCACAAAACAACCAGCACTAAACAACCAGCGCTAAACAACCACGCTAAACAACCAGGGCCAAACAACCAGGGCTAAACAACCGGCACTATACAACCTGGGCTAAACAACCTGCACTAAACAACCTGCACTAAACAACCAGCGCTAAAAAAGCAGCACTGAACAAGCAGCACTAAACAACCAGCGCCAAACAAGCAGCACTAAACAAGCAACACGAAACAACCAGCACTAAACAACCTGCACTAAACAAACTGCACTCAACAACCTGCACTAAACAGCCATCACTAAACAACCTGCATGAAAGAATTGGAACTAAACAAACTGCACTAAACAACGAGTAATGAACAACTAGCACTAATCAACCGGCAACAAACAACCTGCACTAAACAACCTGAACTAAACAACCTGCATTAAACAAGCAGCGCTAAACAACCAGTGCTGAACCAACAGCACTAAACAACCAGTGCTAAACAACCGGTGCTAAACAAACTGCATTAAACAACCAGTGCTGAACAAACGGCGCTATATAACCAGCAATAAACAACCAGCACAAACAATTGGCGCTAAACAACCAGCACTAAACAACTGGCGCTAAAGAAACTGCGCTAAACATCCAGCACATAACAACCTGCACTAAAGAACCTGCACTAAACAACCAGCACCAAACAACCGGCACTAAATAACCAGCACTAAACATCCAGCACTAAACAACCTGCACTCAACAACCAGCACTAAACAACCGGCACTAAAACACCTGCACTAAACAACCTGCACTAAAGAACCAGCACTAAACAACCGGCACTAAAAAGCCTGTACTAAATAACCTGCACTTAACAACCAGCACTAAACAACCAGCACTCAACACCCTTTGGTCGGAGTGATCATAATATGATCGAATTCTTCATTAAGATGGAGAATGAAGTAGTTGACTCAGAGACTAGGGTCCTCAATTTAAATAAAGGAAAGTACGATGGTCTGAGGAGCGAGTTGGGTAGGATTGATTGGGGATTGGCACTCAAAGGGTTGACGGTGGATAGGTAATGGCAAACATTCAAAGACCGAATGGATGAGCTACAGAATTTATTCATCCCAGTTTGGCATATAAATAAAACAAAAAAGGTGACTCAACCGTGGCTAACAAGGGAAATTAGGGATAGCATAAGATCCAAGGAGAGGACATATAGGCCTAGAAATTCAGTATAGCCACATTTGGGGCGCTACAGCCGGGCGGCCGCTAAAGTTTGTGCCCGGCGCAACTTCACGCCACCTTCGCCGATATTCAGTGCCATCGCCCCAAGAGGTTGCTGCTGCGCTAAAACAGGTGATGCACGACTATCATTAGGCGCTAAGCCGGCGGCCCGGGGCAAAACCCCCAAGGGCGGGCGCAGCGCAGGTGCGGCGAGTTGCTGATTGACGGCAGACACTCTGGCGCCAGTGAACTCTTAAAGGGGGAGGGTGGATTTGTTTTTTTGAAAGGCCGAGACTGGTGTATTTGTGTTTTTGAAAGGCCGAGACTGCTCGATTTGTGTTTTTGGGGGGGCTTCTCTCCATTAGTTTGTTATGTGGGAAGGGCACAGAGGTATCAAATTAATAAATGTTCTTAAATCGCACTGTCCATGCTTTCTTTTGGAAGTCCTGGTTGCCCTGCTCGGCTGAGGGCTTGTGGAGTGGCTACATTCACCTTGGGCCATTGGCACAAGCCATTCCCTGAGAGGGGGCCTAGAACCGACGTTCAATATGCCGCCGCCGGGCGGCCCTTGCACTTTCTGCCTCCCTCCTGTGCTGGTCCTCCTCCTCCTCCTCCTCCTCCTCCTCTGGTGGTCCTCCAATGTCTGGTGGCAGTGGCTGAGTCCTGCAGATAGCCAGGTTGTGCAGCATGCAGCACACGACCACGAAATGGGAGACTCGCTCAGGCGAGTACTGTAGGGCTCCTCCGGAATGATCCAGACAGCGGAACCATTGCTTCAGGACGCCGATTGTTTGCTCAATGAGGTTCCTGGTTGCTTGATGGCTGTCATTGTATCCCTCTTCAGCAGGGGTGCTGGGCGCACGGAGCGGGGTCATCAGCCAGGTGCACAAAGGATAGCCTTTGTCCCCGAGAAGCCATCCTCATGGGTGAGGCTGGGCCTGGAACATGTCTGCCACAGAAGTCTGGCACAGGATGAAGGCATCGTGGCTGCTGCCTGGAAAGTGGGCATTGACAGCTAGGATGATCTGCCTGTGGTCGCACACCAACTGCACGTTGAGCGAATGGTAGCCCTTCCGGTTGCGGTAATCCTCGGCATGCTCTAGAGGTGCCCGCAAAGCCACATGCGTGCAGTCAATGGCGCCCTGCACCATGGGGAAGCCCGATAATGCTGCAAAGCCCATTGCACGCTGTTGCTGCTTGACAAGGGCCATGGAGAAGGAGATGAACTGACGTCTCCTTCTGAAAAGGGCATTGGTCACCTGGCGGATGCAGCAATGTACGGCAAACTGGGAGATGTTGGAAATGTCCCCAGCAGTGGATTGGAAGGAGCCGGTGGCATAGAAGTTGAGAGACACCGTCACCTTCACTGCCACCAACAGAGACGTCCTGCTCCTCAGCTGTGGCTGCAGATCTCCGCGAAGCAGGTGGCAGATCTCAGTGACCACCGCCCTTCTGAATCGCAGCCTCCGAACACACTGCTCGTCAGACATGTTCAGATATGAGAACTGCTGGCGGTATACCCTGGGTGGGTAAGGCCTCCTTAGCCGACGCTTGTTGCCCTTCCTCCCTCTGGCCATGACTGCCACTCTCTCACGGTGTCTCTGAGCCCTTTGAATGCAATGGAGAAGGCCAACGTTTGCACCCATTGCAGCCCCCATTATATGTTTCCAATCAATGCTATGGCTCTGAAGTTAAAGACAAGTGCAAAGCTGTGGCCTGAAGCCACAAGTACCTGTGCGAGTGTTGTGCCAAACCAGAAAGCTCTCTACCTTTGTCTCTCTGCAAAGATCCGTCTCTCACAAAGAAGGAGTGTTGCAAAATGGCTGCCATTTCTACTGCAGGAGGAGTGTCCTTTAATTAGCGACCCCCGCGCCCCGCAGCGACTGGGAACCGTTCCCCTCTACTCGTCGCTAGGGGCGCCAGGCGCGCAATAGGCCGGCGCCACTGAATTTCCGGTTTGGGGCGCACAAAGTGCGTTGCACGATGAAATGACGTCAGGATCTGTGCGTGCAGCTGAGCGCGTGCAAAGGCTTTGCGCCACCGCTAAATCTTTACTGAAGTTGGGGAGAGGCGCAGATCGTGCAGCGCCCGGCCGCTAGCCGCCTAGCACCCCACATCTCCTCCTCCGAAGGCGCTAGCAGCTGGCGCAAACAACTGAATTTCTAGGCCATAAATTGGCCAGAAAAAGCAATAATCCTGAGGATTGGGAGCAGTTTAGGAGTCAACAATGGAGGACAAAGGGATTAATTAAGAAAGGGAAAATAGAATATGAGAGTAAGCTTGCAGGGAACATAAAAACTGACTGTAAAAGCTTTTATAGATATGTGAAGAGAAAAAGATTGGTGAAGTCAAACGTAGGTCCCTTGCAGTCAGAATCAGGGGAATATATAATGGGGAACAAAGAAATGGCAGACCAACTAAATACATATTTTGGTTCTGTCTCCACAAAGGAGGACACAAATAAACTCCCAGAGATGCTGGGGAACATAGGGTCTGATGAAAGGGTGGAACTGAAAGAAATCAGTATTAGTAGGGAAATGGTGTTAGGAAAATTTATGGGACTGAAGGCTGATAAATCCCCAGGGCCTGATAATCTACATCCCAGGGTACTTAAGGAAGTGGCCCTAGAAATAGTAGATGCATTGCTGGTCATCTTCCAGAACTCGATAGAATCTGGAACAGTACCCATGGAATGGAGGGTAGCTAATGTTACCTCACTATTCAAAAAAGGTGGTAGAGAAAAAGCGGGGAATTATAGACCGGTAAGCGTGACATCGGTAGTGGGGAAAATGCTAGAGTCCATTATAAAAGATGTAATAGCAGAGCACTTGGAAAGCAGTGACTGGATCGGACAAAGTCAACATGGATTTACAAAAGGTAAATCATGCTTGACTAAACTACTGGAATTTTTTGAGGATGTAACTGGTAAAATAGATAAGGGAGAACCAGTGGATGTGGTATATTTGGACTTTCAGAAGGCTTTCGATAAGGTCCTGCATAAGAGATTAGTGTGCAAAATTAAGGCACATGTGATTGGGGGCAAGGTATTGACTTGGATAGAGAACTGGTTGGCGGACAGAAAGCAAGGAGCTGTATTAAATGGGTCGTTTTCCGAGTGGCAGGCAGTGACTAGTGGATACCGCAAGGATCGGTCCTAGGACCCCAGCTGTTCACAATATATATTAATGATCTGGACGAGGTAATTGGATGTAATATCTCCAAATTTGCAGACGACACAAAGCTGGGTGGGAGGGTATGCTGTGAGGAGGATGTTGTGAAACTCCAGTACGATTTGGACAGGTTGGGTGACTGGGCAGAAACATGGTAAATGCACTATAATGTGGATAAATGTGAGGTTATCCACTTTGGTCGCAAAAATAGGAAGGCAGATTATTATTTGAATGGCAATAGATTGGGAGAAGGGCAAGTGCAAAGAGACCTGGGTGTTCTTGTGCACCAGTCGCTGAAGGTAAGCATGCAGGTGCAGCAGGTGGTTAAGAAGGCAATTGGTATGTTGGCCTTCGTAGCAAGAGGGTTTTAGTACAGGGACAAGGATGTCTTGCTACAGTTGTACAGGGCCTTGGTGAGACCACACCTTGAGTATTGTGTGCAGTTTTGGTCGCCTTACCTGAGGAAGGACGTTCTTGCCATGGAAGGAGTGCAGCGAAGATTCACCAGGCTGATACCTGGGATGGCAGGAATGACATATGAGGAGAGATTGTGTAGATTGGGCTTATACTCACTGGAGTTTGGAAGATTGAGAGGGGATCTCATCGAAACCTATAAAATTCTGTCAGGCCTGGACAGACTAGATGCAGGAAGGATGTTTCTGATGACCAGGGAGTCCAGAACCAGGGGTTATCATCTAAGGATAAGGGGTAAGTCTTTTAGGACTGAAATGAGGAGGAATTTCTTCACCCAGAGAGTGGTGAACCTCTGGAATTCTCTGCCACAGAGGGCAGTGGAGGCCAGTTCATTAAATATATTCAAGAAAAAGTTGGATATATTTCTTAAGGCTAAAGGGATCAAGGGATATGGGGTGAAGACAGGGACAGGGTACTCAATTTGGATGATCAGCCATGATCGCATTGAATGGCGGAGCAGGCTCGAAGGGCCGAATGGCCTACTCCTGCTCCTATCTTCTATGTTTCTATGTTTCTAACCTACACTAAACAAGCAGCACTAAACAACCTGCACTAAACAACCAGCACTAAACAACCTGCACTAAATAACCAGCATAAATCAGCCAGCACTAAACAACATGCACTAAACAACCTGCACTAAACAAGCGGCACTGAACAACCTGCACTAAACAACCTGAACTAAACAACCGGTGCTAAACAACCGGCACTAAACAAGCGGCACTAAACAAGCGGCACTAAACAACCTGAACTAAATAACCTGCATTAAACAACCAGCACTAAACAACCAGCAATAACAACCAGCATTAAACTACCTGCACTAAACAAACAATACTAAACAACCAACTCTAAACAACCAGCAATTAAAAACCAGCAATAACAACCAGCACTAAACAACCTGCACTAAACAAACAATACTAAACAACCAGCACTAAAACACCTGCACTAAACAACTAGCATAAACCAACCAGCACTAAACACTCTGCACTAAACAACCTGCACTAAACAACCAACACTAAACAACCAGCACTAGAAAACCTGCACTAAACAACCAGCACTAAACAACCAATGTTAAACAACCTGCACGAAAGAACCGACACTAAATGACCAGCAGTAAAAAACCTGCACTTAACAACCTGCACTAAACACACTGCACTAAACAAACAGCATTAAACAACCGGCATTAGAACCAGCACTAAACAACCTGCACTAAACAATGAGCGCTAAGCAACCAGCACAAAACTACCAGGCCTAGAAATTCAGTTGGGCGCGCCAGCCGTTAGCGCCTTAGGAGGAGTAGATCTCGAGCGCTAGGCGCTTATCGCCTGGGTGCAGCGCGATCTGCGCCTCTCCCCAACTTCAGGACACATTCAACGCTGGCGCAAAGTCTTAGCGCGCGCCCTGCTGCGCGCGCAGATCATGACGTCATTTAATAGTGCAACGCCCTTTGTGCGCCCCAAACCGGAACATCACTCGCGCCGGCCCATTGTGCGCCGGGCGGCCCGAGCGACTGTGAAGTGGAACGGTACACAGGCAAGCCGGGCCGTGGGGAGCGCAAATTAAAGGGCACTTACCCAGCAGTATAAAGGCCAGCCATTTTGCAGCATTCACTCTTGTGCAACGGTTTTTTGGACAGAGACCAAGGAGGAGAGTTTACTGGTTTGGACCAACACTTGGACAGGTATTTTTGGCTCAGGCCAGAGCTTACCAATTATCTTTGCCTTCATTCAGAGCTCAGTGTTTGCCAGCATATAATGGGGGCTGCATTGGGTGGCAACGCTGAATTTCAGCCTTATGCCAGAAGGGCTTACAGACGCCGTGAGAGAGTGGCAGCCCTGGCTAGATGCAGAGGGGGCAACAGGCGTCGCCAACTGAGGCCTTACCCACGCAGGGTATACCGCCAGCAGACCTCCTATCTGACCATGTCTGCCGCGATGTGTGTTAGGAGGCTGTGATTCCGAAGGGAGGTGGTTGCAGACATCTATCGGCTGCTTCAGAGAGATCTGCAGCCACAGCTGATGCGCAGGACGTCTCTGTCGGTGGCAGTGAAGGTGACGGTGGCTCTCAACTTCTATGCCTCCGGCTCCTTCCAATCTGCTACTGGGGACATCGCTAACATCTCCCAGTTTGCCGTGCATTGCTGCATTCGCCAGGTGACTGAAGCCCTTTTCAGAAGGAGACATCAATTCATCTCCTTCCCCATGACCCTGGACAAGCAGCAGCAGCATGCAGTGGGGTTTGCAAGAATAGTGGGCTTCCCCATGGTGCAGGGCGCCATTGACTGCACGCATGTGGCTTTGCGGGCACCTCTTGAGCATGCCGAGGAGTACTGCAACCGGAAGGGCTACCATTCCCTCAATGTACAGCTGGTGTGTGACCACAGGCAGCGCATCCGAGCTGTCAATGCCCGCTTTCCAGGCAGCAGCCACGATGCCTTTATCCTGCGACAGACAACTGTGGCTGACATGTTCCAGGCACAGCCTCCCCCAAGAGGATGGCTTATCGGGGACAAAGGCTATCCTTTGTGTACCTGGCTCATGACCCCGCTCCGCGCGCCCACGACCCTTGCTGAAGAGGCATACAACGAGAGCCATCAAGCGACGAGGAACCTCATAGAACAAACAATCGGCGTGCTCAAGCAACGGTTCTGCTGTCTCGATCGCTCCGGGGGAGCCTTCCAGTATTCGCAGGATTGAGTCTCCCAATTCATCGTCATTTGCTGCATGCTGCACAACCTGGCTATCCGCAGGACTCAGGCACTGCCACCTCACGTTGGACCACCACCTCAGGAGGAGGAGCAGGAGGAGCATGAGGACGATGAGGACGAGGAGTACCAGCCCAGGAGGGACGCACAAGGTCCAAGGGCCGCCCGTCGGCGGATTATTGAACATCACTTCTAGGCCCCCTGTCAGGGAATGGCTTGTGCCAATGATAGAACATGATTGCAGCCACTCCGCAAGCCCTCAGCCGGTTAAGGCAACAAACACTTCAAAGATCAAAAATGGACAATGTGAATAAATAAAATGCTTTATTGTACAAACTCTGGGCCCTTCCCACATGAAAACCAAAAACAGACGAAACCCCCAAAAAACACTCAAACACATTACTCGCTCCCACAACCTGGAGAGAATTAACAAAATAGGGCAACTAAAATGGCCGTCATTCTCGGCCTTCGTCCAAAACAAACATCACATCATCGGCCTTCAAAAAACAAACATCCAATTCTCGGCCTCAAGAAACAAACACAAATGGCCACACATTCGACTATTTGGCCCGCTAGGGCGATGCCTTGGCCATCTTTGGGTGGCCCCTGCCCGCCCTGCTGCTCCACCTCAAAGTAAGGCCATTGGCTGCTGCAAGGCTGGGGGCAGGCTCCTGAGGGGCACATGTCGTGATGGCAGATGCCCTTGGCGGTCGGCCTAGTCGAGGTCTGGCCATCGAGCGGGCGGCTGTTGATTGCTGCAGCTGTGGCTGGCCAGCATCAGTCACTGCAGCAGCTCCTGGCAGCTCCACTGGGGGACTGGCAGTGGCGGCTGGAGGAATGGCGGCAAGCTGGCGGATGGCAGGCGGTCGCTGGTCGCCTGAGACACTGGCACTCGGCCGGGCCAGCACTGCAGTATGCGCACCAATCTGACGAGGGACAGACCGCTGTGCTGCTGCAGCGCGCCGGGTGCCCTAGTGA